>NC_137334.1:56454799-56967995 GCF_965287045.1 Carcharhinus amblyrhynchos
CTGGGGTAAACACAGTAAGAAGTCTCACAACACCAGGTTAAAGTCCAACCAATTTATTTAATAGTAAACTCATAAGCTGTCGGAGTTTGCCCCTTCGTCAGGTGAATGCAGAACTCTCCATTCACCTGACGAAGGGGCAAACCCCGAAAGCTTGTGAGTTTACTATCAAATAAATTGGCTGGACTTTAACTTGGTGTTGTGAGACTTCTTACTGAAAGAGGGAGAAACAGTTAACGTTTTAAGTCCACGTGACATTTCAACAGAAAAGTTAATATTTATTGATGATAGAACCTTGATGCCAGCCGTTTCGTGTAATGGTTAAATCATCTTCACAACGTGGGTTCCATCAATAGGCGACAAATACTGTCAAAATCAAACGTGTTTAGTTAGGTAAGCTGGACACTTGAGCAGCGAAAGGACCGCAACAGATATTTAATACAAGCCAGCTTGGAAAAATAACGACTTACACATCTGTAAAAAAGATAGTTGTAGGGTTATCCGAGAAAGGGAAATGTTGATTGAATTGCTTAATTTCACCACTATGGAAGCAGAGTTTGTCCTTTGGAGATCTCGATTTACTGTGCTAGATCAGGCTAGTTGTCTTGCTGCTCGGTATCATCGTTAGTTTTTTGGAAGTGGTACCCATAAGCACACACAAGGTCAGCTAGTGACATTCCTCATCTTGTGTCTATATGTGTGTAATATGTACGCTATCAAAAGAGGAATTTCAATAACTGTCAACACCTTATATTAGGATATTTGTAGAAAGGTTGGGCCAACCAGCTAATATCTCCGATTTCCACAATTAGTGTTCCAAACCGTGTTGTATCCTGCCATCCATCTTTCTGCAGTTTGTGAGGAGGATAGTATATTCAGTACTAAATTGGGACTGTTGGTAATGAATTCGATTACATTCGTAGCTTCTGATCTGAAGACAAACGCCTCGGCATAAGAATGAATCCCCTGGAAAATACTGAAGCAAGGCCATTAGCTGTAAGTGCCTTATTACATCAATTTTCTCGATTTGAAACGTCACTCAATCTCTTTTCATGGTGGGGAAATTGTGATCAAAGAAAACGAAACAACAATATTTCTCCCCCAAAATCTTCACAGGCCTAACTCTATCGTCTACCGTGGAAAAATGTTACATTCTGCTTCCCCATCACCCTAACATTGTGTGCAGTGTTTTAGTATTGGCATGCTGAATAACATCTCCAGCTAATTTAGTTTGGTACCACCGCCTTCACCCAATATACAGTTCGTGTTATTCCTAACTAATTAGCCTAATTACTTATCGCAAAATACTTTTTTGGTCATCTCAAGCACATAGGTCCATCATCAATATTATTAATTGGTCATCAGCCAACTGACCAATATGGGATTGTGCCCGAAGTTTGTGGTCACCAGGTACGAGCGGCGCGGCGAGCAGCACAACTCATCGTTAAATATGTCAGTGTATTGCCATTATTCTTCTGAGATAGTATAGGAGGAGCAAACTATACCCAACATGTCCTACCTGCGGGAATGGTACAAAGATTCAACGGTAGTTGTTTGCTTCCCTGCACTCACTCATAGTAGAAACTAAGCCCTGGATAAGCCCACGTGGACAAGAGATAATATTTTCTGGCTGCTCTCACTCCAGCCTCAATGCTTCGTTATTAGTTTATCATCTACCCTCAGCGTGGTTGAAGGATCTCCATCCACATCCATGTCCCAGACGTTTGGAATATATGTTAAAACATGTTATATGCATGCTGGAAGGCCACTTTGTGCTTTATAGACTGAACTGAGGCACATTCTTCTTTGAAAATAACAAATTGACCAGGTATATCTGAGCTTCAGCATTACTCTCAGAGACCTGCAATGATCTTCAACTTGTATCCAGCAAATCCACCAAATGATCTGAAACTGGGACCAATACAGCCCCAGAGCAATCTATTTGTGTGATTTGTCACAGGGTAGTATAGCAAATCGATATAATAACTGGCGCTCCAATTCACAGGCAGCAAATTTCCGTCTCAATTATTATTGCTGTGGGGAGCTGCTGTTTCCCAACAAGGGGGATGAGAAAACTGAAAGGCCAATTAGCTTCTAACGGCTATAGAGAGGGTTGTACATGCAGGTGGGAATAACGTCCCTCGTCTATTTGAGTTAAGGCAGAGATAATTTTGAATTGTGAGTCCAATTACTTAATGGAATTATGCATATATATAGTTTATTTTTAAAAAATTACAACATTACTGCAGAGCGTCACTAACAAGGACTGTGAAAATAAAATAAATCACCACCATATTTGTTGTACATATTCATGTACTTATATAAAGATCGCCCGTTCATTGGTGCTCTCGGGTATGGTCCCTTTCCCGCAACATGTCCTACGTGCGAGTTCAGGAGGTTCGGTCTAAAAAAAGATTATTTAACGAACGCTTGTCCCTCCAGACCATAACTCGTGTATTTAACTGACATATACTCTAAACTGGGACATCATCTCACACACCATGACACAGCAATGTTAATAGGCTTAGAGCAACCTCAATTCTAGGAGTAAGATGGATCAGTATAAACGCCAAAGTTTTTTGCTCTTACTTCACACGCTACAGTATAAATCCACTCTCAGGGTCTGAGCGCCACCAATTATAGAGATTATTTGCCGTCAACTTAGTAAAACGTCCCATAGAATCACAGTCGAACAAAAAATGACATGGAGCCAAGGGAGATATTGTAACAGGTAACCAAAATCTTGTCTACCGAAGTCGTTTTTGAGGAACACCATAAAGTATGAAAGTTAGGCAGGGAGATTTAGGAAGGGATTTCCAGAGTTTAGGACCTAGATGGCTGAAGGTGCAGCCGCGAAGGGAGTGATGGCGGCACCCTGGAATATTAGTTTCACCTGGAGTCATGGGTAAGGAATCGTAATCCACAGAGGGATGCGACAAAGGTAGGGAGGGCCGAGACCAAAGGGGCACTTGAACATGGTGATGGATATATTAAACCTGAGGCATCTTTGGATCAGCAAAAAGCAAGCTGGTAATGAATGAACAGGACTTGGTGGAAGTTAGGACACGGCCTGCAAAATTTTGAATGAGCTTAAGTTTATGGAGGGTGGAAGGTGAAAAGCTGGACAGAAGAGCATTTGAATAGTCCAGTCTTAGTGACAAAAGCCTGGATGAGGGTTACAGCAGCAGATGGGCTGAGGCAGGGGCACAGATGGTGGAAGTAGATTTTTTTTGTGATGGAGGGAATATGGCAATTATTGTCAATATTTTTCAAGCAGGGGTCACTTCAGCAAAAATGTTCAATGTGAGACCCACATCCACTACTAAATTATCATTGCTTACAATTCCTTTATAAGATGAAGTATTTCTGAAACTATAACAGTGAAAATGTAAGGAATTAAAAATGCACCTATGCAGGTAGATGTTTGAAAAACTGAATAATGCAAAACTTACTTTGAGAACTGGAAGAGTGGAAGTGTGCCTATTGCTCCTTGATCTAACAGTATTTATCATGTGTCATTGCGATCTTAATAAGAAGGTCCAAATGGTCTTTGATCAGTTTGGTTCTCAGTTTTCTTTTCATAATATTCATTGTTGAAAAAGATAGTTCCGCAGATATATGTACTGACAAAAACTATAGCAATTTTTGCATACACTGCTTCTGAGATGGGCATTGTGTATCAGGGACCTTGTTCCAAATCACTGTCTTAAGTTCAGCTTCAAGTTGTAGTCTGTCTGAAGTTTCATAGTCAGTCTCTAATTTAGCATAGTCGGATTATGATAACTAGTGACAGAGAAGACACTGGAAGGGACTCTCAGTGAATTTAAAAAAAACCTTGTCTTCAATTACTATTTAAACCTAGACTGAAGTTCCACCCTTTATTATCCACTCTGGAGCTTCCCGGATTTTGCTGCTCCTCCTTGCTTTCAAAAAAGTCACAAATCTGAGGGAGGAGACTCAAAAATCTTTCAAGGATGCTGCCACAAGCTAATCATCTCACCCCATTGTGCATTACTGGTCACCATACTCCGTCTTGTACTCTACCAGTAATACTCAAAAATGCCTGTTATTCAGTGATCAGTGCTCTTGAAACAATAAAATTAATACATTTTGCAACCAACTGCATGGCATTTCGCATTTCACTTATTCTTAGTTTAACCACAAGTTCTTCTTGATGCATAATGCAGTAAAACACGACGAATTTGGATAATTCCCCTTGCTTCCTCAACAGGCCCCTCGCATGTTTGGTGCACCGTCTGTACACAACAGATGGAAGCTTTGACCAATCCAAGTTATTCTCAGCAAAAAATTGAGGAGGGCAGTCAAAATGTGTTCCCCTTTTGTCTGAACTTTCAAAAGTATTCAACACAAAAGTTCTTCACAAAATAATTCTTCTCTGAGGAAACGAGCCAAGACACACAATTGCAAGATGACACATGTATAGAAACATACATAGACAATAGAAGCAAGAAAAGGTTATTTGGCCCTTTGAGCCTGCTCCGCCATTCATTATGATCATGGCTAATCTTCACATTCAATACCCTGATCCCACCTTCCCTCCATACCCTTATCAATTCCTTTGCCCCAAGAGCTATATCTAATTCATTCTTGAAATCACACAAAGTTTTAGTCTCAACTACTTTCTGTGGCAGTGAATTACACAGATTCACCACTCTCTGGGCAAGGAAATTTCTCCTCACCTCAGTCCTGAAAGGTTTACCACTATCCTCAGACTATGACCCCTAGTTTTGGACTACCCCACCGTCGGGAACATTCTTTCTGAATCTACCTTTCTACTTCTGTTAGAAATTTATAAGTTTCCATGACATCCCCGCTCATTCTTCTAAAGTCCAATGAAAATAATCCTAAAGTCCTGCCATCCCAGGAATCAGCTTGGTGGACTTTTTCTGCATTCCCTCTATAGCAAGAACGTCCTTCCTCAGATAAGGACACCAGAACTGCTCCAGGTGTGGCTTCATCAATGTATTATACAATTGCAATAAAACATCCCTATTCCTATACTCAAATCCTTTTGCTATGAAGGTCAACAAATCATTTGCTTTCTTTATTGCCCACTGTACCTGCATGCTTACTTTCAGCGACTGATACACAAGGACATCAAAGTCTCAATGAGTATCTACCTCCTTCAATTATACCATTCAAATAATAATCTACCTTCATAATTTTGCTACCAAAGTGGATAACTTCACATTTATCCACCTTTTGCTACATCTGCTATGTTTATGCCCACTCTCTCAACCTGTCCATATTACTGCATCCTCCCCACAGCTCACCCTCCTACTCAAATTTGTATCATCTGTAAATTTGGAAATAATTTAATTCCCTCATCCAAATCAGTAATATATAACGTGAACAATTGAGATCTTAATACAGATCCCTCCAGTACCCCACTAGTCACTGCCTGAGAATTGAAAAAAGATCCACTTATTACAACTCCTTGTTTCCTGTCTGTTAACCAGTTTTCTATCCATCTCATAATACTACCTGCAATCCCTTGCATTTTAATTTTACATAGTAATTTGCTGTGTGAAACCTTGTCAAAAGTCTTGGGACAGTCTAAATAAACCAGATCCGCCAGTTCTCCCCTCTCAACTCTACTAGTTACATTCTCAACAAATTCCAGTAACTTTGTCAAATATGATTTCCCTTTCGTTAATCCACGCTGACTTTGTCTGATTATACCACTGCTTTCCAACTTCTGTACTATGAAATCCTTAATCATGGACTCTAGCATGCACTGTCTACATCAACAAAGACAAAGTGGAATGGTCGAGAGCTTTCAAATTTTTATGTGTCTAGTTCACCAACAACCTATCCTGGTCCCTCCATACCAACGCTACAGTTAAGAAAGCCCACCGACGTCTTTACTTTCTCAGGAGGCTAAGGAAATTTGGCATGTTCGCTATGACTCTCACCAACTTTTATACATGAACCATAGAAAGCATTCTTTCTGGATGTATCACAGGTTGGTAAGGCTCCTGTTCTGTTCAAGATGCAAAAAACTACAAAGGGTCATGAAGGAAGTCCAGTCTATCACTCAAATTAGTCTCCCACCCATTGACTTCCCGCTACCTTGGAAAAGCAGCCAGCATAATCAGAGACCGATGAACCCCAGGCCTTCTCTCTTCCACGTTTTTCCACTGGGAAAAAGATACAAAAGTTCAAGGACTTATACCAACTGACTCAAGAACAGCTTCTTCCCTGCTTCTGTCAGAAATTTGAATGGACCTACCTCACATTAAGTTTATCTTTCTCTACACCCTAGTTATGACTGTAACACTACATTCTGCAATCTCTCCTTTCCTTCTCTATGTATGGTATGCTTTGTCTGCACAGTGCACAAGAAACAATACTTTTTACTGTATACTAACACACATGACAATAACAAATCACATCAAATCAAATCTAGCAATTCCTGATGTTAGGCTCACTGGTCTGTAGTTCTCTATTTTCTCTCTACCTCTGTTTTTGAATAGGGCTTACATTAGCTATCCTTCAATTTGTCGGAATCATTCCAGAATCTTGGAAAATGACTACCAATGGATCTACCATTTCTAGGACTACTTCCTTAAGTATTCTGGGACAAAGATTATCAAGATTTGGAGATTTATCTGCCTTCAATATCACTAATTTCCCCAAAACCATTTCTCTACTAATACTGATTTCTTTCAGCTCATCACTAAAACTTGTATTTCTCACAACTTCATATATATATATCTGAACTTATCATCCACCATTATACGGCTAAAAGCAAGGTGCTGCCAAAAGATCTGTAGCTGGCTGTTGCCAGATTTCTTTACTGATGTCCTCACCAGGCTCATTATTGTTGTGTCAGACAGTTGCAGTCCATTTATTTGTTTTCCAATGACATTTCTGCTGTTAAAATTGGCACACATGATGGCCAGAAAACACTCATTAATGATTTCTGCATCAATAAATGCCTTTTCATGTCTTGCTAAAATCCCTGCAATTTTGAAAGATGCCTCTGTCAAACAGATTTTATTTTTACTGGCCAGTGAATGAAGCAGGAAGTTGATCAATTTCACTTTTTCTTAGGTTAATTCCAGATGGGTAATGGCGTTCTAATCGCTGCACTTCAAAGCCGAACAGGTCTGCTGGCAAATTAGACAAACCCACTTCGCATATGTTTCATAAAGCACAAAGAAAAACTCAACTTTTCTTAAAATTTTAGGTTTTCATCTTCCAAAAACATTTACCTCGTTGAGTCATAGAGATTTACAGCATGGAAACAGGCCCTTCAGCCCAACTTGTCCCATGCTGCCATTTTTTAAAAAAACTCCTAAGCTAATCCCAATTGCTCACATTTGGCCCATATCCCTCTATATCCATCGTACCGATGTAACTATCTAAATGCTTTTTAAAAGACAAAATTGTACCCACCTCTACTACTACATCTGACATCTTGTTCCAGACATTCATCGCCCTCTGTGTGAAAAAATTGCCCCTCTGGACACTTTTGTATCTCTCCCCTCTCATCTTAAACCTATGCCTTCTAGTTTTAGACTCCCCTACCTTTGGGAAAAGAAATTGACTATCTAACTGGCCTGTGCCCCTTGTTATTTTATTGATCTCTGTAAGATCATCCTTCAGCCTCCTATGCTCCAGGGAAAAAAGTCCTAGTCTATCCCGCGTCTCCTTATAACTCAATCCATCAAGTCCCAGTAGCATCCTACTAAATCTTTTTTGCACTCTTTCTAGTTTAATAATATCCTTTCTATAATAGGGTGATCAGAATTGCACACAATATTCCAAGTATGACCTTACCAATGTCTTGTACAACTTCAACAAGACGTCCCAACTCCTGTATTCAAAGTTCTGACCGATGAAACCAAGCATACTGAATGCCTTCTTCACCATTCTGTCCACCTGTGACTCCACTTTCAAGAACCTGTACCCCTAGATCTCCTTGTTCTGTAACTCTTCCCAACGCCCTACCATTACCCATCACTCTTTTTTTGGCTTGTGGTTCCCTTGTGCCCACTACTTGCTCCAGCTTCCTCGTTTTCTGTGGTTGATTTAGTTCTACTTTTGTTTGTTTCAATTATAATCTTAATATCTACTTTCATTTCTGTTTCACTTTCTAATTGACTCTTCAATGGAAATAAGAATTAATCTATTTTTTCCTGGATCTCATCTGGGCCAAATTAACACATAGCACATTGAATACTCTGCAAGTTCTAATGGTGGTTGCCATGGTGATATAACTGTTATTATACAATGCACACACTTAGACATACATATCGGTACACATTGTGCCATGTGGTCAATGTGACATGCAAAGAAGGCTGACTTTTGATAGACTCAATAAACAGTTTTTATTGCTAAAAATAAAGTAATGGTTGGGTTGGGCTCTGGCTTGCTCCCACCCTCTGAGGATAAAGTGGTTACTGAAAATTGATGGAGGGAGTTAGGGAGCTGCCACTGGCTCGAGGGCCTGTAATGAAGAACGCTGGAATATGGGAATGGAGGCTTAGCTCAGGATCAAACAGTGCTCAGAGTCAAACAGCATGCTGAAGTTGTACAGAGTCTGAGATACTACCAGAAAGAGTGATATCATTGATAGCTCGGGAATAATCAGAGGAACTTCCAACAGTTTAAGTCTTCCTAATGATAAATTGGAGGACATTTTGGGTCATCCACTTATTATGTTGGTTAAGCAACTTGATAGCACAGAAGCAGTGGGAGTGTTGATTGAGATAGAACTAGGTGTACATGGACCCTGGTGTGCTTTCAGTTTGTTTTGCTGAGGGGCAGCAAGTAGATGAGAAATGTCAGTGGGCCATCACCATGCAAATCTAATAAATTATAAGTTTCATATCAGGATCTTCTATAAGTTTCATATCAGGATCAATACTATCTTATACTTTGAGAGATTATCTCAGTAATATGTTATAAAGTGACAAATGAATAAGGCATATTTTAATTGTGTTTGGTGGTTATTAATCAAAAACATTGCATTTTCATCCTATTATGACCATCAGTATGACATTTTTCACTTATGTGGACTTCTAGTGATCTGCCTGATCTGTGGGAACCATTGCACATCTGCAGCAAGGACTTTCTTAACTTTGTTTCTTTTGTCGGTGGTGTTTGCTATCATGCCCAACTCTTCCTGATCTTCCTTCTACGTCAACTTTCCTTAACCATGGTGTGCAGTTATCTCCTGAGGAACACTTTGAGATTTTTTGCTGATCACCACTCTGCAATAATCTTTTTCAATTTAAATTTTGAATACATTTCTTGGCTCCATCCATCTATTAAGAGCCATAAAGGGATTGGATCTTGGGTCATTTCATGTTCCCCTCTCCATTGCCAGCTTTCTGACTAGTGTTCTCTTAGCTTAGCTTCATAATTAATCTCACTTGCATTTTCTCACAGGGTGTTGCTTTTTCAAAGTCCCCACAACATCTTAGTCCAGCCTTCTTCTGATCCCTTTCATTTATCAGGTGACTGTATATTGAAGCGTTTCCCAGATGATTTCTCCATGTGAGAAAGGGCCAACCCACCCCTGGCAAAATGCTGGCAGTGTGAAGAAGCCCTTAATTGGCCATTTAAGTGGCTCAGTTGGCCCCTTGGTGACAGGGCTGCCATCCATCTTTCTCAGCATTTGTAGAAAGGCATTGTAGCAGGAAGGTGATGGGCATTTTCCTTTACTCTTTTCCTCACCATTTTGTGCCATTTTTAGAAGCAGGGCGAGTGGCAAAATCATGATGCCTCAATTAACACTATCAGAGCTAGAATAAAGAGTTAGGAGTTAGAAGAGATAGTGGTGGAGGAAGAGAGACTTTCAGATGTAGAAGATAGATGGGACCAAGAAAACATTTGTGGGAGGATAGGGTAAGGAAGATGGAGAAAGGGCAGGGAAGAAAACAGGACAAGACATGGAGGAGGTAATACATATTGAGGGACTTACGATTGGAGAAGTCATTTACCCTGATACTTGGTAAACAGAATATCTAATTCATTTTATTTTGTGTCTGTAGCATTTGCTGACTGCTGATTAGTTATGTACAACATACTAACTCCCACAAAAATACTCTATTTCACTGGCAGTGCTTTTTCAGTGAGGTAAAGAGAGATGGGCAGTATGTTAAGGTCCACTGGATTCATTTTTTGTAGCATGGCAGCAATCAAAAATCTTAGGCCTCAATCCTGATCATTCGTTACCCCCTTCAGCTCCTAGAGTCAGGCCCAGTAATGTGTCTCTTTGCCCTTTAGCCTGGGACCAGCAAGTAAGGTGGAAAGTGTTTGCCTCTATAAAAGGAGGTGGTCATTACCTCCTTGTTCTGGTCAGTGGACAACCCTGCACTGATGCACTGACTGCCTGAGAACATTTTAGATAAATGACATTCTTTTTAGCATGGCTGAATATCTGAAATTGTGCTTCCGAATTTATGCATGAATATACTTGAAAATCCAGGGGGATGGAACCTTGGAATGTGAGATTGAAACCTATTAATCTGGGTCATCATATAAGATGTTTGAGTTGGTATGAACTTTGGAAAGAATTCCAAGGCAAAATCTTCAAAGGTGAAGATTGGAAACACTGGTGAGAGAGAGAGAGAGTTTCAGTGAGATTGGTCGACTCGGTGCTATGAATATCTGGGCGGGTTGTTGAGAAGTCCATGGAATCTGCTTTGGTCACATTTGGTATTTATTGTGCGGCATGGTGTGTTCAGTTACCATTGGCTTGTTAATCCATTTATACCTCAAAATAATGCTGAATTTTAGAGTATAAGATACGTATATATTGTTTTACCTCTCTGACCTTGTATAGTCAAGTTTATTTTTGTTCGAAAGTCATGGAATCCTCTTCTTACTTTGCTGAGCAAACATCTTGAATGTCAAATCTTGTCTACTTAAGCAAAATGTTATCAGTCGCTCACTAGATCTTACCAAAATCATGTTGGTTTGGCCAAAGTTCATAACAAAGGTTCATCCAAAGAGCTGATAGTGAAAGAAAAGCTTAATCTTTTCTTGAGATCTTGGTAGAAGCAGGGGGTCTATTGTTATTTCCATAAATAAGCTAAAAGTTAGTAATTTTGGGAAAGAGGTTTATAACATTCCATTAAAATTATAAATTATTCACATGGGTTGCAGAATCAAAGAGTTGTGTTGAAGGTAAAATAATTTATTAATATTTCTGTTTGAACCATCAAAAGCATACAATGTTATCACAGAGATAGTGACTATGGTAGTACCTAGATTAGAATGTTATTTTTGTTCAACTCATAACGTTTTCAATTTTAATTCTCAAAATATTTTTGTCAGTAATACTTTGTTCTTTCCTCTTGTGAAAGTATGTCTTACTTATTATTCATTGATGGAACTACAAGTTTGACTAACTTTGTGAGAAATAAATAAACTTGTATCTTGTGACATTTATGCTGCAACTTTTTGGCTTGAGTACCCATTTTGACAATTTTGAAGATGACAAGTGAACATATGTTACAATCTCAGTTTGTGTTATAACAGTACAGAAAGATCCCAGAATGGAATGCTGACTCAAAAGACCATAACTTTTATTTGTTTTTAGAAAACATGGAGGAGCATGTTACTCCCTCCTTAGCTTCAGAATTACACTCACATTTTAAGATTACCATGGATTACAAGGTACATTTTAATCTACAATGATCTCATTGATATCAAGTCCCTTTTCAGCACACAAAGATGAATGTGGTCAAATATAGGAGTCTGCTTTGAACCTAAATTGAGTGTATGTGGCTCTTTCCTCGGAATTTCCTATCACACCCTGAGAAGATTATCACATGAGAGTTTTCAAACTCTACTCCCAAATAGATGCCTTAAAATTTTCTCTCCTAATAATGCTTTCCCTAAATGGTATGCATTCCAAATTCCAGTCCAAATTTTAAAAATTACACTTTTAATTAAAGCTTCCACTACACTTTTAATAGTGAATCAGTCCAGGATTTTACACCAACCCCTTAAGATTTCTTTGTTTTGACTGATTTACAAACTGTTCATAATTGCTTTAACTCTTGATTCCCAGATTGTATTAAAATAGCTTCAAATATTTAATTTACCCCTGAAGTCAGCTCTAGTTAAATCTAGTTGTGGCTATTACCTCTTTAACTCAGAACACTTTGTTTATCATAGAATCTCTACAGTGCAGAAGCCCATCGAGTCTGAACCAACCACAATCCCACCCAGGCCCTAATCCTGTAATCCCATTTATTTACTAATTCCCCTGACACTAGGGTCAATTGAACATAGCCAATCAATCTAATCTGCACATCTTTGGACTCGTATTCTTCATTGAATTATTCTGAGCAATACTTTAGTCTCTGTTCAATTAACTTCAGTCATCTTAAACATTCTTCCTGTCCCAATCCCCTTGTTATCTGGATAGTAATTTGTTCCTTAGGAAGCTTGTATTTTTATAACTCCTTTATCGTATCCAACTTCTCTTGGCAAAGTTGAGAGCTATTCACTCCCTAGTATCCTGTCTCCAACTGCAATACATCCAACTATGACCAAAAAAGCATTTTTTTCTTAAAAGCGTCTCCAGTTGCTAAGCAACACCCACATGTTTATGCCTTTTATTTGTTACTCACACCATAACGCTTTTTAAGTACAATAGAGTCACAGTTGGAATTGAACCAACTCGCACACATACAAACACCTTTGTCCAGCATAAATCTAAGTAGAGGTTTTACTTTCCCAGGTACAGAAACATTAAATTAAACACTCTTAAAACTACACCTTGGGTGAAATCTTCTGGCTATTCATGCCAGTGGAATCTTCCGGTCCTGCCAAAAGTGCACCCCTGCTGTGAATTTCCCAGGGTGGGGTGGATTAAATGGGAAATGCCGTTGACAGTGATTGTGTCAGAATACCCACCGCTGGCCAACAGCGGGGCGGGCTACCTTCTGCTGCCAAGAAACACACCGCAGGGAGACCTGAGAATCTAACCTCTTATTTCTAATGTTTACTAATACAAATATAAATCCCTTAAAACTATGTTTATTTTCCCAGCCCATACCTGCAGAGAGGCATGATGTGATTGTCATAGTAAAAAGTCTGACAACACCAGGTTTTAGTCCAACCTATTTATTTGATAATATACTCGCAAGCTTTCGGGGTTAGCCCCTTCGTCAGGTGAATGGAGAGTTCTGGCCTCAGACAGAGCATATAAAGCACAGACAGTTTAGAGATTACTGATTAGAATGCGAATCCTTACACCTAACCTGCTGTTCAAGACCTGAAGTGGCTGATAATGTGAGTGGAAGGAGCACTGATCACAGTTTAAAGAGATGTGTATTGTCTCCAGACAGTACAGTAAGTGAGGTTTTGCAAACCCAGGCAAGTCACGGGGGTTACAGATAGTGCGACATGAACCCAACATGTCGCACTATCTGTAACCCCCGTGACTTGCCTGGGTTTGCAAAACCTCACTTACTGTACTGTCTGGAGACAATACACATCTCTAAACTGTGATCAGTGCTCCTTCCACTCACATTATCAGCCACTTCAGGTCTTGAACAGCAGGTTAGGTGTAAGGATTCGCATTCTAATCAGTAATCTCTAAACTGTCTGTGCTTTATATGCTCTGTCTGAGGCCAGAACTCTCCATTCACCTGACGAAGGGGCTAACCCCGAAAGCTTGCGAGTATATTATCAAATAAATAGGTTGGACTAAAACCTGGTGTTGTCAGACTTTTTACTGTGTTTACGCCAGTCCAACGCCGGCATACCCACATCGTGATTGTCATAATCATGGAATATATTAAAGAAGGTCACAAGGTATACACAAAATAATAACACTGGAAAAATAATTCCCAAATTACTTGAATTAAAGTATTAATAATGCTTTGCAAACAAATTTTGCAAATATTTCACCACTGATAGTGAGACAGAGTAAACATATCCACTGAAGCCCTGTTTTAATTGCTTGGTTTTTGATTAAGTCGTTGGCAATGATATTCAACACTAACATTAGCTTTACTCTCTAATACACTTAACATCATGGGACATCCCAAGAAACTTCACAGGAGTATTGTAGCAAATTTAGACATCCAATATTAGGATGGATGGCCAATAGCTTGGTTTAAGAGGTATGTTTATAGAACATCTTAAAGGAAGGAATTGAAACTAGTAGAGGATTTTGGAAAAAATTCCAGAGCTTGGAAGGAGGCAGGTGAACGCATGACCGTTCATAATGGAATAATTAAAATTGTAAATTTCACTGAGGACAGAATTTGATGAATGCAGATATCCTGGAAGGCCATAAGGCTGAAAGAGATTGGAGATAGGTTTTGCTTGACTGGGGGCTGATGCAGGTCAGTGAGTACAGTTATGATAGGTGAGCAGGGCTTAGTACATGTATGGACATGGATAGCACAGTTTTGGATGATGCTACGTTTATGGAGGCTAGAATGTTGGAAGGTAACCAGGGGAGCATTAGAAGAGTTAAGTTGAGGATTTTAACCACAGTTGAGCTGAGGCAGGAACAAAGTTGGGCAATGTTGCAGAATGGAAAATAGGCAATATTAGTGATGGTGTCGGTATATGGTTGGAAGCTCATCATCTGGTTGGGTGTGTTACCAAGGTTGTAAACAGTCTGGTTAAGTCTCAGACAGTTACCATGCACTGGGATGGATTTAATAGCTAGGAAATAGGATTTGGATTGGGGACGGATGACAATGGCCTCCATTTTGCAAATATTTAACTGAAGGAAATTTCTGCTCATCCAATATCAGCTATCAATATGCATTCTGACAATTGAAGGATTGTGAGTGGTAGTTTTGGTGTCATCAACATAGGTGTGAAAACTAATACTGTGCTTTTGAGTGATATTGCTAAGGGCCTGCATGCAATGAAAAATAGAAGGGGGCAAGGATTGATCCTTGGAGAGCACCAGAAGTAAGAGTGCAGAAGGAGGACGAGAAGTCATTGCAAATGATATTCTGGCTATGATTAGAGAGATAAGAATGGAACCAAGTAAGTGCAAATCCACCTAACTACATGATAGTGGCAAGGTGTTGGAGCAGGATGATGTGCTGAACCACATTAAAGGCTATGGACAGACTGAGAAGGACAAGGAGGGATAATTTCCCTTTGTCACAATCACACAGGATGTTATTTGTGACTTGGATAAGACAGATTGGTTTCAGTCTAATAGATAGGGCAGATAATTGAACGGAGGGTTTCAAATATGGAACTCCAAGGAAGTTGGGCATGCATTTAGAAGGTAATAGAACAGAAAGGAAAAGCTTCGGGATGGGTATGGAAAGTTGCAAATTTGATCCAGTCAAAGGTTTGTTTTTTGAGGAAAAGGGTAATAATCACTGAGAGAAAATCATTAACTATATCAGCTAACATGTGGGCAAGGAAGGGGGTAAATCACTCAGCAAGTCAGACAGCATCTGTGGAGGGAAACAGAGCTATAATCAATGAGCCTTCATGATGAGTCATTGACCTGAAATGTTAATTCTTTCTTTATCTACAGATGCTACCTGACCTGGTGAGTGTTTCCAGCATTTTCTGCTTTATTTCAAAGTCTGCAATATTTTACTTTTGTATTATAACCAGAAAAGGATGTTGGTTTGTCAGCAGTTTCTGAGGAATAAGGCTGAGCCAGCAAAAGTAAGGTCTCGTGGAGAAAATGAGCATAGGGGAGATGAAAGAAAAAACAGAAAAGGAGTGAGTTCAGTGTGGGGCATTACAATATAGCTAATAATCAGTTGTGATGAATATCTGTGATATATTCATTGTTTATGCACAGTACACAGCCGTGTTAATGTTGATAAAATAGTTTTGAGTGCATACTGATGTGCAAGAAATTATATAACACAATTGTCATGCCAGCAATATGAAGCTAGCAATTTAAAGAAACCTACAGTACCCATTCTCACCCAATGTTAAAGCTGTACCTTTGTACAGTTTCCACGTGACTCTTAAGGTTTTTGGAGAACTTTATAAACTAAAAGAGAGGAAAGTGTGCTATCCTAACAAAAGTGCCAATCTACCCAAACCATCAGTAACAGAAATAGCAGTCACAAACATCTGCCAACTTCATCTAGCTTCAGTAACAGGTGTTGAATTGCTTAATTTTAAATGTCACAAACCGGGATTCGTGACACTGGCATTAGTCTTGTCATGTAAGCTGGGTAAAGCCTTTATTTTGCCAATTGACTCGACTGTGAGGTGGTTTAATAGTCTGTTCACAATCAAAGCCTGGTCTCACATTAGTACTTGCTATCTTAGGTGTGATACCTTCAGAAGTGAATGGAAAAACAAGGGAAAGTTGGAACATAAACATGTTCTCTTGGAGAAACTGAGGTTATATATTTTCATGAAGCGTTATAGAGATGGGGTATGGTGGTGGTGTATTCTCCTACCTGTCTGGTAACTTCAGTGAAAGAGCCCTGTCTGTCCTGGAAAAGTAAGATCAACATAGTCTGTACATTTCATGACAAACAATTCTCAACATTTGGGTATTTCCAATCTGTAGCGTGAAACTATCAATTACATTCCCAGCTGAGAAGTTCCTTTACAAAAGTAAACTTCTGAATGGTTTGTATTCGCCAAGACCCCAAAGGAAGCAGTTCTATGGAAGCAAACTAGTCTGTTGAGAATTGGTGCAGCATTTCCCTCCTTCTAAAATTTTTTTTTACTCCATTCTTAGTTAAAAAGCCGATGTGTGGCGTGGACCTGGCAGACCTGAATCCATCTCCTTGCTTATTCCAAAAACCAAATTCAAATTGAATCTAATTCATGGTCTCTACACAAGGGACAAACAAGATCCTAGCTGATAAAATAAAGCATTGAATCCCATCTGGGGTTTGATCCAAAGCTTGATCATAGCCGAAGGGCAGCATGGTGGCAAACTGGTTAGCACTGCTGCCTCACAGCACGAGGGAACGATTCCCGGCTTTGGCTACTGTCTGTGCGGAGTCTGCACGATCTCCCCATGTCTGCATGGGTTCCCTCTGCTCCGATTTTCTCCCACAGTCTGAAAAATGTGCTGGTTTGGTGCATTGGCCATGCTA
Source organism: Carcharhinus amblyrhynchos (assembly GCF_965287045.1). Lineage (NCBI taxonomy): Eukaryota > Metazoa > Chordata > Chondrichthyes > Carcharhiniformes > Carcharhinidae > Carcharhinus > Carcharhinus amblyrhynchos. The sequence goes on from NC_137334.1 coordinate 56,471,851, forward strand.
AATTCTCTCTCAGAGTTTCCTAACAGGCGCAGAGTGTGGCGACTCGGGGCTTTTCACAGTAACTTCATTAAAATGTTAATATAAGCCTACTTGTGACACCAATAAGTAAAATTTAAACTTAGCCAAAAGGCTGAGAAGTGATAACATTTTTCAGCTCACCTAAGCCTGCCACAGGACAGTTTACCATCGACTGTGGTGGGAATCAAGTCTGTTTGTGGATTATCAATTCAGTGACCTATGCCATGAGGACACAGGAGGTGCCTGAGTGAACTAATATGGATACAGAGCAAATGTATCACTGGCGAAACAATATGTCATCCAAATTACCATCAGCAATGTCAAAAGTGACCTTGAAAATGGTAACCCTCAATACACTCATCATTTGTGTGAGTTTATGGCTCTAATGAGAATATTAGCATTTCTGGAGTTTGATTCCGAGGTGAGACCTATTTTCACTGAGTTTCTGTCCTGTGAAAACCGCATTGTACTTTCCATTGTGACCCATGTTTACACTCACTAATGCTGCTGAGAGCTCATTAGTATACATTAAATGAGAGGAAAAGACACTGCGGGTCCTCAAATGTGCTCCTGTTGCACCAAGGGTAGCTAATGATATAAGAGAGGTGTACCTGTTGTTAGCATCAGCAGAAACCGGTAGAAGTGCTTTACTTTAGAGCCCGTCCCAGCAAATGACAATTCAGAAGAGATTGCTGGGCATGTGAGATCACTTTGATGTTTTTGGTTCCTGCACATCGATATGGAATCCATTCAATCCATGGGAAAGAATGAGATGAGAAATGAGGAGGAAGGAAAGTCCTAGAACATAATAATCTCACCTACCCTTGAAGAATTTTTAGACAAAAAGGAAGTGCTGACTGCAACTGTATGAAATTCTGCAGCCACAATCATCTGTTTAGATAGCTCTTACTGTGGCTCTGATGACTGCATTCAATTTGTAAGCTGTCTGACGGATCTGTGCAATGTCCTCCCAGCATGTATTCATCAGGTAGTCAACAATATGGGGAGAGCTGAAGAATTCATTGGGTTTGACGTAACGGCAAAGCAGTGCCATCCAATTTCATGGTGTTGCTGGTACCGCCAGAGTAGTGAGTGCAATAGATGGCACGCAGAAAGCATTGCAAACTTCTAATGTTAACTTCCTTAGTGAACTTCATAGGATGAAGTACCAGATGCTGAATGTCTGAAGTGCGTGTGACATAAAGCAAATAATTCTTCATTTCAATGCCAGATTTGTTTGAGGTGCCAGCGATGCACCCATCAGTAGGAATTTTCACCTCCTGGGACTTCTCCAGGAAGATAGTGCAATGAATTAATGGCTTGTGGACGATAAGGTATACCTCTTGCTGCCATGAATAATGACTCCTTTAATAATGATTATCGACAAGATTAGAATTCGCAGAGTGCACAAAACCAATTCCCCACCTCTTGCCTTTTAAAGTGACAGAGAATGATGGGCAGGACAAGAACAGGAAAGGATTCTGTAATGTTGAAGGTAAATAAATGTCAAAGCTAGTACTGGAAAGCACAGTTAAAAAAAAAGAACCTTAGTGAGGTACATTCTTTAGGAGAGTAATGCATATTTACAGAGTTGTCCATTTGTACAATCTATGTCTATTAAGTATAAATCTATTATTCCAGGGTCATATCCCACTCACTCTTCTTTTTATTCTCCTCAAACTCTCTGCTTGTTCAGCTGCCACAGATTCTTTCCATTTCTTATGCTCAATCACCCAACTATGATAGTGAAGCATTTATACACTTCCTCTGCTTCCCTTTCCCCCACCCTAATGAAGAAAATTCTGTCTGGTTTTTGAAATGTCTGACTGCCTTCAAGCCATTTAGTAATGTTGGATTGGTTACATTCTGTTCAGAATGAACAACCAGACTTGGTCAACACAGGTGACATATATTTGGATATTGCAATTACATTGAGGTGCATGGTACCTCATAGAACCCTGATTTAAATCTATTATTGAGGCTCTTGCTTCTCTTGCCATTTATTTCAAGTGCCCCCTTCAAAATTGCAGCAGGCAAAGGGTTGGTGAAAATTTTATTTTTGCATTTTCCTTCTCGTTACTGCACCATTTCTGCCAAAGTGCATGAAAGTAACAAAACAAAGTTGGTCTCAATAATTTGATTATATGACCAAAAATTTTAGTCCCTGTTGGGGTGCGCATGGAAATATGTGGGTGTACATAAGAACATAAGAACATAAGAAATAGGAGCAGGAGTAGGCCATCTAGCCCTTCGAGCCTGCCCCGCCATTCAATAAGATCATGGCTGATCTGTCGTGGGGTGTAGAATGCTTGCTCCCTGACTTCCATTTTTCCAGAGGTGGAACGGGATGAAGTGTGTATATGGTTTTGTGTGTGTGTGTGTGTGTGTGTGTGTGTGTGTGTGTGTGTGTGTGTGTGTGTGTGTGTGTGTTTTTAGGCCAATAGGCTATCCTCACCTGGTTTAACCACCCCCGCTCCCATGGCAGTCTGCAGGGGTGTGGCTGCTTTTGCATGCAAACAGCGACTTGGAGCCACAGGTGAGGTCCAATGCAGGTGAACTGCTCTGAGAAAAGTACGACATGTTCCCGTGACAGAGGTACTAACCCCTGCTTTGACACCCATACACACTTGTCGGTGAGGCAGGGCTTGTCTACCTGAGCACGCGAAGTCTGTTTCTGGCAGACTGCATGGAAGAAACAACTAACAGGTTCAATCGGCTGGAAGGCAGAATCAGTAATATGTTGTGGGGCATGAAGAGCAGGACAAGACATTGAACATGTCCTGGTCATCCATTGTTTTATCTCCAGCTGTTCTGACTCTGTCCTGCCACTGGATACAGGTGGATGTGGGAGTGGAGTGAGGCTGATGATGCGCAATTCTCAGTCATTTAAATCTAATTGATGAGGAAATCATCTTCGTACATCTATTAACCAAAACTCAAATCCTGTGGTGGTTGGTGAGTGAGAAAGCAGCAGGTGTGATTCACTCGGAGCTGTAGCTGCAAACTGGCACACAGGTGGCTCAGGTTACAAGGTCCTCTACCACTGAACTGATGCAGCAGTGAAATCTGGCAGCGACCTGAACGGCTGAACAGCTCCTTTCAGGACCACACTGCTCACCTTCGTAGTCTGGGGAAGCAACTAGAAAAGGTGCCCCAAACATGCTTGCTTCACTAAACCCTGGCTAGCTTACCGTGACTGATGGGCATCTCCCTTCCAGCGGTGGCAATATCAAAAAGAGAGAGAAAGCCAATGTGACACATCTCACTTTTGGTGCATGGAATGTGTGCACTCTCATCAACAAAAGCTGATAGACCAGAGTGGAGAGCTTCCTCATGGGCAGAGAGCGAGCCTGATACAAAGTTGACTTTGTAGCTCTCAGTGAAACACATCATGCAGAGAACGGTTGACTCGGAGAAATAGGAGCAGAATACACATTCTTCTGAAAGCTTCGAGCCAAAGAGGGCTGGTGTGGGCTTTGCAGTCAAAAGTGAACTGGCGAACAACCTGACCAGCCTTCCAAAGGGTCTAAGTGACTGCCTCATGTTGTTCCAGATCCCACAGGCAGCAAGAAGCAAGCTACCATCTTCCCCCACAATGACCAATCCTGAAGTCATCAAGGAGGAATTCTATGAAGATCTCTGCATGCTCTGACTACAGTGACAAAGCTGACTATACTTGATAACTTTAACTCCAGAGTCAGCACAGATTACCAAATCTGGGTAAGTGTAATTGGTAAAAACAGCTGCGAAAGACAAGAGCAAAGGTCTTGTGCTCCTGCAATTCAGCACTCAGCATGAGCTTTTTATCACCAACACAGTCTTCTGGCTCCCAAACTGAATCATGGAATCCCTACAGTGCAGAAGAGGCCATTCAGTCCATCAAATCTGCACTAACTCTCTGACAGGTTATTTTACCCAGGCCGTTGGCCCTGCCATATCCATGTAACCCCACAAATTTAACATGGCTAGTCCATCTGATTTACACATCCTGGGACAATAAGGGGCTATTTACCATGGCCAATCCATCTAACCTGCACATTTTTGGACTGTGGGAGTAAAATGGAGCATCTGGAGAAGCCCACACAGACATGGGGAGGATGTGCAATCTCCACACAGACATTCACCCAAGGTTGGAATTGAACCCAGGTCCCTGGCATTGAGCGTCAACAATGCTAAACACTGTGCCAACCACTGAAATAAGACAGTGGAAGCAAAATCCTGGAGATGGCTGAGCATTTCAATTACATCTCAACAGGCCTTCTCCACATCAATGATGAAGTTCTAAAGAGGCTGCCCTAGGTCAACACCCAACACTTCTCTACTCCATCCACACTGCTGGAAACAGAAAAAGCTGCAGAGGGATTATCAAGTAGTAAAGCCTCTGGAGCTAATTGAATTCCACTGGAAATCTATAAATACCGTGGATCACAGCTGCTCAGAACATTCACCCAGCCTTTCCACGAGATTTTAAAGACATGTTTATTGTTCACATCTACAATCGCAAAGGCAATGGCCAGTCCAATGACAATCTCAGATAAAGATCTCTCCTGTCTATTGCTGGAAAGATCCTTGCCAGAATCCTTCTAAACTGGCTCATCTTCAGTGTGGCCTAATTCAGGGGAGTTGCTGTGGTTTCAGATTAGGTAGGGGAACTATTGACATGGTTTTTGCTTCTCACCAGCTGTGGGAGAAGTGCCAAGAACAAAATGCTGATCTACACACCACTTAACCAAAGCCTTCGGCTTTGAAAGCTGTGAAAGCACAGGAAGATTATGAGCAAGTTTGGATGCTAGGCAAATTGATTCAGATGGTTTGACAGTTTCACATAGCATGCTGATCTGCATCCTTCTTGAGAATGAGACTTTGGTCCGCTTCCCTGTTCCCAATGGAGTCAAACAGGGCTGTGTACTGGCGCCAGCCCTCTTCAGCATCATGTTCTCAGCAATGCTCACTGATGCCTTCCAAAATGTGGATCCAAGAATAGACATCAATATCAAATAGACAGTAGGCTCTTCAACCTGCAACGCCTCTAGGCCAAGGCCAAGGTCCTCACTGAAGGACTGTGTGACTTTCTATTTGCTGATGACTGTGCACTAAATGCTGGAAATCAGGTAGACGTGCAGCACATTATGGACTTGTTCTCCACATCCTGTGATAACTTCAGTCTCACCATCAGCACAAAGAAGACAGAAGTCAAGTTCCAATCTGCACCAGAAAAGCTCTATCAAGAGTTGACAGTGAAAGTAGATAACCAAAAGTTGACCACTATGAACAAGTTCATCTGCTTCCGAAGCACTCTCTCATGCTGTGTTGATATTGATGACAAGACCAATGCCAGAATTGCCAAGGCCAGTGTGTCCTTTAGAAGGCTCCACTATTCAGTATGGGAACATAGAACAGTGATCCTATAAACCAAGCCCAAGATCTACCAAGCAGCTGTCTGCTCCACACTACGTAAGTGAGACCAGGACTGTCTACCAGTGACATACAGAGAAAATCAATTGATTCCATCTTTGCTGCTCCACATGCTCCTCAACATCAAGTGGAAAGACAAACTCCCAGATCCAGAGGTCCTAGGGAGAATGGGCACAGTCAGCATCTTCACAGTGTTACAACAAAAGCTGCTTCCATGAGCTGGACATTATCACCAGAATGCCTGACAACTGACTCTCTAAGTAAATGTTCTATGGTGACAGTGGAACAGAGCATGTTCCCATTGCAAACAGAAGAAACTCTTCAGGGAGATCCTGAAAACCTCCCTCAGTGATTTTAAAATTGGCACTGCTTCATGTGAGATTCTTGCCCACGATTGCTCAGCCTGGAGGAGTGCAATTGCCAAAGGACATCAGCATAAGAACGGAAAGTGACAGTGTGAAAGTTGGAACCAGCCATTAGCAGGTGAAGGGCCTGAGTCTGTCTTGCAGCATGAATGGGTCCTCGAGAAAACACAAAATGTTCCACATACTGATTGTGGTTAAAAAAGATCCAGATGTTTACTGATCATGGCCTGCTAAAAATGCTAAGGATTTTGCACAACTGCATGTATGAAGTGAAAAGGATGCAAATGAATTTTATTGGTTGAAAGTGCACATCAAATGTGAGGCTATTGGTGCTTTAAATGGCATGTTCTCTCTCACTGGTTAAAAAGTGCAATAACTGACACTGTATGCGGACTCTGGTAGAACATCATAGTGAAATTCACTGTGTCTGTTCTCCTTGCTAGTAAGTAACAAAAGTTTAAGAGATTTGAGTACTCACTGTGCATTGTCTGGTTAATCCTCAACAACAGTCCAAAACAAGCACAGAGGACACAAAAACCATGAGACTAGCTCCCTAACTACCTGCCAGCCTCATTGTCCTGTCCTCACTGCACTACAATGTTTTGTAGTAAGATAGGACTTATTACTCATCTTTGCACCCACATAGTCCAAAGCCTGGATGACAAATTAAGATGGTCGTCTTTAATATTAAAGGATGATCGACGTGTGTGTGTGTCTGTATGTTTGTGTGTGTGGATGTATGGGTATGGATCAAGGTTGCTGTCTGCCTGCCTTCATTTGCAGTTGCAGGATCCACCTCCACAGTGGTGGGCCTTTTAAAAAGTTGCAGAGATGGCTCCCATTTGAACTAATGGTGGGATCCTGAAACCCACAGGGAAACATCCTGTTCCAATCTCACTGCAGCCTTATGCAGTGTTGCGTAGATTAACTGCTATTAACTAAGCTATTCCATTGTATATAATACAACAATGAGTGTTCTCTGCTAAAAATAATTCAGTGAGTTTATTCCCACCATTCATCACAAAGAGTTGATGTTGACTGAAATTCAAAGAAGGCGACTCAGAAAGTAACGGGAAATAAATGCATCCATCACACATATATTCTTCCTCATGGTCAGTCACGAAGACGGGAATTTTCAGGCCCCGCCGAAGTTGAGAACAGAGATGGATGAGGCCAGGAAGTATTGAAACCAGCCAATGTGCTGTTTTCCCCATCCTGTTCCCGGCATCAGTCATTTTTGCTGAGGTTTGTGTCCTACAGGGCCATCCGCCCCTATAGTTCTCTAAAGTGACAAGAGACAGTTTAACACCTAATATTCAACCCCCTCCCCGCTTCCCCCAGCAATCACCACCACTCCACTGCTGTGGCCTAGATGCTGAATCTGCTTTTTATTTATAGATTTAGAAAGTTGGTGTAAGTTATTGGAGTGTCCTCTTTATTACTTAATTACTTAACCACTTTATTACTTTATTACTTAACCACTGCAGTCTGCTCCCAATCTTGTTTTCCCCTGAATGGTCCTCCACCCACAACCTTATTTTGGTAGGGAACAAGTCCCCATGCTATTTAAGGGGAATCCTCTGTGAAAATCCCAAAGAGTACTGCTTCCCCCTGAGGTTGGTCTTGGGATCCAGAAATAGTCTTGATTCTGCTTTCCCACCTCTGAAGTGAAAATTCAGCTCTAAGCGACTGTGACAAAGGCTGGGGCTAATTTTCCACTTTTCCTCTTAGCCAGAGATAGGGCACAGCGTGGGGAGACCAAAGAGAAGAAGCAGGAAAAATCCATTATACATGCAGCAAAATCATAGCAGAGTAATTATTAATACTGGCTTCCAAAAGAAAGAAGAGAAATTTCACACAATAAACTCATGTAGTATAATAGCTGTCATAGACTGGCAGACCTGCTGAGTGTACTTTGCAAAAGTGGCTCCCACACAATTACAAATGACTTGGCATATGGTCTCATTGTTTATTCAGTGTGCAGGAGCTATTTATTGCTTTGTAAACTTGGCTGCATAAACATATATCACTTAAGTATATGGTAGCATCACAATTGCCATTATAAACAATAATTGCACGACAAAGGCAATTCTTTTTTAAAGTTATATATATTAATTTAGTAATTTTTGCAATAAGTACGAAGCTGTTGGCTTAGAAATTTACATTGTGATATTTGTAGACAAACACTTAACACATTACTTTGCTTGCTATTTTAACAGAGGTGTTAATCTATTTAGTTGAAATGGGTTAATTTTTCCACTAAACGGTTGGACAGAGATTTATTTTACAACTGCATTAATCACTTGTTTGTTGATATCACTGACAACAATTTTTTAAGACTTGTATAGAAAACAGTATCCTACCAATTTACAATCACTTCTTTCACTGTATAAAGGCAAATTTGGAGCAGGATTGGATAATGCCCTGAGGCAACCTTTCTTGGAACATCTCTGAAATTTATCTTTAAATGGTATAAAGTAGTTCATTTTCACCGTTATTCTTACTTATTCATATAAAATGCCCTACATTATACCTGCAATTTCCATCATAATTTTAATTGCAATTTAATTAACCATGTGCTTTTATTAGTCCATTGTGAGTCTGACTTGTGTGGAAACACATTACTTTGTTCAAGTCTCCAAAACAGCCATTGAAAAGGTTACACCTGTAGAACTTCTGTTTGTCCAAAATGGAGAGCACATTCTTTCCTTGTCTATGTGAAGAAAGTTTATGCACAGACTAGCAGAGCCAAGAACTTGGAAGGCCATATGTGTACTATTGGAATTTAACCAGCTATAACAAGCAGCTTATCAGCATCGATGAGCTTTTTTGCTACTTTTCTAGTTCGGATCACCCTACATGTTAGGATATTAATTGGTGCTATTATCTGGAACAGGATGGGGATAATTCCCTTCTCCACTGGCTGATCTATCTCCTGAAACTTCTTTAGTGGGACAAAGGCCAATTATCAACTGTGCTTTGGTTTACTATGATTGAAAATTTCCCTTCCCGTTTGCCGCGGGAATTGCAGCGGTGACTGAAAATTTGGCGGACCATTTAAAGGTCCATTGAGCTTGGGCAGGAATTTCCAGTTTTGGGATGTGCGTGATCCAGAAATCCTGCTCTATATATTTGTTGTTCAGGTAGCCAACTATGGAACCTACCACAGAGGTCTGACGATGGTCTGAATTCCATTCTCTCCAGGCATCACTGCCTGGATATGTGAGTCCAAATAATGAAAGATCTCATCACCAGCTAATGTTTTCAATAGCTGTCATCCAAAGTTTCAAAGCTTTCTCATGAGTTCTACAATTTACGGCTGATTTCAGCATGGTGGAAGGACCCATAAAAGACAGCTAGAAATATCAGGCATTTTCACATTCTAAATATTCAATTTCTTATTTAACTGAAAGAGCAATGATATGAATGGCCAATTTATTAGTTGTAAAAGCAAAATACAACAGATGCTGGAGATCTGAAGTAAAAGCAGGAAATGCAGGAAAACTCAGCAGGTCAGGCACCATCTTTGGAGGGAGAAGCAGAGTTAATGTTTTGAGTCCATTTTATTGGTTGGGGGATGATAGTTGACCAGGACATTGAGAATTCCATGCTGTTTATCAAATAATGCCAGAGGATATTTAACATTTCCTTTAAACATGAGGCTAGGTCGATGAGCCTTGGTTTAATGTCTCATCCAAAGTAAAATACTAAGCAGTAATAATTAGTAATTGACTGAATGTTGCCTCTTAAGTCCAAAGATGTGCAGGCTGGGTTGATTGGCCATGCTAAATTGCCCCTTAGTGTCCAGATGTTTAGCAGAATAAATATGTGAAGTTACAGAAATAGTGCCTGTTATCAGTGCAAGTCTACTTTTCAACTGTAGGTATTCTATGATATAACTGTAATTAGCAATTGACTGAAGTATCAATTCTAGATTATGTGCTCTTAAGTCCTGGAGTGAAGCTTAGTGAAGTCACGTAGGTGTGTTTTGCTGTGCTGACATAACTGTTAGATATTTTAATGTATCCATAGTTTAGAAGGAGGCCATTTGGCCCATCAAATCTGCAATGACCCCCCAAAAGAGCACTCTACTTTGGCCCAGCTCTCCTGCCCTAAGCCTATAACCCTGCACATTGATCATGTCTAATTCACTTAACCTGCGCATGTTTCAGACTGTGGGAGGAAACTGAAGCACCTGGAGGAAACACATACAGACACGGAGAGAACAAACAGTCACCCAAGGCTGGAATTGAACCCAGATCCCCGGGTACTCTGAGGCAGCAGTGCTAACCACTGTGCCACACTTATGGAAAAGGAATAAATAGCTGAAGAACATGTAAACCTATTGGTATCAGTCATAATTCAAATATTTGCAAACAGTAAAAAGGAATTTATTTATAAGAGTTACTGTATCAAGGTTGGTGGCTCAGTAACTGTAGCATGATAAGATTGTTTTACTAAATTAGTTTATGTCTTTGAAATAGAGTAAAAAAATTAGCAACTGTCACATCAGATGGCTGATCACAGCTATTGCATCAACTTTGAAAATTCATTAAAGGATGTTCCTGAGACACCTAATCTAGATATGTGAGATTCAGTACTTCCGAAACAGCAGTTAAGCCACCCAAACAAAGAACTAGGATGTAGTGCCTGAAGAGGTGGCAGAATCAATTTGCTTTTGTGAAGTCTGTAAACTTTGCCACTTTCAGTAGTTTAAATCTGTGCCTGACTGATTCATGACAAATCCATTTTACAAAGTCAGAGAGGAAGTTAAGTCAAATTGTTTCAGCCTTTCAACTGGGATGTAAAATGTTGGTATAGTGCTAAGTAGGAAAAAAAAGTGTAAAAAGAATTAAATCTCGAAAGTCTCTGAGTGCAAAATTCAGGTGCATAGTGCCCAAGGAATAGCCTTACAGATCAAAAATGGTGTCCATAGCATGTTAAAGTTAAAGTTTATTATTTATTAATCATATGTAAGGCTTACATTAACACTGAAATGAAGTTATTGTGAAATTCCCCTAGTCGCCACAGTCTGGTGCCTGTTTGGGTCAATGCATCTAACCAGCACATCTTTCAGAATGTGGGAGGAAACCAGAGTACCTGGAGGAAAGCCACGCAGACATGGGGAAAATGAGCAAACTCCACATAGACAGTGACACAAGCCAGAAATTGAACCTGGGTCCCTGGTACTGTAAAGCAGCAGTGCTAACACTGTGCTACCATACTGCCTGTATGTATATAGAAGTAAGTGTGTAGAACTATGTCCACATACTTCTGATGAGAGTTGTGAAATGGTAAATTGATGCATGCGCAATGAAAGTCCACTAGAAATATTGTACAGCGTGAAGATCAAGAGTCAATCAGCGTGCAACAAGGATTTGACATCAGTCCATCCATTTTGGAGCTCAATGTTCCAACTAATTCCTTCTTTCAACCTCAGATGGCTGAACACTGTTCAGTCGTAGGAAGGGCCCCCTCACCAATGCTATTCCAAGGGATAATCAACCACTTCAGGTGGGTGGCATGGTGGCACAATGGTTAGCACTGCTGCCTCACAGTGCCAGGGACCAGGGTTCGAATCCCGGCTTGGGTCACAATCTGTGTGCAGTTTGTATATTCTTCCTGTGTCTCTGTGGGTTTCCTCTGGGTATGCAGGTTTCCTTCCACAATCCAAAGATGTGTGGGTTAGATTGATTGGCCATGTTAAATTGCCCCTTATTGTCAGAGGGGCTAGTCAGGGTAAATGCATGGAATTATAGGGATAGGGCCAGGGTGTGGCTAGTGCAAGCTCAATGGGCTGAATGGCCTCCTTCTGCACTGTATGATTCTATGATCTATGATCTAATTGCTATTGTCAGTTACTGCAATTGCCCAAGTGCTTGGTGCTTTATAGAGTTCTTTAAAATTGCTGATGTTGGCAGAGATGGTGTGACAGATGCTAAAGGTTCCCATTCACCAACAGTTCTGCATCTCACCTTCCTTCTATCTCTAACTTTTGTACCATCCTCTGGATGCAAAATGCAAAAACAAAAGTCAACAAATTAAACATTCCAAATGGATTTTATAAATCAAACCATATCATACTGCTTGCAAATAAAACGCCAATCATCCTTGTGCATTTCCTTAATGTTCTTCCTTACAGAAGACTTTATCTGTCCTGATTAATGTTTCCCCAGTGGCTGATGGAAGGCTGCTGACTTTCATTGGAGGAAATTGCAGATGGCCTTACAGAATGACCATGAGCAGCTCTCAATATAAAAAGCTTGGCTTTGGACTGCACCATCTTGGCATGTATGACAGTATTCTGGCCTGGTTAGCTACCAGACAACAGCAAGGGCCCTGGTGGAAAAATAATGATGACAGACCTGTCTCACTCTGAAAGAAGTCAGGAGGTTTTTGCTCCATGGAGCCATTGCCCCTCTTCGGCTAATGCCTTCAGTGCAGCCTCCAATCACCTTAGAGCCATGATCTCCCATATTGTGTATTTCCCAGGTCAGAAAGGGTGGTGAATCTCTGGAATTCTCTGCCCATTGAAGTGGTGGAGGCGACCTCGCTAAATATTTTTAAGACGCGGGTTGATGGGTTTTTGATAAGAGAGGGGATTAAGGGTTATGGGGAGAGGGCGGGAATGTGGAACTGAGCCACGACAGATCAGCCATGATCTTATTGAATGGCGGGGCAGGCTCGAAGGGCCAGATGGCCTACTCCTGCTCCTATTTCCTATTTCTTATGTAGAACCAGAATCAGAAAGAGCCCTTGCTCTATTCTTTGTTCTTGTAGACATATCTCCCTTGAGTTGCTTATCAGATTTCCTTTTCAACTGACCAGCCCTCATTAACACAGTAGTTAACAGCTTGGCCAATTTTGGGAAACACCCAGCACTTTAGCGACTGAGCTATTCACAGTTTTCCAGGCTTTAGGGTTGGAATTTTACCGGCATGCCCTCCTGAGGCTCGTAAGATCGCACCCAAGGCCAACAGAGAATGCCTTTTTGGGAGCCTCACCTACCCAGATTTCGTGGGGCAGTGATAGTAAAATCAGTGTCTAGATCCTTTTAGCCAACTCATACAGTGTCTCCTTTTCTACCAAACAGATAAGAAGATTTCTCCCTGAAGGCTATTTGATTCTTCTCCTCACAAGAATTTGGTGCGTTTTTCTTTCTGCCTCTGTCTGCTTTCTCTTTGTGTTTACATCTCTGCTTTCACACTGTTCATAGATCTTCTTTGAGTCTGGCTACATGGCATCTGTATCTTAACTTCTTTTCTGTTAGCATTGGTCACCGGGCCAAATGGACATGTATTTCTTATTATCAAAGAAAGGTGCAACTGATTCCTTTACAATTGATGCAAAGTAATTTTCAAGCACTTGAATACAACTGCAAATTCCAGAGACATTTTGAAGAAATTAGACATTTCCTATTCTCTACTGTTTTCAGCTCAAAGGTTGTCATAATTTGGACAGATTATTTACTAGTCTATAAAGGAAGAACGAATGCTGCATTTGGCAGCAATGCAAAGAATTCGGACTGGAAGCTGTCAGTTGGTGTATCAAATTGGAGTACCTATGAGATTTATCTCAGAATTTTCAGATGTATGTTCATGTTCAGAGTTCTTAACTGAAGTGCACTTTAAGTAAAAGACATTAATTAGGCATGTAAGCTTTGCTCCAAGGGAAAAGGTCAAAGTGAAAGGATAAGATGGGCCGGCATGCTATTTTGCATTTCTTCATGTCTTATTACAGCACAACAGTATTGGCAAAGGCATGGGAGTAAATCACCTATATGCCATATTGGTTGGGGGATGGTGTGTGATGTGGGAACTTAAAAGATGGATTAGCAACAGCAAATAAGGGCTCTGTTGGCATCAGATCAGCAATCAGAACACGATCCCATAGAATGTGGTATTTAGCAGATTTAGATTTGTCAAAAATGTTATCATTGCCAAGAGTTTCTCAGTATCCTGTGGAAGTCTAGAAACAGTAAGAAAAATGATATCCGGGATTATGTAGAAATAAGCAATTAATACGGAAAATTAATAAAAATAAAAGGAAGGGACAATGTTGTAGTGGTAATGTCATCAGACAAGCAATGTGAAGTCCCAGGCTAATGATCTAGGGACATGGGATTGAATCATAACAGCAACTGATGGAATTTGAATTCAATTACTCCATTTAGAATTAAAAAGCTAGTTTCAGTAAAAATGGGCATGAAACCATTGTCAATTGTCGGTGAGAGCCCATCTCGTTCACTACAAGGTCCTTTAAGGAAGAAATCGGCCATCCTTATCTGGTCTGGCCAACGTGTGTCTTCAGACCCAGATCACCCAGTAGTGACCTTGGCACTGGAAATGACAGTGCCAAATCCAGCCCTGTTAACCCTGGGAAGTCCTCCTTACGAACATCTTGAGGCTTGTGCCAAAAGTGGGAGAGCTGTCCCACACACTAGTCAAGCAACACGGAATCATACCTTACAGATAATGTTACACTACCTCACAATAATGGGCACTACCATCACTATTGCTGCCAGTGGGACAGGACATATGCAGCAGTGTGGCAGCACGGTGGTACACAGTCAGAAGGGAATTGCCCTGTGAGTTGTCAGCATTGTTTTTTGACCCAAAGAAGTCTCATGGGAGCAGATCAAACATGGGTAAGGAAATCTCCTGTGGACTACCACTTATTGCCATCCCTGCCCCCACCCCCCCCGGATGCTTATCTGCAGTGACTGGTTTATGAGGATACCCAGATCTCGCTGAATAGTCCCCTCTCTTCATTTATAGCCATTCAGATAATAATTTGCCTTCCTGTTTTTGCTCCAGAGTGGATAATCTCACATTTATCCACATAATACTGCATCTGTCATGCATTTGCCCACTCACTCAGCTTGTCAAAATCACACTGAAGCATCTCTGCATCCTCCTCACAGATCAACTTCCCACCCGGCTTTGTGTCAACTCCAAATTTGGAGACAATGCTTTTAGTTCCCTCATCTAAATCATTAATACATATTCTGAATAGCTGGGGTCCTAACACTGATCCCTGCGGTACCCCACTAGTCACTGCCTGCCACTTGGAAAAAGACTCCTATTCTTTGAGACATATTTCACCGGCATTCCTGCCCCGATTCCATTGGCTTTGGTCAGGATCGTACGAACCTCAGGCAGACGTGCCGGTAAAATTCTACCCTTTGTTTCCTGTCTGCCAACTAGTTTTCTATCCATCCCAGTACATTACCCCTAGTCCCCAAGCACTTTATTTTTATACATTAATCTCTTATGAGGGGCTTTTCGAAAGCTCTCTGAAATTCCAAATAAACCAGATCCACTGGCTCCCCCCCTGTCAAGTCTACTACTTACATCCTCAAAGAGTTCTAGCAGATTCTACCATGCTGGATATTGAACAATTAAGATCGTAGAAACAGATAGGAATGGCATATGAGAAACTGATATCCCAACAGCTTAGGATGGAAGCTGTAAAGAGATTTAAAAATGCATATTTTGTGGATGGAATTCAGAATATGAATACGTCATGCGACTCAATTAAGTTAAAATATAAAAAAACAAAATTGGTGGAAATATATTGGAGTCAATGCTGAGACCATAACTCTTCTTTGTGTAAGTGATATGAACTTAAGTAGAGGGATACAAAATTTGCAAAAGTAAAGAGCATGGTTATGTATGATATGGACTGCAAGGAACTTCAGAAGAACAAAAATAGGCCAGTAAATTTAGCAACCTTGGAAAAATTTATTTTAAGAGTATTTATTCTGAACAGACAGAATACTGCATCTGATCTAAAAAAAATCTGTGTGGGGAGTGTCACTAAGTCAGCGAGGTCAGCATTTATTGTCCATCCCTTGTTAACCCTGAGAAGGCGGTGTGGGCCACCTTCTAAAGCCGCTGCTGTTCATGTGATATAGGTACACCCGCAGTGCTGTTAGGAAGGAAGCTTTAGAATGTTGACCCAGTAAGGAAGAAGGAATGATATATTTCCAAGTCAGGATGTTGTATGATTTGAAGGGGAAGTTGGAGAATGCAAGTGTTCCCATGTACTTTTACCTTTCATGGTGGCAGAGGTTGCAAGCTTGAGAAGTGCTGCTGAAGAAACTTTGCCAAGTTGTTGCAGCGCTGTTTGCAACTGGCACAATTTGCTGCTATAGTGCACTGATAATGGAGGAAATTAATGTTTAAAGGGTGCCAGTCAAATGGGTTATTTTGATCTGGATGGTGCTGGACTTCTTGTGTATTGGAGCTGCACTCTTCCAGACAAGTAGAGAATGTTCAGCTTCTAATTTCTACCTTGCAGATGGTGGCAAAACTTTGGGAAATCAGTAAGTAAGTCATTTGCCAGAGAATACCTAATTCCTGACCTGCACTTCATCTGCATTGCTTGTCCAGGTAAATTTCTGGTCCATGGTGACCATCTTTCCCCACCCCATCCCAAAATGTTGCTAGTGGGAGATTTGGTGATGATAATCCCACTGAATCTCAAGGGGAGGTGGGTAAACGCTTTCTTATTACAGATGACCATTGCTTGACACTTCTGTGTGGTGCAAAAGTTACTTGCCACTTCCTAACCCAAGCCTAAATGTTGTCCAAATATTGCTACATGTGGGCATGCACTGTCTCATTACCCCCAAGGATTTGGCAATGAAACTGAACATTGGACTGAACATTCTCACTTCTAATATTATGATTGTGGGTAGGCCTTTGATGAAGCAGCTGAAGGTGGCTGAATCTAGGACACTGTCCCAGAGTACTCCAGCATTAATATCCTGGGGCAGAGATGGTTGGCTCCAAAAACTACATTATCTTGCTTTGTAATAAACACAGAAAATGCTGGAACTGCACAGCAGGTCTGGCAGCATCTGCGGGGAGAGAAACAGATTTAACATTTCTTCACGTTGTGACCGTTTATCAGAATTGGCATACATTAGAAATGTAATAGCTTTTCTGTAGCTGAATTGGGTGTGGGTGGAAAAAGAAGTCAAAGTAAGATCTGCGATAGGTTCTCCTCCAAGCCATCAACATCCTGACTTGGAAATATATCACTATTCCTTCACTGTCATTGGGTCAAAATCCTGGAATTCCCTCCCCAATAGCACTGTGGGTGTAGGCCCATCTCAGGGACTGCAGCTCACTGTCATCTTCTTGATGGTAACTAGGGATGGGTAATAACTGCTGGTCTAGTCAGCGACATGCACGTCTTGTAAATTCGTTTTTAAAATGAGAAATATTAAATGACAAAAGAGTTGGTGCTATAGAGCCAAAATGAGTGGTAATGGGACAAGTCAAGAAATGAGTAAAGTGCAGAGGAGGTGTAAATGGCAGAATAGTCAACAGCCATCCAACAGCAAAGCAAACAAAAACAAGAATAAGGCTGACACACACAAATAAAAGGGAAAAAAAGGGGGAGCAGAGATTACAGCTGAAATTATTGAACACAACATTGAGTCCAGCAGGCTGTAAAGCATCTAGTCAAAAGATGAGTTGCTGTTCCTTCAGCTTGCATTGCATTTTATTGTATTAAAATAGCAGAATGGGGTCAAAGATGTCAGCACGAGAACATGGTGAAGAATGAAAACAGCAGGCCACTGGAAGCTTGGGATCCAGCTTGCAGACTGGATTGAGGTGTTTTGCAAAGTTGTCACGCAATCTGTTTGCCCTCCCCATTGTCGAGGTAGATCGTGAGAAATTAGAGTATTCTCCATCCCAAGGTGTATAAACAGAACTATCCTGGTGGATATTATTTCAGCTTGCTCATTTCCCACTGAATCTTCCCTTCTCCAGGGAGAACAGCCCCAGCTTTTCCAATGTATCCTTGTAAGTAAGGTCCTTCAATCCTGGAATCATTCTTGTGAATTATTTCTGCACACTCTATGAAAGCTTCACATCCTTCCTAAAATGCGGTGTCCAGCGTTAGACACAAAACTCCAGTTAAGACTGAACCAACCTGTTTCATCATAACTATCTTGATTTTGTACTCTATGTCTTGTGAAATTTATCACTATCCTGTTCACAGTAGGTTAATTCAGTGTGGAGATGGGTTTTGTCTACAAAGAGTGCCCTATCCTAGGTAGTAATGTCAAAGTTATTGATGATGCATAGAAAATAGTGGCTCAGATCTTCCTAGTCCTGAGCATCACAGACTGGAAGTACAACCCAAGATATGCGTTGATACCTGATGGAAGCTCTGATGCATTGACTCCATGGAAATTTCCCAGGAAGCATGAACATCTGGGCAATTCGCCTTTTCCCTGGGACTGTCAAAGAAGTCTCTGATTCTGAGTTGGATTTGCAGATTTAGGACAGTTCCGACATACTTACCTGGGATAGATATCCAAGAAACGTGAGAAAGAAAAATCCTTGGCTAACTCCTGGACAACGATACAACTGACTACCCTGATTGACCTCTCACCATCTTACCACTCTATCCAACTTCCATGCTACCCACTTTCTACACTCACCACCTATCACTCATGCCACTTATCATCCTTTTAACCTACTCACCCATCACATTACTTACCCATCACCTTATCTACCTTATACTTCATCCACGCATTATCCTATCTACCTGCCATCCTACTTATTTACCTCAACTACCTACCACCCTACCAGCCTACTCATTCACTAACATTAACACCAGACACTGAAACTTATCTTGTGGCAGCTAGTGCCATTAAGGGGGCATGGCTTCTGTGCAGATTCCTGTACTGAGGGTGTTCTTCTACATCATGGATCACAAGTTGGACATATGTAGGTAAGTGAATGGTCTTCTGTCCGATTGGGATCAGACGGAGAGGTTTGGACTCTGATCGTATGTCTTGGACCAATAACTTTGAGGAATGATGTACTTTACTTACATGGAGTCAGTGCATCAGAACTTTACTTACGAGGAGGGGCTGAACAAATTTGGTTATTTTTATTGGAGCAAAATATGTTAAAATGAAACTTAATAGAAAGATAATAATTATGAAAGATTTCATTAAAACAGATTAGAAAAAATACTTCAACCAGCCTGTGAATCAGTAAATAAAGAACAACATCAATTTAAAACCATCACTGAAATATCAAAAGGAGAAATGAGGAACATTCCTTTTGGTTGTTGGGATATGAAATGCCCTACCAAAAACAGTAGTCGATGCAAACTCTGTGATAACTTCATTCTCCACCTCCTCTGCTACCAAGAATTGAATCTGAGTGTTTTCTTTGCACTAAGTGCACTGAGATTGCATTTTCAAGCTCACCCAAAAGACAAATCTGAAACTCTCCCGTTTTCTCGCTCATTCAGTTCTTAGATATTTTTTCGTAAGATAGTGCCCTCAGTGTCTACCCTGTCAAGCCCCTTCAGAATCTCATAGGCTTGATGAGATTACCTGTAATTTTTCTAACCTGCAGAGAACATAGGCTCAATTTACTCAGCATCTCATCATAGGACAGCCCTCTAACTCCAGGGATCAATCAAGTGAATCTCTGTTGGACTGCCTCCAATGCAAATATATCCTTCCTTAAACTTGAAGACCAAACTGCACACGATATTCTAGATGTGTTCTCACCAAAACTTGTACAATTGTAGCAAGATATTCTTATTTCTATATTCCAGTCTCTTGGCATGCCATTTGCCTTCCTAATTGCTTGTGATATCTGCGTGCTAACTTTCTGTGTTCATTGCATAACCACACCCAAACATTGCTGAACAGCAACATTTAAAATTTTGGTTCTTTCAAAAAATATTCTGCTTTCCTATTCTTACAATCATCGTGTTGACTACTCAGTTAATCCATCTATATCATGTATGTTTCCCACTATGTCCTCCTTATTGTAGGGTATTAGATACCATTCTGTAGGTCTTAATGAAAATTTTATAGTCTTATGTAGGTGACTGCATGTAGTTATTAACCTCAAGATCTATGTACCTATATATAGTAAAGGGTTCAAGTTAGGAGCAGTCTTCAGGCTTGCTTGTGCATCTGACTCTGCCCAATACTGGACTGAATCCGATATGCCATGTGTGTTCTTCCATCACTGTGTGGGCAGTAGTGTACTCTGTCCCACGTTAGCCTTCTATGCGCCAGACCCTTATAGCACGGTCCTCACTGCCTTCAGTCTCACCTAACATTGTTTTGTCAGCAAATCTGAATACATTGCTCACTGGCTCATCATCTAAGTCATTAATACCAGTTGTACACAGCTGAAGGCCCAGCACTAATCCTTGTGACACTCCACTAGTCACAATCTGCCGACTTGAAAATGCCCCGTTTATGCTTACTCTTGGCTTCCTGTCCATGAACCTGTTCTCTATCCATGCCAATATATTAACTGCAGCTCTATAAGTTCTTATCCTGCCTATTAACCTTTTGTAAGACACCTAATCAAATGCTTTTTGGAAATCCAAGTATACTACGTTTAGGCTCCTCTTTATTTATCCAACAGAATAGTCTCTCAAAAAAACTCTATTAGTCAAACAGAATGTCCCTGTTGTAAAACCATGTTGACTTGTTTTAATCATGTGATACTTTTCTCAGTGTATTGATAAGACTTTCTTAATAATGGATTCCAGCACTTTTCTAATGGCTGATGTTAGACTAATGGGCTTGTAGGTCCCTTTTTACTCTCCCTCCTTTCTTGAAAGGTATTTGCCAACCTTCAATCTGTTGGGACCATTCCTGAATCAAAGGAATTTTGGAAAATCAGAGCTTGTGCATCTACTATCTCAGCATCTATCTCTTTTAGAACCCTAGGGCTTAGGCCATCAGGGATTTGTTGGATTTTAATCCCTTTTGTTTTTCCATAAACATAAGGGCTTTTTTAACAACTGATCTTAGTTACCTTAATTTTCTCACTCTTTTTAGCCTCTAAGTTACCCACTATTTTTGGTATACAATTTATACTTTTTCTACTATTCAGTGCCACTGCTGTTTCTTCATTCCTCATGATCGTTTTGCCTGTCTCTGCTTCTAAAGGATAAAGTTTACCTTAGCTTATCTCTTCCTTTTAATAAATTTATAGAAGCCCATACAATCTATTTATATATTTTTGGCTAGTTTATTCTCATATTCTGTTTTTTCCCTTTTTTATCAGATTTTATGTTGACAAAATAATCTCAGACCTGCTATTGTTCTCTGCATTATCATAAGTCCCTTCTTTTAACTTAATATTATCTTTTAATTCCCAAGTGAGCCACAGATGGGTCTCTCTTGCTGAGTATTGATATTTCAATGGAGCGTAGTTTTGTTGAAAATCTTTAATTAATTCTTTAAATGTTTCCCACTGTTTATTTACTGCCATACTTTTTAGTTCCTTTACCCAACTGTAGCCAGTTCTCCCTTCATAGTGTCATAGAGATCTACAGCATGGAAACAGGCCCTTTGGCCCAACTTGTTCATGCCACCCTTTTTTTAAACCCCTAGGCTAGTCCCATTTGCCTGCATTTGGCCCATATACCCATCTTACCCATGTAATGGTTTAAATGCTTTTTAAAAGACAAAATTGTACCTACTACCTCTGCAGCTTGTTCCAGACACTCACCACCCTCTGTGTGAAAAAAATGCCCTTCTGGACCCTTTTGTATCTCTCCTCTCTTACCTTAAACCTATGCCCTCTAGTTTTAAACTCCCCTACCTTTGGGAAAAGGTTTTGACTATCTAGCTAATCTATGCCCATCATTATTTTATAGATTTCTATAAGATCATCCCTCGTACTTACTTGTAATTGAAGTACGTCACTTTCAAAAACATGGAATTCAATCGTATTGTGATCGCTATTTCCCAGTGGAGCTTTTACTGTAACATTACTGATTAACCCTAAATTACTACACAGGAATAGATGAAACAAAGATTTGCCCCTAGTTTGCCTCACAATGTATTGCTCCAGGAAACTCGTTTCTATGTTTTAATGCAGCAGTAGTTAAAACAACTTGATTCTAATCAATGGACAGGAATGCTTAAATTCACCTCAAATAGCGTTACTTTCAAACGTCTCAGTTACCCTCACTCTCAGCTTTATACATGTTTTCACTCTCATAAAAATATCCAATAATATCTATATAATTAAGTCCTGCATCAAGCTATGATGACCGAGATTGAAATGAAAGCAATTATTTTCCAAGTTTAAAATGGAAGGCCAGATGGAATCTGTTTTTCAGGACCACACGTTAACAGAAACGCTTCTTTGATTTGGGCTGTGATTGAAATAGTTGAGATCACAAGATATCAACACCTGTGCTGACATCTTGTGATCTTCATTATTACAATTCTAAGCTACACCTCGGCATTGTATAGCAGATGTTTTACACCATTGTCTTTTGATAAAGGATCACCATTCTAGTTGCCTACCACTTCTCTTAAATTTATATTAAGACATAAGAAGAGAGTCTGTACTTTTGTTATGTGCTGTCTGATTGACAGTCCCCTCTTTGTAAAAAATTTAACTTCAGGAAGTAGGAAACTTCCTGCTGATGAATAATTACCTGAAAGCCTGTCAGAAATTCAGATTCTGCACCAGAGGGGAGGTTGGGGGAATTGCTTTATTTAAGGACAGAAGGAACTGCTGAGGGCAGTCAGACCTGAACTGGATAAATTACCATGTTCACAAGCAGCATTCTTTCTTCCATGAGAAAAGCTGAACAAACAACTGCCTTTTTCTGAGAATATTCCAGATGAATAACAACAATGTGCCTTGAGATAGCACCTTCAGTGTAAAATATATCCCAAGGGTGGAATTCTCCAGCTACGCACACCCCAGGACAGGAAGTTCCTGCCTGAGCTAAATGGACGTTTAAGTCGTTCGCTGATTTTTCTGTCTTGCCTGTTAGGATTCCCGTGACGGGCAGGGAGGGAGAATTTTGGCCTGAGTCTGTATTTTAAAATAGTCTTTGTATATTGTGGCCTTGATGTTAACCTCCAAATCTGTGATGGGTGGAAGGAGATTGTGAGGGAGGGTTACTGCTTAAAAATGAAAAGGTCTGACCCTTACCTGATACGTTCATGCATGCCACCCTCAGGGAATTTTATCTCCTTATGGGTGCTATTACTGCGATTTCATCTGGATGGAGGAACACTTGCAAGAAATGGACCTTCAGCAGCCCCAGTCACCAGTACAACATTCCAGGGCTGATTAGAAGATAGTAGGTGAGGGTATGGTAAGGTGTGGCGCTGCCTGTAGGGAGACACACCTAGCATGCAGTGTGCACCTGATAAGTGCCACTTTTATTTGGATCTATCCGAGAAGCAGTGCTTCAGGAGGTTGCACTTCTCAAAGCCTCTGCTGCAGATTTCTGCAGTCTCCTGCAATATGACTTGCTGTTTGTTGGATCAGGGAGAGTGAGTTTAATGCCATGATAGGGTGGTTGTCATTGCTTTTGACACTTGCTTCTTTCATTCTCTTATCAGGGACACCAGCTGTACACCTCAGTTTGCTATACAAAGCTGAAGTAGGCATGTCATCAATGCCCCCTTCACCAGTGCATCATCAATGCTTTCTTCACCAGTGCTGACCAGTGCATCACACTCCTCATAGATCTCAACGTGACCATCACTTATCAACAGAAAAGGCTATCACTACATCAATACCTTGCTATTCTCCAAACACACAAGCGGGATCGTGCAAGTTTGCGCATGATGTCCAAGCAGCTGCCATGACCAACTTTTCAGGCATGGCCACGCAGATTTGAGGGAACATTGGCTTTAACACATTTATCTTAGGACAATCAACCACCCAACAATGCTTAAGCATTTCAGGAATGTAAAAGGATGGTTGCTGGGGGACAAGGGGTACTCACTACACATTTAGTTCATCATACCCCTTTCCAGCGTCAAACATGCCAACAACACAAATATAAACAAAACCAGGAGACAACCAGGATCATTGTGGAGCACACCACAGGGAGACAAAAATTCATCTCTTGACAGGTTTGGGAGTTGCAAACATGTGCCCAATGAAAATTCTCCATTGTGTGTGATACATCCTGAACAAGCTCAACAGGAAGCAGAGCAGCAGCAACAGCAGCAGACTTTGTCCGGTGAGGAAGATGAGGGAAAGCAAGGAAGCAATGAGAGTGGAAAGGCAACCTTAGCAACTTGCAGCAAATTCAGTGATTCCATTCACCTGCTCATTCTCCTGCATTGACAACATATACAGAGCCCTTTTGCATGAACAGCACCTGTTATATCCATCAGGATTCCTTTAATTCTGCATTAAGAAACACTCAAATCATTCAAATAGCTGCTATAGCAATAGGTAGACTCAAAACTTGCTATTAAATCACATTGCAGACTATTATAGGGTATTGGTCACTGACTGGTAGGTCTGAAGACTTTTGTGATCATATGTAGGTGAATTATTAATCTTTAGTTTAAATTTATTTATTAGTGTCACAAATAGGTTTATATTAACACTGTAATGAATTACTGTGAAAAACCCCGAGTTGCCACCCTCAAGTCAGGAATCAAACCCAGGTACCTGGCGCCTTGAGGCAGCAATGCTAACCACTGTGCCACTTTATTGACCCTAAGAACTATTTACAAAAGAGTGAAGGGTATGAGATTAAAGCTGTCTCCATGCTTGCTGGTACACATGACTTTGTCCAACACTTAACTGGCTCTGGGTGTGGGTATTGTGCCCTCTTACATTACATTACTGTGTGGGTGGTACCCACATTAACTATATATGTGACAGACTTTTATACTACACTCCCTTCCAAGTCTTTATCCAATGTATTTTAAATGATCCTCTTTTACCTTATATCTTACTGTCATTACTATCATACATTTACATTATTATTGCTACACTATCACCACTCTATTGCCCCACTTCAAGTCCTTGAATTTGAGGATTTAGGCAATCTGGAGGCTTGAAAACCGTTCCATATCTCGTTCAGATCACTGTTGGAAGAGTGGTGCTGTTTGTTATTGCTGGTTGTTCTAGCATCTGGTATGTTTTTATCCTTTTCTTCCATACTTTTGTGTTGAACTACATTTGGTCACTTTGCCGGTTGCACTGGTCAGTTGTTGCTACCTTAACTTGCTTCATGCAGGGTGGATGGATGTTGTGCTAGTCTCTTTGCCATTTCTTTTACTTCTTCCAATATTGTGTGGGCTGTGATGATGTCCTCTGTGGTGGAGAATGAGCATTCTCATGACTAGAATTTGTGGTACACTTACCTCTGCATTTTGTTGTCAGCAATGGATGGCTGCTACCGCATACCAGCATCTTTTGTGACTTTGGCTGGGATTTGTAGCATATGTTCAGTGGTTGCAGAGTTGACCTGTTGTATCATTGCTCGGAGGGTGAGGCTCATTGGGCTGCTGGTCACTCTCTCTACTAGATGTACTCCTCTTGGGCAGTTGGCTGATCTGACTATTGTAGGCTTTCTGGCATCTGTAACAAGAATGGACAAATTTGCTCTGCAAAGAGAGAGACGGTGCAGAGCTGAAGTCCAAATCAGCATACTCTTTTTTTTGGATTAGTAGTTGGGAACTTGCAGTTCTGTATTATTAATGACAGTGGTATTTTTGATATTTCTGCAATTTTGAGGAAGTCCAGGGCTACACAGGCATCTCTTCTCAAGAAGGAGGAGGGCTGGTTTGAAGGTTTGTTCGTTGCAATACCTTTGTGGTTCCAGAATCATGTTTATAACTGGAAGCCAAAGTCCTGTGGGCCCAGTGAGTGGTGTGTCTGTTGCTCAAAGCCAGGTTCTTTTGGCTGTGGTTCTCTGTCAATGAGGACTGTTATGCTCACTTCTGTGTCCAATTAAAATGTTGTTAAATGGTCACTGACTGAAACATCCTGATTTTAAATGAGAAATCAAAATCCTCACCCAAAAAACCTGGTTGAGTGTCTTCTGGGTTTGCAGACTCAGCAATCTATGGGTTTCAGAGCTCTTGCCCTGCACAGTTTGTGTATCCAATCCCGTTGCACTGAAACCAATAGGCAAAAAGTACAGGAAATTGATCTCATTTGTAGGACTGCTTTGTTCCACAGCATTGACATAGTCACTTGGCTGGCAGGTTCAATATTGCTTTCCCTAGTCAGGAGTGTCCCTGTGTCTTTGTTTAACTAGATGAATGGCCCCTGCACCATGGTTTACTTTCTCCCCTTAAAATACTTGTGTTACAAATGGAGTTCTGGCTGCCTAACTACCTGGATTGCTTTTTCCAGTGTCAGATCTTCCTTTGCTTGCACAATGTCAGAGAATCGGTGGGCTTAATTCACCAGCTAGTGGCAGAGGGAACTATTGCGCATGTGCAATAGTAAAAGCAGAGGCCTGACAGGGAGAAAGAGTGCTGTCAGGCCTCTGCTGTTGGAGCCATACTGAACGCAGCCACCCCAGCTGCAATTGCAAGGGTCCATGGCTGATTGCGAGCTCCAGACCGCCTGAAAATATAGCCCTCACCACCCTCTCACTGCCACCCGGACCTATTGCACCCAACCAGCCCCCCACAGAGCGGAGCTGCAGAGTGGCAGTGGCCCGCACTCTTCCTCTCTTCCCACCACACCCCCCAACTGATCGGCGCTACAGAATGACAACAGGCCCCCCTCCCTCCCGGAGAGGACCACCTGGCCTGTCCCTGCCTACATAGGCCCAGTGGGCAGTGCCAAGATTCCAGGCTAGCATTGTCAAGGTGCCAGGCCGCCACTGCCCAAGAGGCAGCCATTCCTTGCCTATGGTCTCCCTGTGGGGCATTACTGGCATCCAGTACTACTGGCAAGGCTGGTACAACTGTTCCCGGTTCATGGGGAGCAAGTGTTTTCCTTGCCAGAGAGAACCTCTCACAGCGAGGCATAAAGGCAAATTAGCCCAGGCGATTTAGTGCTGGGCTCACTAAAGAGATGTAAATGAATATTTAAGTATATTTGAATAATTTATTCAGCCTCTCATTGGAAATGGGTGAGAGGCTGACCTCGCCGGAAATCTAGTTCTGGAAAGATCGGGAGAGCGAGAAATCAGGCATGATCCTGATTTCTCAGCTCTTGCATGATTTTACCAGTTCACTTCACCCATTGATGAGGTCCAGTGAGTTAACCAATCTCACCAAAACTCTGTCTCTCTCATGGGGGATTCCAATCCTTACCCCTGAGGATCTCACTTACAATTCCAAAAGTCACTCCAATTTGGACAGCATCAAAGATGGTTCATCTCATAGGGTTTCGATCTTGATGACCAAGATCTGTAACTGTGGATTTCTGAATATACTCTCAGGCACCGATTCAGAAGCACAACTTCAGCTCTTTGGCCAAGCCAAGTAGAATACTGTTGGTCCAAATGTTTACTTTCACCTCAATAGTCCACAGCATGGACAAACAACCTACTGCCGCCCTCTTCAGTTGCCACGTCTTCTCCTGAACCTGTTTTGATTTCCAGCGCTTCTCCTGAGTCCTCTTTAAGGTCTGCCAACTACAGCCCCTTTTCTGCTTAAAGCCTATTTCTCTCTGCTCCCCTTTGTTTTAACTTAACTGGGATCTCTGCCTACCCTCTGTCTCAACCCTCTTGTCTAGGACATTTATTTTGGGAGCTCCCCCTTTCCTCGGACTCTTCCCTGAATATGGTGTCCTGTTCTCAGTCACATGATTGCGACTTTTGCACCATTTCTTCTCTGCTTCATGTAGAGGCCCCCAAGAACCTCAAATGCTGTACTGCCCATGCACAGCCCATTCCCAGACTGTGTATGCATGGAGACTCCCAAGGACTTTTGGGACCAGGTGTTCTTAGTCCATGCTCAACCATGAGCTAAATCTGGCATTCATAACAGCATTTAGAAAACATTGATCATAACAATCCCAGCGCAGTGCTTTAGCATCTTTGGGATCTGCATGTACACAATCTTGGTGTTCTGGCTCTGGGTCGGACCTGGATCTGAAGCTTGGATTTTTCTTAAATTGGAATGTAGGTTCAGAACCGAAAAATATCTCAAAACAACTAAGCTCATGCATTACATCAGCACAAATGCTGGTCTAGCCGTAATCCCATGAATTAAAAAAAAATGAATAAATAAAAGTAAGTAAAGAGGAAAGAATATAAAAATTACTAACAATTTACACTGTTTATTACCAAAATCACAGACTTGCTCTTGAAACATTAAAACAAAACCACCAATGAACTTATAATGATCCTATAACTATAGCATTTTTGATGAAAATACTGTACAGTCAGTCCCTGTTTAACATCGACCCTGGTTTGTCATTTCAGTGGTCAGGCAGAAAGTCTGGAGTGGGTGGTTTGGCAAGAGGGTGAATCAGGGAGTGGCAGGGCTCCAAATTGAGGATTGGCAGCAAGAGGTTCTAGAGCAGATGAGGTCACAAGTTGAGAGTTACCAGCAAGAAGATGGGTTAGGGAATGCCACCACTACTAAACAGCACCGGGGCACGTGGCCTTGCACCAGCCTGCACAAAACAACTTTAACAGGATGTTTATTATGCTCAGCAAGAACATAGGCCTCATTAACTGACCAATGTTACAATGAAATGACAAACAGGGTAAATGTTAAACAAGGACTGACTGTACAGTATTTTCAGCACAAATACTATTGGTATAGGATTATTATAAATTCATTGGTGGTTATGTTTTAATGCTTCAAGAACAAGTCTATGATTTTGCTAATAAACCATTTAAATTTTTGGTAATTCTTACTGTCTTCCTCTACTTTTTTTTTACTCAGGGTGTGAGCTAGGTCAGCATTTATTGCTTATGGAATGCATGAGTGTAGTTGGTTCTAGATATTTAGTGCTTGTAATTTTCATCTAAAACACTAGAGACCAGTCTTGCACTGAATTAAATGTTTCCACAAGAGTAAAAATTATTTATTTATCTTTTTAAGGCATTGTGTCATAGCCAAGGGCAAAAGATTACACCAGGCTTCTTGGAACTCATTTTATAGTGCTCTGACTGTCTGAGTCTAGTGACCATCAACATCTTAATGATCTAATTTCCTTGCTCTACTGCAACATATTAATTTATTTTCCATAGCGATTGACAAGTAATGTTCTGCAAACATTAGGCAAAAGTGAATCTGATATAGATAATCCTTTTGCCCAAAATGGAGCATGAGGCTACTTCATAGTGTTTAATTTATAGACAGAATAAGGAATGAAACAAAATGTTCCTGGAAGTGGGTTAGGCAAATGAAAATGAATCTTAAACTTCTGGCACAATAAACGGAATCATGTATCAATAGACCTTTCTGAGCACCTGTGTTCTTTCAATTTACCATTCATTTCTTGTGCCTTTATGACAGTATTTTTTAGAATGACAGCTTCCAAGATTTTTCTTCATTCTTCCTCTGTTCCAAGCACTGTTCCTTTTCACTGCATCCTAATCTATTAAAGACTCTCAGCACCCACCAATTTATTAATTTCCTGGACCTCAAAACTGCGGGTGTCTTCCTACTTTCTGTTCCTTTATTATATCTACAGGTTTTAAGACTTTAAAATTGTATTATATGATATTATACCTCCTCTATTCAGTTAAACCTTGGTTATATCATGCATAATTATTGTGTTTCTGCAGACTGTAAATAAATAAGTGGCCATAGTGTGGAGCTATTGCATGATCAGTCAACTTGGGACAGATGTGCCATGAAATTGAACAGGTTCCAAAAATGGGCACAGATATTGCAACATAAAATTAACCTGTATTTCTGATTCAAGCAACATACAAACTTTGTGCTGCCTGCTGCGTTGCAAAATAGCTGCCTGCTGTCAGTGCCAAACACATGTTGAGTGGCTGCACGCCTCAGAAGGGGGTCTAAGTTTCTGTGACACCAACATTACTTAAAGCCAGCTTACACTCCTTAAAGCCAATCTACGCCAATTAAATGAAAGGTGTATTCTAGCTGGCCAGGGTGCGAGAACAGCCTGCAGAGCAAAGTGCGAGCAAGAAGTACTCTGAGTTATGGCACAGCTGGGGAGGGTGAGTGCTCCGAAGTTTCCTGATGCTGTGATGTGCACCTCACTGGAAGAAGTGGACAAGAAAAGGGCAGTGTGCAGGCTGCCAGGAGGTCCTCCAAACAAATTTATGGCAGCCCAGTGGTACAATGGTTAGCACTGCTGCCTCACAGTGCCAGAGACCCAGGTTTGATTCCAGCCTTGAGTAACTGTGTGGAGTTTGTATGTTCACCCCATGTCTGCGTGGGTTTCCTCTGCCTGCTCTGGTTTCCTCCCATGGTCCAAAAATGTGCAGGTTAGGTCTTTTGGCCATGATCAATGTGTGGGATTATGGGGTTCGTGAGGGGGATTGGGCTCAGACATGTTGCTCTTTCGGAGGCTCAGTGCTGACTCAATGGGCCAAGTGGCCTCTACTGCATTGTAGGGATTCTATGCAAAAGGCATTGGAATCAGATGTCAGGAAGTGCTAAATGCCAGGAGAGCATTTGCAGACCTAAACTGGCTGGTATCCCAAATTCCATTGTCTCACAAGCAGAAGCCACCCAACTTCTGGGTGTTGCAGTGAAAGTTCAGACTGAGGTCATGCAAGCTCAAGCTGCTGCCATCAAAGCTGCAGATACTTGTGATCAAAGGGACTTTCAAAGTGTCACAACAGTCCAGCAATCCACACATTGCTAGGATTTTTGAGACACTGTCCACTATTCGTGGTATCATGAAGCAGGAATCTGTCCTCACTGAGGATGTCAGAATTCATCTTACCATCGCTGACTGTCCAGCAAATCCCTGTCTGCCAAACAGTTCAGATTTCTGCTGCTCATGCCGAGGTGGGGCATGAGCTACTCATGAGCTAAGGTCATTCTGGAAGACCATCTGAAATCTTCCTCAACCAAGGTCAGGTCTTCCCATGGTCATGCTGCAGCCACTGGGGTAGCATTCCATAAGGACATTAGAACAGGCAAAGGCATGTAGGCACTAAGGTAATGATCAAGGGAGAATAATTGATTTTAGTATGCTTTATGGCATAGTTTGATTTATAAATGTAGTTTTGAATTTTTGTTTAGTGGTGGTTTTTATTTTAGCTTTTTGGCCAAGAGGATGGTACAATGATTAAGAGCAGAGAGTGGGTTTGGGACCGTTGGTGAGAAAGGAATTGGCGTTGTGTTTCATTGTATCACGATCAGATGAATTGGTCATGGGGAAAATGGTGATAAAGACCATCAAGATCTGCTTTTATTTCAGCTTTCCAGCGTCCACAGTATTTTGCTTCTTTCTCCTCCTCAGTTGCTCGCCGCATAACTGTTGGCAAAGTTTGTGCCCCTGAGATGGCGAGGTTATGTAAGAGAACATAATACATTTTGACACAGGCTCTGCAGAGTTCCGCAGGGTTCCCCCAGAGCAGAAGCTTTGTTTCAATGACTGCATGGTCTGTTTGATTACATTTTGTGTGGCGGCATTGTGCTCGCTATATACATATTTCCCACATCCAAACACTGGAATCAAGAGGGATGTGGGGAGCAGATAGTCCTGTCACCCAGTGGAGATTCTCAGGTTTATTGTGCTGGCTCAAATGTAGGCAGTAAAGCAGACGGCTGTGAATTAAGGCATGATGACTGCTGCCAAGGTTCTGGGTATTGATCATAATGATACGCTGCAGGATTAGGAGCCAATGTAGTTTACCAAGGATGAGAGGAAATTGGTGAGTAGGACATTGTGCGATAGGTTACGGGCAGTAGAATTTTGGTTGAGCTCAAGCTTATAGAGTTGGGAGGATGGAATCTGGCCAAGGGATCATTTGAACAGTTGAGTCTCAAGGTGACTAGAACAGATTGGATCTTTGGCAGCAGATGGGTAAACAGTCTGAATCTACAAGACACTGTTGATGACAAAGTAGATAAAATTCATGACAAGAATCATTGCAAGAACTGAGGACTTTCGTTGTTCCCAGTATTAAACTGGTGAGAATTGTGGCTGTTCCAAGATGATGGGGGCCGGGGGTTGGGGGGGTGCGGGGGGAGGGGGGGGGGTAGTGGTGGGAGTGACAGGGCAGGTGTTCCGACCTCTCCATGCCTGGAGCAGATTGCATTGAACCCGCAAAATGGTGCAGGCCTGAAAAGTGGTTTTGCACCCGGCTCCAAATAATTTACAATTGTCCCAGTCCCCCAGTACCTTTTTAATGTCGTGAACTGGATTGTGCCCAGAAAGGGCATGAGGCCAATAAGCATATTTAAAGTAGCATTTAAGTCTACATAGCCCATTCAACACCCAGCTCCTAGGATCTTCTGGCATGATATGGTGAGGCATGATGGCCACATCAGTGGGCTTGGAAGCCATTGAAATCCCAGGATGATCAGGGACAATGGCCAGAGAGTGCCCACTTTACACCCTGGCAGTGCAGGTTGAGCACGATCAGTATGCCAAGGGCAGTAGTGTGGGGTTGAGGCCTGAGTGGGGGATGTGATGGGGAGCTATGCAGGGGTAGTCATACAGGGATGGAGCATGAAGGCGGTCATGATGTGGGGTATGTCAAGGGTCATGATGGATAGGAATTTCAGGGGTCTAGATGGGGGATGCATGTCAGGGGTCAAGCAGGGGTCTCACTGAGCGGGCCTGAATGCCTCAATGCTGGCGACCTGTTTTGGGGAGAGGATGGGGGAACATGCCGCCGATGATGGAGGGAGTACCAATGTCTGTTTGGGGAGGGAGGGGGTGTCCAAGTGCTCTTTGAGATTGGGGCGCCCTTGCAAAAAGGCACCCGAGCTTCCTGCTGCTGGCTCACTGGTGTGTTTGAGCTCTGCCCGCCCTTCTCCCCCAAACCTCTTCGCCTTCCCCCACCCCAGCACCGGCATGCAACTCATCACTCTCCCAAAGCGTGTCTGGATGTGGGAAGATTGCAGCACAGAGCGTGCCTGAGAGGCCGGCATGGATCGCTCTAGTATTCTTGCCATTATGACACTTGGGTACGGATTTTACCGGCTCTCCATGCCAGTTGATCACAGTGGCAAGCCAGGAAGCTAATGTGCAAGGCCAAAATTCCGATTTGTGCCTGTTATCCTCCTCACCTTGTTTTGCTAGTGAGAATGGCTTTGTGACATTTCTGGGTGTGAAGCCTATTAACGTTAAACTAACGAGATTGACTGCATGTTCCGGCATGACTGCTTCCACCCTCACGGACACTTCCACTCTTTCCGGCAAGATGCCACACCAGGGAGAATCACTACTGCTCTGCAGTGGCGGCTACCAGATGCCAGTCTTGGGGGGATCAAAGGCCTTTGAAGTCCTGGTGGTTGAGGGCATGGCTGGGCAGTGCCACTCTGACAGTACTACCCTAGCAGTGCTCACCTAGTGTCCTGGCAATGCCTGGTTAGACACTTTGGATGTGCCATGGGCAGTGCCAAGAGGATGGGCCTGAGTAGGGGTGGGGCTATGATGGGAATGGTATGCACAATGATGAGGGGGTCTTTGCAGGGGGAGCTCTGCAAGACTGTGTTATGCAGTGAGAGAGATCTGCAAGGGGGGAGCGGTATACAGGGAGGGTGGTTATGCAGGGGGTGGTCATGTGGGGGGCTTGCAAGGGTGGAGTTGTGAGGAGTTGGACATGTAGGGGGGATGTGCAAGGGAAGGGGTTGTATGATGTGGAGTGGGAGGGCATGCAGGAGGTAAACCATGCAAGGATGGGCCATGAAGAAGGTTGTGACAGGGAAAGGGGGGAGAGCATTTTGGGGGGTCCACCAGGAGGTCATCGTGAGAGTCCTGATGCCCCAGTGCTCATGGCTTGTGTTGATGCTGGGCAGCTGGTGACAATGCCACCAATGATGGTGGCAGGAGAGAGTCCAATGTCTGGGTGTTAGGTTGCACTGGGAGGAGGTATCCCAATTTACCAGGAGGTCAGGGCACAATGGCACCAGAGCGCTCTGAAGCTGGCTTCCCCAGTGTACTTAGGCTCCGCTGCCCCTCTTGATGCAAAGCCCCCGGCTGTCAGAAAAACTGACTGAGTGTTAGAAGATTGCAGTGCCGAGCTCGCCCAGTGTGGAACATTCCTGTTTTCAGACTTTTATGATACAATTTTACTTGGAAAAATTCCACCCTTGGTTTTTTTCCCTTGGAAAGATTCATCTCTATATTGGACCAGCAGTCTGATAGTACAGAACAGTGTGGAGAGTTAGAGCTTTGCGTCAACAGTGTATAGAAGCTGACCCACATCTTTGATTAATGTCATCAATGAACAATGTGTGGATGTAGGAGAGGAGAAATTCTAACATTCATTGTGGGGAAGGAAAGCACTAATTTTGGGCAATGACATCAGACTCGTGAACTTTTAATACGTTAGTAAATCTCTGATGAGCCTCCCCTATTACAGCTGTCTGATATTTTATTGACTCTCCACAATGGCCATTCTGTGGCATCTTTGATTGAGATTGACAATTAGTCCAAAATTAGAATAATTAGGATATTATGTCAAGGAGCAACGACCACTTGAGGCAGCGCTGAGACTAGTTCCCACAAAGCAGTTTCAATTGCAGTGCACCATAGATACCGATTTCAATTCAATGATGTCAATTGTTGCCAAAAATGGCCCAAGTATGTTATTTTCTGTTGGATTTAGTTTATGCTGCCCTATATCATGGATGGTTTTATAAAGGAAGGTTCCAGGCAAGGCTATTGTGCTGCCAAAGCATACTGGAGCATCACTCCCCCACATTGGGCCTGAAGGCCTGGTATTTGGTGTTATTTGCACCACATGAGAGCCAGGGTTTCAGTAATCCATGGTGTATTGGTTTAATGAACTGATTGCGTTAGCACTCTGACTGTATCCCCCCTCTGTGATGCACCACACAGCTTATACACACTGGCAGGCATTGACATTGGGTGCTGAGGCATTTGCAAGCTGGCATGTAACATCAAAGGAAGCAGGTCTAGCTAAGAGATTGTTTCCTTTTGAAAGTCAGGATTAAAATACTTGGGCCTCAATGGAAAGGTGAAACTGATAGGAAACATTCCAGGCATAAAGCAGCTTAACAATTATTTTCACTGTCTTAAATTCAGAAGAAAATCTGATCTTGAAAAACCCCAAAGAACAGAAGGATGTGGCAAAAATACACTTGAACTATCTTATTATTCAGATTGATCTGATCGTTAATGTTTACAGTGTTAAGTATATAACATGTGGGAAGACCAAACAGTAGGATAGGAACAAATGAGATTTGCTATCATACTTCTTTTATCCCAATGCCATGTCATTGTTGTGTACATTAGACAATAATATAATGACATTTAATGTTTAGAGCTGATGTACTGAATCTACAGATTACAGGAAAAGAATGCTTTGCCCTACAAACTTATGGTTAATGTATGAATCTTACGGAGACATGGTTTGTCAATAGATCCTTTTGCATATAGAAGTAATTCCTACCTTTCCTCCTGAATGGGTTAGCTCTGATTTTATATACCTTTATCCTAGACTGCATGACAGGAGAAAATCCTTTGTCTAACAATTCCTTTCAAAATCCTAAAACCTCAAACACGTCACTCCTTAATTTTTCCATTTTCCAGGGCCCACAAACCTAGTTCATGCAATTTTTCCTCATAATCTAGTCTTTGGTGCCCTATTAACATGTGTGCTGCACTCTCTCGAGGGTCAATATATCCTTCCTAAGGTGCTGCACCCAAAATTGTAAACCAGGTGTATTGTAGACACAGTATTGTATATTTGTAGTAATAGACCCCCTCTTTTATATTCTAACTGCTAATTATCATATTTGTTGATGTGAATTTTAGAAAAAATATCTGGGTAAATAATATTTTTCTGCATTCATGAAGTTAATATTAAGACTTACCATTGCAGAACAAAGCCAACAAAATAGCACCAAGTTTAACTATAAAGCATTTACCCGTATGGAACAAAGACAATAAATGCCAACAAAGTTTAATTATTAACATTTACCATCACAAAGCAAACACAAAAATGCAGCACGAAGTCTTACTCATCGTAGAAGCTGAAAAATTCCTCATTACTGCTGGCATACTCATCATTATCGGTGTTATGTAAACTGTCACTTTCTTCAAATAGTATGTCATCTTCGCTGCCATCCAGGGTGTTGCTGATTTCTTGAATGACGTCACAATTATCAATGTATCTTTTGCCATAAATTTCTCACCCACTCCTGCACAGCTGTTAGATGGTGGGTTGGTTCATTTGCCCTGTTGGTGTCAAGTCTTGACTTGAAATTTCCATCCATTCAGTCCACTTGTTGCTTTTGCTTTAAATGGTTTGTTCATCAAAATTTCCTGGGACTGTAATTGGCTAATAAGACAGCTTGGAATTGCAGAAGCTGTGTCTTCAACTCTGCAGCTACTCTTTTCATGACCTCAGTAATATGTGTCCAGAACTTGTTGTGTGTTAATAGGACTACATTTTTTTAAAAGAGGGCCACTTGGACATTTCAACAGCAGTTTCTCCAGGCACAATTTCATCCCTTTTTCATTCATCCATCCCTTACAGGGAATGTGAACAAGAATCCCATTGGAATTTCAACATTTGATGTTTTTTGTCTCTTTTTCAAAACTACTACAGTGAATAATGGAGGGGCATGAGATGTGTGGTTTCTGTATGATGTGGGAACTGGTGGACTCCAGGGTCCATCCCAGTGACCATGTCTGTAGTAAGTGCAGGTTGCTGGAGGAGCTCCAGCTCAAGCTGGATGAGCTGGCCTCTGAGCTACAGACACTGAGGCTCATCAAGGGGAGAGAGGGTGCCATTGTCAATGGGGTGCAAGTGACATCCACCCCCCCCTAGACTGGCTAACTCTAAGGGTCAGGGACAAGAGGGGGCTGCTGGGAGGAGGAAGGGGGGTGAGGAGCGGAGGCCTCAGCCTCTTAATCTGCATAACAGGTTTGAGGTTCTTGCTTCCAGGCTGGACGAGAACGAGGCAGGTGAGGTTGGTGAGCAAACTGCACACGGTACAGTGATGCAGCAGGACATAGGCAAAGAGAGGGGAAAAAGGAACGTAGTAGTGATTGGGGATAGTGGGGTGAAGGGTATTGACACTGTCCTTTGTCACAATGACAAAGTGCACAGAAGGGTGTGTTGTCTGCCTGGTGCTCGGGTACGGGATGTCGCAGCTGGGCTGCAGAGGAACCTGGAGTGGGAGGGTGAGAATCCGGTCGTTGTGATTCATGTGGGTGCCGGCGACGTAAGCAAAATGCAGACTGAGGATCTGGGGAGGGAGTATGAAAAGCTGGGAATGGAATTAAAAAGTAGAACCGACAAGGTGGTTATCTCTGGGCTACTGCCTGAACCGAGTGTAGACGGGCGTAGGGTTGACAGGATTAAGGAAGTGAACGGGTGGCTCAGGGATTGGTGTGGGAGGAATGGGTTTGAATTTATGGGGCATTGGCACCAGTATTGGGGTAGGTGGGACCTGTTCGGGCGGGATGGTGTTGGTCTGAACCGTGCTGGGACCAGAGTGCTGGTGAACCGAGTAAAGAGGACTGTAGACAGGGCTTTAAACTAATTGGGGGGGGGAGGGTGCGAGGGTAGGTGATGTTACGAGGTCTAAAGTTAAGGAGAGGGTACAGGTAAGGGAAAAGGCCGAGGATGTCCCAATAATAGAGGGAGTAGGGGGAGTGAGTATGGTTGGTGGCGTTATGGCAAATAGGGTCCAGGTGAAGGCTGGGATGAAAGCGCTTTATCTGAATGCACGAAGCATTCG
The DNA here is from genome assembly GCF_965287045.1 of Carcharhinus amblyrhynchos. Lineage (NCBI taxonomy): Eukaryota > Metazoa > Chordata > Chondrichthyes > Carcharhiniformes > Carcharhinidae > Carcharhinus > Carcharhinus amblyrhynchos. The sequence continues at coordinate 56,509,234 of NC_137334.1, forward strand.
GAATAAAGTGGATGAGCTGGTGGCGCAGATCGACACAAATGGATACGATCTGGTGGCCATTACAGAGACGTGGCTGCAGGGTGACAGGGACTGGGAGCTGAATGTACAGGGCTATCAAGTGTTTAGGAAGGATAGGTAGGAGGGAAAAGGGGGGGGGGCGTAGCTCTGCTGATTAAGGATAGCATCATGATGGTAGCAAGGGATGATATTGGAGCCAAGGAGCAGAGGGTGGAATCGTTGTGGGTGGACATTAGGAACAGCAAAGGGAGGAAGACGCTGGTGGGTGTCGTCTATAGGCCCCCGAATAATGATCTGGAGGTGGGGCAGGCTGTTAACGCGCAAATAAGTGCGGCGTGCAGGAATGGGACGGCCGTAGTTATGGGGGATTTCAATCTGCATATTGATTGGTCGACCCATGTTGGACGCGGGGGGGCTCGAGGAAGAGTTCTTGGAATGCTGCCGGGATAGTTTCCTCGAACAGTGTGTGTTGGAGCCGACGAGGGAGCGAGCTATCTTGGATCTGGTGCTATGTAATGAGGCGGGTAGAATTAGGGACCTTGTGGTGAAGGATCCTCTTGGGGAGAGTGATCATTGTATGGTGGCGTTTCTGGTGCAGATGGAGGAGGAGAAAGTGGGTTCCCGGACACGCGTCCTTTGTTTGAATAGAGGGGAGTACGGTAGGATGAGAGAAGAATTGGCGAATGTGGACTGGGGGAGCGCGGTGGAGGGAGGGTCTGTTGAGGAGCAGTGGAGGATCTTTAAGGAGATCTTTCTTGGTGCTCAGCAGAAATTTATTCCGATGGTCAAAAAGGATAGTAGGAGGAGAGGTAATAAGCCGTGGATAACGAAGGAGGTGAAGGAAAGTGTTAAATTAAAAGCGGAGGAATTTCGAGTAGCTAAGAGTAGTGGGCGAGAAGAGGATTGGGAGAGGTTTAAATGTCAACAAAGATTGACAAAGAAGTTGATAAAGAAGGGTAGGATAAACTATGAAGCTGGGCTAGCGCTTAATATAAAAAAGGATAGCAAGAGTTTTTATAAATATATAAAAAGGAAGAGGCTGGCTAGGGTGAATGTTGGTCCTTTAGAGGATGAGAAAGGGACCTAGTGGTAGGGGATGGGGATATGGCTAAGGTATTGAATAACTTTTTTGTTTCTGTCTTCACGGAGGAGGAGGTGAATAATTTGCCGGGTGTTAGCGATGGAAAGGTGGTAGGACTGGAGGGTCTTAATGACATTACTGTTACTAGAGAGGCGGTGCTCGACAGACTGGAGGGGCTGATTGTGGACAAGTCCCCAGGACCGGATGGAATGCATCCGAGGGTTCTGAAAGAAATGGCGGAGGTGATAGTGGATGCCTTGGTGGTTATTTTCCAGACGTCGCTGGATTCCGGGGAAGTGCCGGATGATTGGAAAATGGCTAATGTTACGTCGTTGTTTAAGAAGGGTGCCAGGCAAAAGGCGGGGAATTATAGGCCGGTTAGTTTAACGTCTGTGGTAGGTAAAATGTTAGAATCTGTCATTAAGGAGGAAATTGCGAGGCATCTTGAAGGGAATTGCTTGATAGAGCAGACGCAGCACGGTTTCATTAAAGGGAAGTCGTGTCTGACAAATTTACTGGAGTTCTATGAGGATGTGTCTAGGGCGGTGGATAGAGGAGAGCCGGTGGATGTGGTCTTTCTAGATTTTCAGAAGGTGTTTGACAAAGTACCTCACAAGAGGTTATTGCAGAAGGTCAAGGGACATGGAGTTGGGGGTAGGGTGTTAGCGTGGATAGAGGATTGGCTGTCAAATAGGAGGCAGAGAGTGGGGGTCAACGGGTGCTATTCGGATTGGCGGATGGTGACTAGTGGAGTGCCCCAGGGGTCGGTGCTGGGGCCTCAGCTTTTTACCATTTATATAGATGATCTGGAGGAGGGAACCGAGTGTAGGGTGTCGAAATTTGCTGATGACACCAAGATTGGTGGAACGGCAAATTGCGCGGAGGGTGTGGAGAGTCTGCAGAAGGATCTAGAAAGGCTGGGCGAATGGGCCAGGAAATGGCAAATGGAATTTAATGTTGGCAAGTGTGAGGTGGTCCACTTTGGTAGGAATAATGGTAGGAAGGACTATTACTTACGTGGCGAAAAACTGCAGCAGGCGACGGTGCAGAGCGACCTCGGGGTCCTTGTGCATGAGTCGCAAAAACCCAGCTTGCAGGTGCAGCAGGTGGTCAGGAAGGCGAATGGGATGCTGGCCTTCATAGCGAGGGGGATTGAATATAAAAGTAGGGAGGTCTTGCTGCAGCTGTATAGGACATTGGTGAGGCCGCAGCTGGAGTACTGTGTGCAGTTTTGGGCGCCGCACCTGCACAAAGATATTTTGGCCTTGGAGGGAGTGCAGAGGAGGTTTACTAGGCTGATACCAGAGTTGAGGGGGTTGAGCTATGAGGAGAGGCTGAATAAACTAGGCTTGTACTCGTTAGAGTTTAGAAGAATGAGGGGAGATCTCATTGAGACGTATAAGATGATGAATGGGATGGATAGGATAGAGGTGGAGAGACTCTTCCCGCTCAAAAAAGACAGTAGGACTAGGGGGCACAGCCTCAAGATAAAAGGGGGGCGGTTTAGAACGGAGTTGAGGAGGAACTTCTTCACTCAAAGGGTGGTGAATCTCTGGAATTCTCTGCCCGTTGAAGTGGTGGAGGCTGCCTCGCTAAATATTTTTAAGACGCGGGTTGATGGGTTTTTGATAAGAGAGGGGATTAAGGGTTATGGGGAGAGGGCGGGAAAGTGGAACTGAGCAGCAACAGATCAGCCATGATCTTATTGAATGGCGGGGCAGGCTCGAAGGGCTAGATGGCCTACTCCTGCTCCTATTTCTTATGTTCTTATGTTCTTAAAGATCAGTAGTAGCGGCAGTTATTTGCCATCAGAATAACTTGCAAAAACAACAGTGGTAAGATGTTTTATTGGTATGGCTTTAACACTTCGATGTCCACACTCATGTTTAACAAAACATTGAAAGTTTGGAGAACCTCATCCATAATGTGAATCTGTCTATCAATTTAGCATGGCCAACTTAACCCTGAGTCCAAAAGATGTACGGGTTAGGTTTATTGGCCATGTTAAATTGACCATTAGTGTCAGAGGTATTTTCAGGGTAAATGTGTGGGGCTACAGGGATAGGGCCTGGTGGAATTGTTGTCAGTGCAGACTCGATGGGCCAAATGGCCTCCTTCTGCAGTGTAAGGATTCTATGATTCTGTTCTATATCCAAGTTAAAAACATTTTTTTTTCTCTTTGCATTAGTCACGAAGCTGTGAAATTTCCTTCACATTTGCTAATATCTGGTTCTAGTATGCATGCTTAGCCTGTGCCTTTTCATAGCAACAATTATATTGCTCCACTAGAATCATCAATTCTGTTTGCTAATGCTATTCTTCTTGCTTCATGCATAATTATTGGATGGATGATGGAATTTTGTTTCTGCTGTGGTTTATTATCCATTTTTTCATCTCTTCTTCCAGCTGTGGACATTTTCACCCTACCTACAAAAAGTGTACTTGCTCTTTTGAATTTTCATTAGTTCTACCTCTTGCTTCTAACATTCCATATCATTTCCTTGGTTGGAGGAAGACTACAATGCCTTCCAGCTGCTGTGTTGCCAGGCTTTTTGACATACCTTACCACTCTAAATTATCATAAAATAATTTTTTTTTTGTTTAGCAACAGATTTGACCAAAAACTCACAACCAATTAGTTGGGCTACTATTATTATACATAACTCCAAAACACATGCTAATGATTTATGCAGTGGATAACTTCAGATCACAGAAAACATATCAATTTTAGGTGACTTTTTCCAGAACAATGTGCATTTTAAAGTGTAGTAAATACACTATGAAAGCTAAATATCGATAAGCCTATGATTCTAAATTTGACTACTAGACTATAGTGAATTTTGCACGTAGATCTTGCTATCTTTTTGGACAACTGCTTACCATTTAAAAAAAACCCTGATCTATCCTTTTATGGTCAAAAATCAATGACCTCTTCCTTACCTGTTGAAATTCATCTGCTGCAATGTTTTCAAATAATTTAGTCTGTCAATGCCTCTTTTCATCTTCTGCTCTTGTTTATGCTGTTTAGTATACCACCATTCTGTGTATTATGGGCAAATCAGATATGGGACTCCACTGTATTGTGATTCATAAATACAATGACCTGGATTTTACAAAACATTGAACATCAACGGGGTTCTTAACACTCAGTTCAAGGGCAATTAGGGATAGGCAACAAATGTTGGCCCAGCCAGCAGTGCTCACATCTCTTGAATGAATTAAAATAAACTTCCTTTTTTGATGCTCTATTCAATGACAAATAAAGCTGAGGAGGCTGTATAATTTTTTTAACTGCTCTCTCAACCTGCCCTGCCACCATATACACTCCCTTACCCCCTCTAGAATTGTACCGTTTATTTTATATTGTTTCTGTGTTCCTCCTGCCAAAATGAAACACTTCCCTGCATTACATTTCATCTGATGTTTGTCTTCCCAATTCCACCAATCTGTCAGTATCCTTTTGAAGTTTTATACTATTCTCCTCAGTTCACAATTTATATGACAAAATTACTTTAAATCTGTGCCTTCTAGTTTTTAATTTTTCCACCAATGGGAATGTTTTTCCTACCTACTCTGTCAAGATCTCTCATAATTTTGAATATATCTATTAAATTTCCTCTCAACCTTTTCTTCTCCAAGGAAAACAATCTCAATCAATCTCAAACCAAAAGAGAAAATGCTGGAAAAGCTTGTTTCAGGACCAGATGACCCTTTGTCAAAGCTTTGACAAAGGTTCATCTGGACTCGAAACGTCAGCTCTTTTCTTTCTATACAGACGCTGCCCAACCTGCTGAGATTTTCCAGCATCTTCTCTTTTAGTTTAAGATTCCAGCATTCGTAGTAATTTGCTTTTACCTTCAATTTCTCAAATCTGTCAATGTAACTGAAATTCCTCAAAGCTGGGACCATTCTTGTGTCGTTGACAGAAATAAACCAGCTGATGATCACTGACATGAATATTTTTGTGTAGTGTAAATCGAGGGTCACCTGTTCATTCGTGTCTTTTTGGAGTGTTATATTGTGAGTTGTATCTATTCACACCGGATGTGTTGGCATCATGTTTCCATGGAGCGTATAGTTGTTATTATTTTAGCAAATTGATCAAAATCTCCCACCATAGTGAAAAAAGACAGTGGGAAAAGACAAAGGCTTTGTTTCTTTTTGTTTCAAAATATTCATTATTAAGTCCACAGTAAACTGTAGCTCTGCTTGTCAGTCAACCCAAATTCATGAAGTATGGATTCCTGCTGCTTTATGCAGTGACTTAGCAGGTCTATCAGCAAAGGACCACAGGAGCACATTGTTGCACACCACAACTTCTGGTTTTCAATGCAAATGTACATATGTGCGCATATGGGAAGTTGTAGTTGCAACCCTCAATAGACAAACACCTAAGTGCCAACCTGTGCCAAGGGGCAGTGCCAGGTGACATTGCCAGGCCATATCCTGACCAGGGCCCTCTCCCTCAGGGGCTATACTCACCTTTAGACCCCCAGGGAGGTCCCCACAGCAGGTTCATGTCTAGGAAAACCTACTGTAAATGGCACCGGCGCAATGGCACGCCGGTGCCCGCTGAATATCCAGGGAGAGTGAATTTCCAAAGAGAGCTAATGACGTGCTAATGTATTAAAATGAGCTTTCTGTGGTGCCATGGCATGTTGCACATCATTTTGCTGGCGAGGGGCTGGTAAGATCAGAACTCGGAAACTTGCCAACGTGCATTGCGCTTTCTTATTTTGAGTATGCATCGTCATTCTTGTAGATGGGGAATACAGGCTCAAAATCACCCCGGTGTCGCATTTAGAGCCATAGTTTTATTTAATGAAATTATTTTACCAGGGTAGTTTCAATCACAACGATAACATTTAAGCACTGTCAAATTCATCACCTTCAGAATCTGATGCAGAGTTAAGCAAATTCATCCTGAGTCACATCGGAAGGATCCCACTGTGGATCAGATGTGGCACTTCTGCTTTCAAAATCATCCCTCCACAACAAATCACTTTACTCTCCATCCACTGAATTGGATATTCCATATTTTTTTGAATCACCTAATGACTGTTTGTGCATTGATATCATCCCACATATTTTGCACATTTCACCTAGTTGCCAATGTGACGTAATGGTAGTAATATAGGGAGTAATTAGCCAAAGATTAGCACAATGGACCGAGAGATTCAAGCAGTGCCTGATGCATGGGATCTGCGCTGGACTTCACGCCCCGATAGCATTTCCCAGCACCGGAAATAGGTGCAGAGCTTTTTTACCAAGGCAGGATGTCATTTATCTACAATTTAAATAGAATTAGCAGCCTGGGACTGAAAACTCCACCTCCTCCCCCCACCACCCCGACCCCGCCCTCCCCCCACCCACCACCCTCCACCGCCAGGAGTATTTCACTCCAGCAGGGTTTACAGTAGCTCACCACTTTCAGGAAGCTGTAGTAAAAGGGGAGCAATCGGGGGGCCCCCAGAGGATCAGATGCTGGGATGTATCCCTTTGGTATTGGCACCTTGACAGTGCCAGCCTGTGTCTCTAGCACTGCTCAAGGGGCAAAGTGCCAATCCCCAGGGAGCACCTTGGCACTATCCACTGGGCATGGGGCAGTGCCAAGGGAGCGGGGCCTAATAGGCAACAGGGCCTGATGGGGGACGAACCTTTTGGGGGAGAGATATGTGGGAGCGGTGGGTCGGGGGCAGTCCTGCTGCCACTCTACATTTGGGATCAATGGGGTAGTGAGGGAGGCCAGTGATCAGGGCTGGTCATTGGGGTGTCATTGCCGGGGTCTCAGGGCTGGCCGGCAATCTGAAGGCCGGCAGACAGGGGCTACTTTGCATGCGCCAACCTCAGTGCTGACAGATTGGCACATGCGTAGTGGCCCGCTCAGTGCTATGCTGCCAACCTCCCGGGTGGGAATGGGCTCAAGATCAGGGCAGTGACTGCTTCCCATTCTCATGGGATGCATTTAGTTTTCATAGAATTATGGAACCCCTACTGTGCAGAACTAGGCCATTTGGCTCATCGAGTCTGCACTGACCATAATCCCACCCCGGTCCTGTTCCCGTAACCCCACATAGTTACCCTGATAATCCCCTGACATGGATGTCAATTTAGCATGGCCAACCCACCTAACCCACACATCTTTGGACTGTGGGAGGAAACTGGAGCACGTGGAGGAAACCCATGCAGATACGAGGAGAATGTGCAAACTCTGCACAGACAGTCACCTGAGGCTGAATTGAACCTGGGTCCCTGGTGCTGTGAAGCAGCAGTGCCAACCACTGTGCCACTGTGCCTCCCTTGAGAATCTTCTTCAGTGTGGATTCCATCTTCTTCCATCTTCACACCAGGTTTTCATTGACAATGAATTCCTTCTCTGTGACACAACTATTTAACAAATTAAGACATTTATGGCTTTTAGTTTGAAACCAGCTTTGTATTTAATGCTTTTCGCAGGAGGGCTCACTTCTTTTTGCCTGTCACCATGTGCAGTCTACTCTGTGTATTTGCGCCTTGCTAACATGCCTCTAATGCCTGCTTGATTCCAGGTACCAGCTTGTGTGATGAGTATAATGCTAACTATGTATACGCAAATAAAGCAGATGTTCAAAGTATTCATCACCTAAGGAGAGATGAGTTTAAAATGAAAAATTCTGAATGAATAGTGTACTTTAATGTACACATGAGAATGCAAAGGTTTGATACTCTGGTGTTAAAACAATCATAATTAATTTGGAAATGTTTCATCCAAAGGCAGGAAAATTGATTTCTCAGAGACCCTCATTTTCAATCATGAATAAGAAGAAGAATTATTGATTAGTATTTCACTCCTGCACAGTTCAATAAATGGCTATGAAGAATACAAAGAACTATGTGTGGTGTATGAAGAAGTTGCTTTACATCAGTCTGAATGATCATTTGATTCACTTTTTCTTGAGTAGAAGACATCAGATTTGAACTTGAAGTCTCAGCAAATTCCAAATCGAAGGGTTACAAGTTTCTGAAATAACTTTGTGTTAATAGTGTAATAATGATTATAAATGTAATGCAGCACAAAGGCAAGGGAAGAATCTGGAAGACCAAGACTTGATAGGAAAGAGGTGAAGGTGGTGGCAATGGAGCACATGATTGGGGGTGTCAGGAGAGGCTGGTGGATGACAGGGGAAGAGAGTATAGAGACATATGTTCAGGGATGGAGCGGGGGATAACCAGGGAAGTGAGAACAGAGACACACGTGAGTGAGGGGCAGAGGGAAATTAGTCAGGGCCAGGTAGCATACATATAGTGCAAGTGGTAGTCAGAGCCAGAAAGTATAGTCATTCCTATTTTACATAGCTATTTTGTGGACTATGTCAGTTATGCCTAACATGATGCACAGAGTGTGGTCATTCCATCACACATTGGTCCTGGAGATTGGTGACTTGATACTGGGCTGCAGATGGCACAGTCACAGTCAGGGGATGCATCTGCAGCCTGTATATGGGCAATAGGTAATGTAGGGGAAGCACATGAGATGGTCTCATGGGGGGTTAGTGGAGATTTAGGTAAGTGGCAATGCAATAGGCATCATAAGAACATAAGAAATAGGAGCGGGAATAGGCCATCTAGCCCTTCGAGCCTGCCCCGCCATTCATGGCTGATCTGAAGTGGATCAGTTCCACTTTCCCGCTTTCTCCCCATAACCCTTAATTCCCTTGCCTGTCAAAAACCTATCTACCCGTGACTTAAATATATTTAGTGAGGTAGCCTCCACCACTTCAACGGGCAGAGAATTCCAGAGATTCACCACCCTTTGAGTGAAGAAGTTCCTCCTCAACTCCAATCTAAACTGCCCGCCCCCTTATCTAGAGGCTGTGCCCGCTAGTCCTGCTATCCTTTCTAAGCGGGAAAAATCTCTCTACCTCTACCCTATGCATCCCCTTCATTGTCTTATACGTCTCTATAAGATCCCCCCTCATCCTTCTAAACTCCGACGAGTACAGACCCAGTCTATTTAGTCTCTCTTCATAGTCCAACCCCCTCATCTCCAGTATCAGCCTAGTGAACCTCCTCTGCACTCCCTCCAAGGCCAAAATATCCTTGCGCAAGTGTGACAACCAAAACTGCACACAGTACTCCAGCTGCGGCCTCACCAGTACCCTGTACAGTTGCAGCAAGACCTCCCTGCTTTTATATTCTATCCCTCTCGCTATAAAGGCTAGCATTCCATTCTCCTTCTTGATCACCTGCTGCACCTGCAGACTGGGTTTTTGCGACTCATGCACAAGGACCCCCAGGTCCCTCTGCACTGTAGCATGCTGCAGCTTTTCGCCCTTTAAATAGTATTCCCTCCTACTATTATTTCTGCCAAAGTGGATAACCTCACACTTGCTAACATTATACTCCATCTGCCAGGTTCTCGCCCACTCGCTCAGCCTACCCAGATCCCTCTGCAGACTTTCCACACCCTCCACACAATTTGCTTTACCACTCATCTTCGTGTCATCAGCAAATTTTGTCACCCTACACTCAGCCCCCTCCTCCAGATCATCTATATAAATGGTAAATTTATCTATATAAATGGTAAATTGCTGAGGCCCCAGCACCGATCCCTGCAGCACTCCACTAGTCACCAACCGCCAATCAGAATAGCACCCATTGATACCAACTCTCTGCTTCCTATTAGACAACCAATCCTCTATCCACACTAACACCTTACCCCCAACTTCGTGCACCCTAACCTTCTGTAGCAACCTTTTGTGAGGCACCTATCAAACGCCTTTTGAAAATCTAAAAACACCACATCCACTGGTTCCCCTCTGTCTACCGCACTAGTCACATCCTCATAGAAATCCAATGAATTCGTCAAACACGACTTCCCCTTAACGAATCCGTGCTGCGTCTGCTGTATAAAACCATTCCTTTCTAGGTGCCTCGCTATTTTTTCTTTGATGATGGATTTAAGCATTTTTCCAACTACAGACGTTAAACTAACTGGCCTATAATTCCCTGCCTTTTGCCTGCTACCTTTTTTAAACAGTGGCGTAACATTAGCCGTTTTCCAATCTTCCAGCACTTCCCCGGAATCCAGCGAATTTTGGTAAATAATTATTAAGGCATCCACTATCACCTTTGCCATTTCCTTCAGAACCCTGGGATGCATTCCATCCGGTCCTGGGGACTTGTCCACCTTCAGTCCCATTAGTCTATCAAGCACTACCTTTCTAGTGACAGTAACCGCATTCAGGCCCTCAACTCCTACCATCCTTCTATCTTTAATATCTGGCAATCTATTCGTGTCCTCCTCCGTGAAGACCGAGGCAAAAAACTTATTTAAGGCCTCAGCCATTTCCTCATCTCTCACCACTAAATCCCCCCTCTCAACCTTTAGCCAGCCTCCTCTTCTTTATATATTTGTAAAAACTCTTACTGTCCTTTTTTATATTTAGTGCTAGTTTAGCTTCATAGTCTATCTTTCCTTTCTTTATCAACTTAGTCATTCTTTGTTGATTTTTAAATCTTCCCCAATCTTCTAACCGCCCACTACTTTTAGCCACTCTGAATGCATCAGCTTTTAATTTAATACTCTCCTTCATTTCTTTCGATAAGCACGGCTGGTTATCCCTTCTCCTACATTCCTGCTTTACCATTGGAATATATTTCTGCTGAGTACTGAAAAAGATCTCCTTAAAAATCCTCCACTGTTCTTCAGCTGTCCTACCAACCAATCTGCGCCCCCAATCTACACTTGCCAATTCCTCTCTCATCCTATCGTACTCCCCTCTGTTCAAACAGACATAGGTTCGGGACCCTACTTTCTCATCCTCCATCTGCATCAAAAACTCCACCATACAATGATCACTTGTCCCAAGAGGATCCCTCACAACAAGATCCCTAATTCTTCCTGCCTTGTTACACAACACCAGATCTAAGATAGCTCGCTCCCTCGTTGGTTCCGTCACACACTGTTCAAGGAAACTATCCCGGCAGCATTCCAAGAACTCTTCCTCAAGCCCACCGTGTCCGACTTGGGTTAACCAATCAATATGCAGATTAAAATCCCCCATAATTATCGCCGTTCCATTTCTGCACGCATCATTTATTTGCTTGTTTATAGCCCGCCCCACCTCTAAGTTATTATTTGGGGGCCTATAGACCACACCCACCTATAGACCACTCCCCTTACTATTCCTTATCTCCACCCACAACGATTCCACATTTTGCTCTTTGGAGCCTATATCTTCCCTTACTACCGCCCTGATATTATCCTTAATTAACAGAGCTACCCCACCCCCTTTTTCCTCCTGTCTGTCCTTCCTAAACACTTGATACCCCTGGACATTCAGCTCCCAGTTTCCGTAATGGCCACCAGTTCATATCCATTTGTGCTGATCTGCGCCATCAGCTCATTCACTTTGTTCCAAATGCTTCGTGCATTCACGTAAAGTGTCTTTATACCAGCCTTTATCTGGACCTTATTTGAAGGAATGCTATTAACCTTTCTCATGCCCCCTACTCCCTTTATTAATGGGACATCCTCAACATTTTCCCACGCCCGTACCCTCTCTTTTACTTTAGATATTGTAATTTCTCCCACCCCTGCACCACTCCCACCCCCCAACCCCCCAATTAGTTTAAAATCCTATCTACAGTCCTAGTTATATGATTCGCCAGGACTCTGGTCCCAGCATGGTTCAGACTAAGACCATCGCATCTGAACAGGTCCCATCTGCCCCAATACTGGTGCCAATGCCCCACAAATTCAAACCCATTCCTCCCACACCAATCCCTGAGCCACCCATTCATCTCTTTAATCCTCTTTACCCTGCGCCCATCTGCATGTGGTTCAGGTAGTAATCCAGAGATAACCACCTTGTTGGTTCTGCTTTTTAATTTGATTCCCAGCTTTGCATACTCCCTCTGCAGATCCTTAGTTCCCATTTTGCCTATGTCGTTGGCACCCACATGTACCACAACGACCAGATTCTCACCCTCCCACTCCAGGTTCCTCTGCAGCCCAGATGAGACATCCTGGACCTGAGCACCAGGCAGGCAACACACCCTTCTGTATTCTTTATCATTGTCACAAAGGACAGTGTCTATGCCCCTAACTACACTATCCCCAATTACCACGACATTCCTCTTTACTTCTTCCTCTTTGTCCTGTGTCTGCACCACTGTACCGTGGGCAGTTTGCTCGTCAACCTTACAGCCCTCGTTCTTGTCCACACTGGGAGCAAGAACCTCAAACCTGTTGTGCAGATTCAGGGGCTGAGGCCTTTGGGTCCCCCCCTCATTCGTCCCCACTCCCGCCTCCTTCCTCCCCTCCTTCCTCCCCACTCTCCCCTCCTTCCTCTCACCATTACTCCCCTCAGCATCACCCTCTTGTTCCTATCCCTCAGAGTTAGCCAGTCTAGGGGGTGTGAATCTCTCTTGTACCCCATTATCCAGTTTACACTCCCTCTCCCTGATGAGCCTCAGTGTCTGAAGCTCAGAGTTCAGTTCATCTACTTTGAACTGGAGCTCTTCAAGCAACCAGCACTTACTGCAGACATGGTCATTGGGAAGGATCTTGGGGTCCACCAGCTCCCACATCATACAGAAACAGCACATCACATACCCCTCCATCCCAGTCTCCTAGTGATTTCGAAACACAGTTGAGAATTTAAACTTACCTTGCCCTTTTCTCTGAAGCCCTGTGATCCAAAACCCTTACAGCTCACTTTGCTTCCCTCTCACTCCGCTGCCCGCTGTCTACAGCAATCCTCCTTTTGTACTTTGCACGGTAAAAAATATCCTTTCCCACCAAGCCCCGCTGCCCACTTTCTGTCTAACTTTTAAAGCAGAAATACCGTTAAAAAGCCCGCGAAAATCTTTACAAAGGTAATCGCTAACCTTTACTCTGTGCAACCTGCTCTCTGCTCGCTCCAACGAACAATCAAGATGGGATAGGGTTAAGTCTAGGTGGGGCATTGGGATATCAACATCAAACGGTTTAGTAAGGTAAGTCCAGGGTTTCCTGGGCATGAAGGGGGTTTGGCACCTTAGAGTGGTCACAAGGGGAGTGGAGTTTGGGCTTTGGAGGCCAGGCTGAGAGGCAAAAATTGTGGTGCAATCTTAGTGGAGGGTACGTGTTCCTCCCCCATTGTAAATGCCCCTGTCAGGGGTGACGCAGGGCTGTAAAGCTTCTGCCTATATATAGTAGTGAAGCACAGAGAGTGCCTGGCATGAACCTATTTCATTTTACATGTTTTTTTTTCATAATACTATTCATTAGTTGATGTGCACCGTACAATATAATGTCTTTACGAGCTGCTCAAAGCTTTTTCTCAGTGTTAAGACTGTATATTCATGCGAATCGCAGCTTTGTTGATACTTGGCAGAAAAATCAATGTTTTGTGTTATTCCAGCTAAGAATGAAGGTTCATATTCAGAACAATCTTGATTTGTGAGCATATGTTGCTTAGCTGTGTGGAATGTGCTCTACAAGTGTTGACTTAGTTAAATCCATCAGTTTAATAACTGCAATGAGAAAAGCTACAGAGAAAACACTAATTAAATCATAGAATCATAGAACGCCAATAGCACAGAAAGAAGTCATTCGGCCCTTCATGTCTTGTGCTGACTCTTTGGAAAAGCTGCTCTTCTACTCAGCTAGTTCCACTCCTGTGGCTTTTCACCATTGTAAAATGTTTCTCTTCAGTTCATTAGTCAGTTCCTTTCTGAAAAACGAGATTGCGTCTGCCTTCAGGACACACTCAGACAAGGGGTGGAGATGCCAGTGTTGGACTGAGCTGGGCACAGTAAGAAGTCTCATAACACCAAGTTAAAGACCATCAGGTTTATTTGGAATCACGAGCTTTTGGAGCATTGGAAAGACTTGCATTCCAACCATTCTTCACTTTCCAATCTGTAATTATTTTGCAGTAGTGTCTTTGCCTATATATGCAATGTTTGTGAACCTATCTCCACTCAGCTGATGAAGGAGCAGTGCTCTGAAAGCTCATGATTCCAAATAAACCTGTTGGACTTTAACCTGGTGTTGTGAGACTTTTTACTCAGACAATACATTCTTAACCACTTGCTGCATGGAAAGATTTTCCTCAGGTTGCCAAAGGTTCTTTTGCCAACGACCTTAAATCAAAGCCCTCTGGTTTTGCCCCTTCTGCAAATGAAACAGACTCTCTGAATCTATTCTGCCCAGACCTGTCCAGATTTTGAACACCTCTACCAAATCTCTTCTCAATTTCTGTGAAGAGAAAAGTCCCAGAGTCACCACCAATCTATCCTCAGATCTGAAGTCTCTCAGTCCCAGAACTATTCTTGTGAGTCTTTTCAGCCTCTAAAGCCTTCATGAACAAAAATAGAAAATTCTGGGAACATGAAAAGATGTGATGTTGTCCATATTTGACAGGAAGAATAGTAAAGTAGGGTGTTAGTCCAATAAGGAGAGCCAGCAGAACATTGCAGTACTGAGGGATCTGCGTGGCCTTGCACATGAATCATGGAAAACAATCAGTTTGCAGGTACTTCAAGAAGGCAAATTAAATATTTGCTTTTATTGCAAAGAGGGTGGACCATGAAAGTATGGGAGCCTTATTACAACTATACTGAGATGACATTTTACTTATTGATTCAAGAGGTGTGGGCTTTGCTTGCAAAGCCAGCATTTATTGTCTATCCCTAATTGTTCTTGAGAAGGCCGTGGTAAGCTGTCTTCTCGAACCACTGCAGTCCCTGTACACCCGCAATGCTGTTTGGGGGGCCATTTTGAAATTTTGACCCAGCAACAGTGAAGGATAGTGAATATCTTTTGAGGGGAACTTCCAAGTGGTGGTTATCCCTCTGTCTCTGCTGCCCTTGTCTAGTTGGTAGGCGTCATGGGTTTGGAAGATAAGTTCCTGCAGAGCTTCTTATTTATGGAAAGAGATTGAGAATCTGGTGAAATGGTGCGTCAATAATAGTCTCTTCCTCAATGTCAACAAAATGAAGAAGTCATTGACTTCAAGAAACGTAGTGGAGAATATGCCCCTGTCTACATCAATGGGGCCAAAGTAGAAATGGTCAAGAGCTTCAAGGTTTTAGGTGTCCAGATCATCAATAACCTCCATGCCGATGCTACATTTAAGAAAGCCCATTAACGCCTCTACATTGATGGAGGACGAAGGAAATTTGGCATGTCCACTGTGACTCTCACCAACTTTTACCGATGCACCATAGAAAGCATTCTTTCTGGTTGTATCACTGCTTCATATGGCTTCTGCTCTGTCCAAGACCACAAGAAACTACTAAAGGTCATGAACAAAGCCAGTCCGTTGCTCAAACCAGCTTCCCATTCATTGACTCTGTCTACACTTCCCACTGCCTTGGCAAAGCAGCCACCGTAATTAAGGACACCACACACCCTGGACATACTCTCTTCCACCTTCTGCCATTGGGAAAAAGATACAAAAGCCTGAGGACACGTACCAACTGACTGAAGAACAGCTTCTTCCCTGCTGCCATCAGACTTTTGAATAGACCTACCTCACATTAAGTTGCTCTTTCTCTACACTCTAGCTATGATTGTAACACTATGTTCTGCACTTTCTCCTTTCCCTCTCTATGAATGGTGTGCTTTGTCTGTATAGTGCATAAGAAACAATACTTTTCACTGTATGCTAATACATATGACAATAATAAATCTTATCAAATCAAAATCAAATTTGGGTCACACAGTTCACTATGTTAATGAGGCCCAGCTTTGGAAATCAGGCAGGCGAATGTATTCTACTGGTCAACTGACTGCATGATGATTATATTCTGTCCCCTAATGTGTACTGACCACCGGCAGCAGTCTTATCATTGTGGTTAAAGGGAAAGTTCCATTTAATTCCTTCCAAGAATCTCTGCAAACTGGATATTTTTACTTTCCGTTCATGAAGTCCACAGTTGGTGAACTTCAAAGAAAAAATGTTAATAGAGC
Organism: Carcharhinus amblyrhynchos; assembly: GCF_965287045.1. NCBI lineage: Eukaryota > Metazoa > Chordata > Chondrichthyes > Carcharhiniformes > Carcharhinidae > Carcharhinus > Carcharhinus amblyrhynchos. Next base: position 56,525,277 of record NC_137334.1, read on the forward strand.
ATGCAATTTGCTACACTGCAATATTTCATAGAATCATAGAAACTCTACAGTGCAGGAGGAGGCCATTCAGCCCATCAAGTCTGTACCGACAACTATCCCACCTAATCTTTATCGCCATAACCCCACATAATCACCCCACTGATTCCTCTAACCTATGCATCCCAGAACACCAAGGGACAACTTAGCATGGCGAATACAATTCAAGTTTGCTGATGACACTATTGGGTTGGATCAGATCTCAAACAATGACGAGACAGAGCATCAGAAAGACATAAAGAATTGGGTGAACTGGGTGCGACAACCATAATCATCATCTATCATGATTCACCCTAGTTGTTTTGAAATCATTGAGTCAACAACAGCGCGGAACTGGAAACTCATCTCAACTGGACCAGGTGGAATGCGCAGCACCGTCTCTGAGGAACACTAGTATCCCAATGAAGTCTTTATGGTGATTCACAAATTTCATGGTAATTTTTCTGATGCTGCTTTGAATTGAGTTTCAGAATTTGCTATGGAATTCAAACTTACACCCTCTCGGTTGCTCACACCCTACCACAATTACAATGGGTAACCTAGCCTGTGAATTTATTTTTACTGATTTTGTGTTTGCAGAGAATTGTATGTATATTTGTTTTCTCTTTTAGACAACTGTTGCTTTCTTACACAATGAACAAAACGCAATCTGCAAGAATGGTACTTTAAAACTGAATTGATCTTGTTGAATATAGGTGCATGAATTTTGGTGTGTGTGTCCCTTATGATGCAGGAATTCTGCATTTTGCTTCTTTGTGTACAGTTCTACTAGCTGATCTCAATTGGTGGAGTAACAGAACTGTCAAGCCACCAATGAGGGATTTCGGAGACTTGTTAACTATCCTTTTCATTCATTCCAATAGAGTTCTTTGTACTCATTACTTTCAGAAATTACTTACTGCCACTAATTGCTGGCATACAATTGCTGAGAGCATGGACACAACCAACAGATGCTGTGTTGCTGCACTCAGTTACTTCTGGAGGGCATTTTCTCAACTAGGGCAGCATGATGACACAGTGGTGAGCATAGCTGCTTCACAGTACCAGGGACCTGGGTTCAATTCCCAGCTTGAGTTGCTGTCTGTGCGGAATCTGCATGTTCTCCCTGTGTTTGCATGGGTTTCCTCTGGGAGCTCTGATTTCTTTCCACAGTCCAAGAGATGTGCTGGTTAGGTGGGTTGGCCATGCTAAATTCTCCCTCAGTGTACCCAAACAGGTGCCGGAGTGTGGTGACTAGGAGTTTTCACAGTAACTTCATTACAGTGTAAATGTAAGTGTACTTGTGACACTAATAAATAAATTTTAAACTTAGTTGACTGAATATAGAACAGTACAGAATCTCTGAACACCCCCTTGATAATAATCTGTAACTTTTTTCCAAGAAAGTTGAAATTGATAATTATGGTTTCTTGGGATTTGTGACACTACAGCATCAATAGCCATCATGGTAATATTCATCAGTGATGTTCCTATTGTGCCTCTGGTCTTTGCAAGTGAGATTCCTCTGAGACAGAAGTTACCATGTGCTTAATGGAGAGCTGTAGTCCAGAAGGTTGCTGCCGTCACATATATCTGGGCCCTTTGACTCCTCAGCTCCTAACAGATAACCTCAACAGTGCCGTGTGCAAGGAATCAAGTGACTGGACAGTCCTGTGGTTTTAGAAGTATCTGGACAGAATATGAGCAACTGTGTGGAAGGCCTGACACCAGGAGGGAATACATGTCCCCAGCATACATGGATGGCTGGTGGTGTTTCCCTCTCAGTTTTATAAGCAAAAACCAACTATGTGCTTGCCGGGAGGGCTGCCGTACCCCACCCCTGAGAACCTTACGCCCAGGCAAAGGGTTGGCAGCTCACCAGCATCACAAAGAGAGGTGACGACTGCGGACCTTCACAGGTAAGGGGAAAACTTCAAATTAAAAATAAATGAGGGTCTGAGCATTCTGGAGGGGAAATTGCTCTGGGAAAATCACTGTAGCTGTGTGGACTGCTTTCCCTGCCCACAGACCACTTTTCTTTAAATAGACTTTCTCCTCACTCTTTGACAGCCACCAGAATCTGCTTTCATTTAACTGGTGATCTCCTCACATGGCAGAGAGTCAAAGAGCAAGCCTATGCCAACCTCTGGAAATTTGGCATGTCAGCTACGACTTTCACCAACTTTTACAGATGCACCATAGAAAGCATTCTTTCTGGTTGTGCCACAGCTTGGTATAGTTCCTGCTTTGTCCAAGACCTCAAGAAACAACAAAAGGTCCTGAATGTTGCTCAATCCATCACACAAACCATCCTCCCATTCATCGACTCTGTCTACAATTCCCACTGCCTTGGCAAAGCAGCCAGCATAATTAAAGACTCCATGCAACCCGAACATTCTCTCTTCCATCTTCTTCCTTTGGAAGAAAGATACAAAAGTCTGAGGTCATGTACCAACCGACTCAAGAACAGTTTCTTCTCTGTTGCTATCAGACTTTTGAATGGACTTACCTTGCATTAAGTTGATCTTTCTCTACACCCTAGCTATGACAGGAACACTACATTCTGCACTCCCTCATTTCCTTCTCTATGAATGGTATGTTTTGTCTGTATAATGTGCAAGAAACAATACTTTTCACTGTATGTTAATACATGTGACAATAATAAATCAAATCAAATCAAATCCTCTGATGCTTTTCTAAAGACCTTTTGTCTCTATGTGGTCCTATCCCTCTAATCCCTGCCTATTCCTGTATCTGTCAAGATGCCACTTAAGTGTTGCTTTGTATCTGCTTCTACCACCTCCTTTGGCAGCATATTCCACATGCTTGTCACCCTCTGTGTAAAAACAAAACTAGCCTCTCACATCTCCTTTAAACTTTCCCCCTTTTTACTTAAACCTATGTCCTATGGTAATTGACATTTCTACCCTGGGAAAAAGATTCTGACTATCCATTCTATCCACGCCTTTCATAATTTTGTAAACTTCTATCAGGTCACCCAGCCTCCAATGTTCAAGTGAAAATGAATCAAGTTTGTCCAATCTCTCCTCATAGCTAATACCCTCCAAACGGCAACATCCTGGTAAATCTTATCTGTACCTCCTTCAAAGCCTTCACATCCTTCTGATAGTGTGGCCATCAGAGCGATACATAATATTCCAAATGTAGCTTAACTAAAGTTCTATACAGCTGCAACATGGCTTGCCAATTTTTATATTCTGTGCCCTAACCAATGAAGACAAGCATGCTTTCATGACCACCTTATCCATTTGTGTTGTCACTTTCAGGGGACTTTGGACCTGAATGCCTAGATTTCTCTGTGTGTTAATGCTTCTGAGAGATTGCCACTCGCTGTATACTTCCCTCCTGCATTCTACCTTCCAAAATGCATCAGCTTGCATTGTCCAAATTAAACTCCATCTGCTATATCTCTGCCCAAGTCCCAAGCCAATTTGTATCCTACTGTATCTTCTAGCAATTGCTCTCGCTATCCGTAGCTTCCCCAATCTTTGTGTCATTCACAAACTTACTAACCAAACCACCTACATTCTCCTCAAAATCATTTATATATATTACAAACAACAAAGGTCCCAGCACTAATCCCTGCAGAACACCACTGATCATAGATCTCCAGTCAGAAAAATACCCATCCACCTCTACTCTCTGTCTTCTATGACTAAGTCAGTTTTGTATCCATCTTACCAGCTCATGTGACTTCGCTTTCTGTATCAGTTTGCCTTGAGGGACCTTGTCAAAGGCCTTGCTAAAATCTATGTAAACAACATCCACTGTCCTGCCCTCATCACCTTTGTCACTTCGTCAAAAAACTAAATCAAGTTTGTGAGACACCACCTCCCATACATAAAGCCATGCTGCCTATCACTAATAAGTCCATATTTTTCCAAATGTGGACAAATCCTGTCCCTAAGAATTTTCTCCAATAATTTCCCTACCACTGACAGAATGCCTGCAATTTCCTGGATTATCTCTGTTGCCTTTCTTAAACAAAGGAACAACAGTGGCTAATCTCCAGTCCTCTGGGACCTCTCCTGTGATTAAATTGGATACAAAGATTTCATACAAAGCCTCAAAATGTTGACAGCATCAGAAGATAAGGCCTTTACATATGTACATTGGTTGCCTTTGGGAAAGAATCCTGTCTGGTTTTGAACCTGCCATCGGTAAAATTACGCAGTGTTCAGACTCGGTCAAGGAGCCAATCATATGAAACAATTGTGATCTGCTTCATTTTTGAACTCAGTAAAATCACTTTGCATAAGTTGACCCCTCCTGAAGCATCATCCCCTGTGACTCTATAATAGCATCACAATCTATTTCTCCTTATTTAAAAAAAATCTGTGCCAGCGTTTAATGAAATTGGGTATGTTAATTATTTTTGCTGTCGTAATTGTTATGGGGGGTGGGTGTGGAGGGCACTTGCTCTAAGAAGAGAGCACCTGTCATGTTGTATGGAGGTATGTTCATTTATCCATATAGATACTACATTGCCATTGCACACTATTATGTATTGTGTGTAGAAATATTTATAACACAGATCATGCAGATCACTGAGTATCTGCAGAATATGGTACATGTAATAAGTTATACAGTCTCATCCAACCTCCGAAGACCTTCTGCTTTCCAAACTATTTCTGCCAAAAAGATTGATGATGAAATCCTTATGGGTTGTTAGAATCTTCTGTGTGGGTCTTCGCCATCTGTTGTATTTCTCACCCTCAGTTCATAAGCCAGTTTTTCCTTTAAACATAATGAGGGATATTGCGAACATTATTCAATTTAAGCAAAATTATCCTTGTTGTATATTCTCTGTCCCATCAATGTGTTTGCTATGCAGATTTTAATACCTTTATTTTAATTTAGAGTACATTTTATTAACATTTAGTTTATAACTATCTATTTTTAAACATGTATTTATAAATTACTGATCCCGTTCATTTGAAGTTTCTTTGGGATTCAGACGGTGCCTTAATGCTCTTTAATTAATCAATTTTTGTTTTAACTTTCATCCAGTATTTGCAGTAGTATATGCCATATTCATAATAACGCTTCTATGCTTGTTTCCTTCTCTGTGAATTATCTTTAATTCGCAACTGTGTCATCTCTGCATTCTATTACAGATCTCCTATGTATTTCTGCACCTCATCTACAAATTTTCCTTCATAATTTTGCAGTTTACAGCTGCATCATTTTAACTGATTGATATTAGTATCGATTGAACTACTTGAGAAATGTTCCGTTCCTACTGACTATTCATGCCTGTTAACAACATTTTTCTTACAGGGATTAGATGCTAGAAATTGTGAATTCCAGTGCTTCTGTTAGCAGTCCAGCTATATTTCAAAAATGTCGACCTGCATCTTTTCGGAAGAAAGAAAAGTCCAATTTTACAAACGCTATGTTAGAAGTTGTTATGACAACGCCATAACATATCACATCAGTGTCCTTAAATTGTCATCTGAATTTGAAGAAGTTTTGTTTTGATATAATTGTAGAAATCCTACAATGCAGAATGATGCATTCAGCCCATCGAGTCCTCACCAACAACAATCCCACCCCAGGCCCTATCCCCACAACTGCACACATTTACCCCACTAATCCATCTAACCTACACATCCTAGGACACTACGGGCAATTTAGCATGGCTAATCCACCTAGCCTGCACACCTTTGGACTGTGGGAGGAAACTGGAGCACCCGGAGAAAACCCACGCAGACAAGGGGAGAATGTGCAAACTCCACACAGACAGTGACCCAAACCAGGAATTGAACCTGGAGCCGTGAAGCAGCAGTGCTGACCACTGTGCCACCGTGCCGCCCAGAATCGTAGAATTATATGATGGTAGAATACATCCTGAGGCCCTTAGGAATCCATCTCGCGTTTCTTGTGATTGTGCCAATATTTATAGCGATTGTGTTTAGCTAAGATAAAAACAAAATACTGTGGATATTGGAATCTGAAACAAAAACAGAAAATGCTGGAAAATCACAGCAGGTCCAACTGCATCTGTGGGGCAAGAATAGAGCCAACATTTGAGTCTAGATGACCCTTTGTCAGAGCTAAGAGCAACGAGAGTCAGTGGAGATTTATACTATGAGGGTAGGAGGTTGGGTGCGGTGGATGGAATGGGACAAAGGGAATGTAAATGAGGATACAGAAAACTGAGAAGGTGCTAAAAAGTGTCCATTAAGTAACTAGAACATGTGAATTGGAGAACAGAGGCACAGATTGTTAAAGGACAGCCTGAGGAATGTGACACTTGCCTTGAGGTTGGGGAGGTGGAGGCTTGGGGGGGCGGGGGGGGGGGGGTAGTGGGAAGAGGAGGGTGGCATGGAGCAGTGGGCAAGAAGGAGAGCTGGAATGGAAAGTGGAAAAATGAAGGTGAGAAAGAAGGATGATAAAATGGATGATTGGATGAAACAAAATGATATAAAATAAATGGAAATGGGGTGAAGGTGGAGGAGAAGAGTTTGTGCTCTGAAGAAGTTTTTGAATTCAAAATTCAGCCCAGAAGTTTGGAAAGTGTCCAATTGGAAGATGAGGTACTGTTCCTCCAGCACCTGCATTGAGATTCACCAGAATATTACAAAAGGCCAAGGACAGACATTTGAACAGAAGAGCAGGGTGCCGTGTTGAAGTGGCAAGCGACAGGAAGGTCAAGGACCTGCTTGCGGATGAATCAAAGGTGTGCAGCAAAGTGATCACCCAGTCTATGTTTGGTCTCTCCGATGTAGAGTAGACTGCATCAGGAGTAGTGTTAGCACAAGTGGGCGAAACGACCACTACGGACTCAGGGTGAAGTTCAATAACGGCACAGCTTTATTTTCTTTACATTGACGGAGAAGCACAGTCAGGACATACAATCAGACTGTCCCGAAAGTGCTCTAAAGACTCCCCCACAAGGGGCTACAGTTATACCTGAACTTCGCGTTTCAAATGTTAATCCTTTATTTACAGTATTTGATTTCAGCCACCCTGGTTCAATGTTTTTGAGTGTTGGAGCAATTGTTTTAAGTGTGTGTTAATTGTTTTTGTCTGGTTGGTTATCAATGGTCTGGAATCTCTGGGGTTTGAACCATAGGTGTGCTATTGATCTCAAGAGTTTTGAGGGGCCAGGGACGCTTCCTTAACTGTGTTAATTTTAGGTGTCTCCATGGGTTGTTTGACTGGTTTAGAAGTGCTGATTTTGATGGGGTGGGGATGTGTTCTTTAATTTAGTTCCTGTAGGTGCCATCCTGTCCAATTTCCCTTACGTGCTAGCCCTCATTTGCATTCTAAAAGCATGCTCTTGCCTACTGATCAGTGTCTGTTACTTTGTGATTTTAGTGGAAGGCTCTGAGGATAACTTTAGTTTGCTTCCATTTTGTGTGCCCAATTTCATAAAATTTGTTGTCCGTTAACAAGTAGCGAATGCAATGGACCAGATTGCAGGAGGTGTATGTGAAGCTCTGCCTCACCTGAAAGGATTGTTTAGGACTTAGGAAGGTGAGCAGGGAGGAGGTAAAGGGGCAGGTGTTCCACCTTCTACGATTGCATGCAAAGGTGCCTTGGGCAGGGGGTGAGGTGTTGGATGTGATAGAGGAGAGGACCAGGATGTCCTGGATAGAATGGTCCCTATGGAATGCTGATGGGGGCTGACAGGAAGATGTGTTGAGTAATGGCGTCATGCTGGACTTGGCGGAAATGGAGGAAGATGATGCTTTGAATACGGAAACTGGTGGGATGAAAAGTGAGGACAAGGGGCATCCTATGCTGGTTCTGGGAGGGACGGGAGGGGGTGAGAGCAGTGGCCTGGGGGATGGATTGGATGGGGTTCAGAGCCCTGTCAATCACAGTTGGTGGAAACCATGATTGAGGAAGAAGGAAGACATATCAGCAGCACTATTTTGGAAAGTGTCATCATCAGAGCAGATGCAACAGAGGTGAAGGAACTGAGAGAATGGGATAAGAGTCCTTCCAGAATGTGGGGTATGAAGAGCTGTAGTCAAGGTAGCGATGGGAGTTGGTGGGCTTGTAATGGACTTTCCATTCCAGCGCTTCTTCTTGTTCCCCCTTCCCCCAACTTTCATGGCAACTTCCACATTCCTCAGGCAGTTCTTTAACAATCTGAAGTTCTGTTCACACATTCTGCCATTCACACATTCTGATCACTTAATGGACACTTCTTAGCACCTTCTCAGCCTTCTGTATCCTCATTTAGATTCCCTTTGTCCCATTCCACCCTGACCCCCACCCTCATTGTATAAATCTCCACTGATTCTCTGCTCTCAGCTCTGGCGAAGAGTCATCTAGACGTGAGACATTGGCTCTGTTCTCTCCCTACATATACAGTCAGACCTGCTGAGATTTTCCACCATTTTCTGTTTTTGCATGATGTTTATTTACTGGTTTTGAATGTATGTTAGGATTTATTGTTTTTGAGTTGTGCCAGTTAATGTTATCAGACTTCTATGTCGCCTACGGAAAAATAATATTTGTTCTGATTGATTTTCACATTGGGCTGTTGAAAATTGCTAATTTGGATATTAAAGACTGAAATAACATGAATTGCATGAGATGTTTTTCACCTGCTCTATATTTTTCAATTGTGTTTTTTAAAATTTTACGAGGTCGATGCTGTATCGTGGTGTTAAAGTGATATTGCCTTCATAGAAGAAAGTGTGTAAGCAAAAATAAAGTTTGATCATTTAACCAAAAATTCATTGCATTGCAAATGCATTTTTACTTATAAGGAAAGTCATTGTGATCAAAATAGCAAACAGTTATTCTGAATTCTGTCCTTCCCCCAAGTGTTTGTCAAACATTTTGCAGGAAAGATAATTGCAGTTTAAACAGTTTTAGTAGGTTGCTGATATGGATTACTATATTTCTGGGACTTGAGAGAGCATACAATCATTGGAATTGGGAACAGGATTAAGCCGTTCAGCCCTTTCAGCCTGCTTCGCCATTAAATAAGATCATGGTTGATCAGATTGTGACCTCAAATACACATTTTTTTCTTATTCATTCAAGAGAGGTGACTTCATTGGCTGGGCCAGCATTCATTGCCCATCCTAATTGCCGTTGAGTAGTTGGGGGCGAGCTGCCTACTGCAGTACATGCGCTATTTACCAATGATGCTGATAGGGAGGGAGTTCCAGGATTTTGACCCTGCAGCAGTGAAAGAAAGGCAACATATTTCAAAGTCAAGTTGGTGAGTGACTTAGAGGTCATAGATATCATCTCTCCACTTGGAGATGTACTTCCAGCTGGTGGTGTTCCCAGATACCTGCTGCCCTTGTCCTTCTAGATGGCAGCAGTTGTGGGTTTAGACAACACTGCCTAAGGAGCCTTGGAGAGTTCCTTCATCTTGGTCATGATGCACACATAGCTGCTATTGTGCATTAGTTGTGCAGGGAGTGAATGTTTGTGGATGGGGTGATAATCAAGGTTTGCTTTATCCTGGTTGTCAAGCATCCTGAATGAGAGGTGATCTTATTCAGTATCGTTGCAGCCGCAGCCATCCAGGCAAGGGGAGTGTATCCATCACACTCCTGACTTGTGCTGTTCAGATTGTGGAGAGAGAGAATCGGGGGTGAGTTACTCATCACAGGACTCCTGGTCTCAGATCTGTCTTGTAGCCACAATTTTTATTTGGCTAGTCCAGTTAAGTTTCTGATCTATGGTATTGATAGTGGGGGATGCAATGATGGTAATGCCATTGAATGTCAAGGCATTCCTGCCTACACCGATAATCTTTGATTCCTTTGTTAGTCAAGAATCACTGTACCCCTGCCTTAAAATATTAAATGACCTGCCCCCCCTTTCCCCCAGGGAAGAGAGTTCCATAATGGCATTACCCTCTGAGAGGAAAGATTTCTCCTGATCTTCAGTGGGAGATTCCTTATTTTTTAAACTGTGCCTCTAGTTCTAGTCTTTCCCACAAGGGTAAACATCCTTTCAGCATCCACCATGTTAACTCCCTTCAGGATCTTATATGTTACAAATAGATCTCATCTCATTCTTCTAAACTCAAATGGATATGACTCAGTTCACCCAGTGTTTCCTTGTGACCGCCGTCCCAGGGGGAATCAGTCTAGTGAACATTTTCTGAGTTCTGAGACACATTTATATCTTTCCTTAACTAAGATCAAAACCATGCACAATACTCCAAATGTATGTCTACAACTCTACAAGTGTAGCAAATCATCCTTGTTTTTATATTCCATTCTCCTTGAAATAAATGACAACATTTAATTTGCCTTCCAAATCACTTGCCTAATCCGTATTCAATTGTTTTGTGATTCATGTATCAGGACACCCAGATCTCTATGTCCCGCAGAGTTCTCCACTTAAATAATATGCTGCTTTCTATTCTTCCTGCCAAAGTGGATAAGTTCACATTTTTCTCACGTTTTCCTCCCTCTGCCAATTTTTTCCTCCACTCATTCAACTTATCTATATCCCTAGCTTATGTCCTTTCTCATAACTTACTTCCCTACATATCTTTGTGTTATCAGCAAATTTAGCAATAAAATTTCATGAGATTTAGTCCAGTGAACAGTTAAGGCATAGATTCTTGTGGGACATCACAAGTGGCTTCCTCCCAATTCAAGTATCAGTCCTATTTTCTGTTCTCAACCATCTTATCAATCTTCGAACCAGACCAACAATTTGATTTCAGTTCCATGAACTTTAATTTTAGCTGATTTTAGTGTCTTATGTAGAATCTTTATAGAATGTCTTATAGAATTCCATATGCAATTTGATTCCTAGTTGAGTTGGTTTGTGAGACATGATCTGTCCTTCACATATTCATGTAGGCTCTCTCTAATCAGCTCACAATTCTCAAAGTGTTCAGTCTCTCTCTGTCTTCTCCCTGCCCTGCATGGTGGCACAGTGGGTTAGCACTGCTGCCTCACAGTGCCAGGGACCTGGGTTCAATTCCAGCCTCAGGTCATTGTCTACCTGGAGTTTGCATGTTTTCCCCTGTGTCTGTGTGACTTTCCTTCGGGTGCTCTGGTTTCCCCCCACACTCCAAAGATGTGCGGTTTAGGTTGATTGGCCATGTTAAATTGACCCTCATGTCGGGGGATTAGCAGGATAAATGCGTGGGGTTATGGGAATGGGGCCTGCGTAGGACTGTGGTTGGTGCAGGCTCGATGGGCCAAATGGCCTCCTTTTGCACTTTAGGGATTTTATTGTATGATTCTAAAAAATTCAATAATTGACAAATTTGTGATTTCCTGGTTTCTTCCTCTTACCTTTCTTAACAAGAAGTAAAAGCATAAGTAGCAAGACTATTCAGAATCAACTGAAGAAAGTGCCAGTCTGTAACTCAGAAATTTTTTTTATTTTAGAAATTTTAAAAATATTTTTACATAGAAACTCTTAATACGGTGACTGATTCTAAATGTAATATCAAAGAATGTTTGTCTCAAAACAAGTAAGTGTTTTTTATTTATCTAAGAATGATTTGCAATCATTATGGTTTCTCATTATGGGAGTTGATATAGTGCAACTATTGTAATGGAAATAGAGATGTTAAATGCAAACAGTATCTAATATCATGAGGCCTCTTACTAAACACTTCCCAGCAGGGTCAGGAGAAACACTTAATATAAAATGGATTTAAATTTGAGCTTGTTGAATGCCAGCCTATAAATCTTATCAGCAATTCAGTCAAGTGTTAGGTGTAACTTCTGGTGATTTTGAGACAAATGCTTCATCTCGTTTAAAACTTATTTTCTACAGGAACATATAGAATCACAGAACAATACAACATAGATGGAGATCATTCAAACCATCAAATCCACATAGGCTCTTTCAAAGAGCAATATCCCCAATTTCTTCCTTCAAATATTCATTTTTTATGTCAAGACAGATATTGAACCTTTTTCCACTATCCTACTAGGCAGTGCTTCCAAATCTTAATCATGCATGGGAATAAAATTTTTTCACTCTGTCATTATTTTGCTGATCACTTTGAATCTGAGCCCTTCATTCATTGGAAACAGTTTGTCTTTCTAAGCCCTTAATGGTTTTATTAGATTTCTCTTAGCCTTCTCTACTCTGCTATGTTAGCCATGGCTCAATGTTTGTTATTCTTGCCTTTTGAGTCAAACAATTATAGGTTCAGTCAACATCACAGGAATTTGATCACAGAATCTAGGTTGATACTCACTGTAATACTGATGAAGTGTTGCATTGTTAGCTGAGCTATTAGACCAAGGCCCGTTACTCTCTCAAGTCGATGTAAAAGTTTCCATGACTATTATTTTAAGATTAGCAGGGCAATTAACCTTGTATTCTGCCTTTTTTTCATATTAGCCTCCCTGTCTCTTGAGAAATAATGGGTGCATATTAATGGTGCATGCCTGTGTGTGATATATGGTGGTTCTAGATTGCCCAAGCATCAGAATCCCCCTCTCTGCTTGCTGTTGGAATCCAAAGGAGTGCAAGTCACAATGTTTGGCACTAGATTGACTGCAGGAGCTATCAGAACATGCTCCATCAAAAAGCACACACACACTGACGCTCACATACTAAGAGGCAATTTACCATAGCCAATTCACCTAATCTGCACATCTTTGCACTTTGGGAAGAAACCAGAGCACCCAAGAAAACCCACGCAGGCATGGGGAAAATGTGCAAACTCTACACAGACAGAAACCTAAGGCTGGAATCAAACCCGGGTCCCTGGAGTGTGAGGCAGCAGTGCTAACCACTGTTCCACCATGCCACCCATTATAAATATTCTGACCACTATTTATTCCTACATTCACACTACAACAACTAGATGACCTGATCATTATTACGTTGCTATTTGTGGCAGTTTGCTGTGTACTACTTGGATTCAACTACATTACAAATGACTACACTTTGAAAGTATTTCATTGGCTGCAAAGTGTGTTAAAGTATCCCAAAGTCATAAAAGTTGCTATATACATATAATATTCCTTTCCTTTCTTTCTCCTTTTCCTTTCTGCTCTTCGTCTCTGCCTATATTTCTGTTTCCTCATTCACCCTTGCAGTTCCTTTCACTTTCTTCTTCATTCACTCCCACAATGCTGCAGCTTTCATCCGAGACCTGATATTCACTCAAAGTTTGGTAGGCACATCTAAGTGAGTCTCTGAAAAACTACAGCCTCTCACTGTTCCAGTCTACCAATGTTACAAAGCGTTTTCTGCTTAGAACCAAGACATTTGGACCAAATGGTGTTTATGTTGCTCATAAGCTTACTCCTCTTCATCTCAACTCATCAACTTATCTTTTTTTTTCCTTTCTCCCTCATGAGTTTATCTAGTTTGCCCTTCAGTGCATCTATACTATGCTTCTCAACCACTTCTTGTGGCAGTAAGTATCATATTCTCGGCATTTATTGGCTAAAGGACATGTTCCTGAATTCCCTGTTGGATTTATTAGTGACAATCTTATGTTTATGTTCCCTAATTCTGAGGAATCCACCCACAATTGGAAACTTCTTCAACTACCCTGCTAAAAGCCACTTATGATCAACCAGCGCCCTGAAAAGTTCACTCTGTTTCTCTCTTCACAGGTGCTGTCAGATCTGCTGAATATTTCCAGAATGTTCTGTTTTTGTTTCAGCTCTCCAGTATCTACCATATTTTTCTTTTGTACACGCTCCAGTTTTTTTAATACCTTATTAACCTGTGTTGATGTTAGAGAAGTGCCTACTTCCACTGTTTATGCAATCACCCATTTGTGAGCAAGATTTTGTTCTGCAGATGCCAAAAAATGTTCAACATTCACATTTTTACAGAAGGTGTTGGAGGTTGTTATTAATATTCTATTATTGGAATCTGTACAGCTATAACTGTGCAATGTTTAAGTCTATTGTTCCTCTAGATTTCTTTCTGGCCTGCATTTGGAGTCAGAGTTATCCAGAAACGCGGAAACAACAGCAGTTAATATAAAATAATTATTTTAGCATCCTGATCTTGAGAAATGTAGTCATTGATATTAGTATGTATAGCAATGCAAATACATTGACTGTGTTTAAGTATGCCACTGCTAATTTTGTGTAAGTGTGCACAACAGCTGGGCAACAAGTAAACAATATTATCAACTTTGTAAGATGTTATAGTTGAAGCTTGATTTAAAAAATAGGAAAAATATACAACTACACAAATATAACCTCACCAAGGTGGAAACAAATTGCCAAATAGCTTTCCAAATGAAGGATTCATGTCAACTTCAAAATTTGGAGTGCAAAGCCACCTACTTTTACATTCTCCAATCCTCTGCCACCAATACCTGTTGAGAACGGAGTGGGTGTACGTATGTTAATCTACACAGAGTAACAAATTGATAAGGTTAAGGTATTCTAAGCTAAGGTACTTTGCATGCAAGGAATCACAAGTCTATAATAACACCCTGTCACTTTGTCAGAGTGCGGAAGCACCAATATTCCAAGTCATTTGTAGAGCTTTGGTTATTATTATTGATTGTACTAAGTTTTGTAGAATTGATATGCTACCAATTAAGTTCACATACAACTTGTTAGAATAGTTAACCCATGATAGAACAACTGTTTTCTATTGACACTCTTAGGTACATTGAAATTGCACTGTTGGATAATAACAGAAAAACTACACTAGTTTATCTGAACTTCCTCCCTCCATCGAAATTTTGTAAAGTATTATTCTATGGTCTAGTGTCCCATTTCAACTTTGGGTGTGAGCGCAATGTGTAGAGATCATGACGAGTGACAGGTTTGGATGGCATTCCTGCATTTTGATTTCCAGGCTCCATTTCTATTTTGATGTCTGGCTCCCATGTGGAACCCTGTGGAACAACTAACGAGACAGCAGACCAGTATGTGATTTTGGGTTGCAGAAGGCATCAAGACAGATGGACAGATTGGTGCAGTGGGGTCTGCAGGCAATCGCAGTCAGGGTAAACACATTTGTCTTGGAGGCAAGGATAAGGCTGGCAGAAGTCAGGAACCCTGGATGACTCGGCATATTGAGGCCCTGGTCAAGAAGAAGAAGGAGGCACATGACATGCATAGGCTGTTGGGATCAAGTGAATCCCTTGAAGAGTATAGGGAGTGTAGTACTAGAGTTAAGACAGAAATCAAGAGGGCAAAAAGGGGACTCAAGATTGTTTTGGCAGATAAGGCAAAGGAGGATCCAAAGAGCTTCTACAAATACATAAAGGGCAAAAGAATAACAAGGGAGAGAGTAAGGCCTCTTAAGGATCAACAAGCTCATCTATGTGTGGATCCACAAGAGATGGGTGAGATCCTAAATGAATATTTCTCATCAGTATTTAATGTTGAGAAAAGCATGCTTGTTAGGGAACTTGGGGAAATAAATAGTGATGTCTTGAGGAGTGTGCATATTACAGAGAGAGGTGCTGGAAATCTTAAAGCACATCCAAGTAAATAAATCCCCAGGACCTGATGAAATATATCCCAGGACGTTGCGGGAGGCTAGGGAGGAAATTGTGGGTCCCCTAGCAGAGATATTTGAATCATCAATAGTCACGGGAGAGGTGCCTGAAGATTGAAGGGCGGCAAATATTGCGCCTTTGTTTATAAAGGACTGCAGGAAAAAGCTGGGAACTAGAGGCCAGTGAGCCTCACATCTGTGATGGGTAAGTTGTTGGAAGGTATTTTGAGAGACAGGATCTACAGGCATTTAAAGACCCAAGGACTAATTAGGGACAGTCAGCATGGCTTTGTGAGTGGAAGATCATGTCTCACAAATTTGATTGAGTTTTTTGAAGGGGTAATCAAGAAGTAGATGAGGGCAGTGCAGTTGATGTTATCTACATGGACTTTAGCAAGGCCTTTGACAAGGTACTGCATGGTAGGTTGCTGCACAATGTTAAATCTCACAGCATCCAGGGTGAGGTATCTGAATGGATGGTGTGCCTCAGGGATCATTGCTATGTCCACTGTTATTTGTCACTTACGTTAATGATTTGGGTAAGAATATAGCAGGCATGGTTAGTAAGCTTGCAGATGACATCAAGATTGGTGACATAGTGGACAGTGAAGAAAGTTATCTCCAATTGCAATGGGGTTTTGATCAATTGGGCCAGTAGGCTGATGAGTGGCAGATGGAGTTTAATTTAGATAAATGTGAAGTGATGCATTTTGGTAGATTGAACCAGTACAGAACTTACTCAGTTAATTGGGGAGAGTTACAGACCAAAGAGATCTAGGGGTACATGTTCATAGCTCCTTGAAAGTGGAGTCACAGGGGGACAGAATGGTGAAGAAGGCATTCAGCACGCTTGGTTTCATTGGTCAGAACATTGAATACAGGAGTTGGGACATCTTGTTGAAGTTATGGAAGATATTGGTAAGGCCACACTTGGAATACTATGTGCAGTTCTGGTCACCCTGTTATAGAAAAGATATTGTTAAACTAGAAAGAGTGCAGAAAAAATTTACTAGGATGCTACCAGGACTTGATGGTTTGAGTTATAAGAAGAGGCTGGATAGACTGGGACTTTTTTCTCTGGAACGTAGAAGTCTGAGGGGGGATCTTATAAAGGTGTATAAAATAATGAAGGGCATAGATCAGCTAGATAGCCAGTATCTTTTCCCAAAGATAGGGGAGTCTAAAATTAGAGGTTATAGGTTTAAGGTGAGAGGGGAGAGATACAGAAGTGTCCAGAGGGGCAACTTTTTCACACACAGGGTGGTGAGTGTGTGGAACAAGCTGGCAGAGGTAGTAGTAGAGGTGGGTATAATTTTGACTTTTAAAAAGCATTTAGACAATTACATAGGTAAGATGGGTATAGGGCGATAAGGGCCAAATATGGGCAATTGGGATTAGCTTAAAGGTTTAAAAAAACAGGTGGCATGGACAAGATGGGCCGAAGGGTCTGTTTCCATACTGTAAACCTCGATACCCTTTGACTCTGCCTTGGAATTACACCCCTGGGCAGAGAAGGACCAAGGTTTCCTTTGGGCCTGGAGGGGCACTTGCTTTTAATGCATAAAATTGAAAATAAAATTCTATATTACCAACCCTATCTTCATAGAATCCCTACAATACAGACTCAATGGGCCAGATGGCCTCTTTCTGCACTGTAGGGATTCTATGAAGTTTCTATCTTCATAGCTCCACAATTTGAGTGTTTCGATATCGGATATTCTTGTTATTAATCACTTCCAAAGAGTGATATATTATGTAAAGCGCAACTTATTTTGCTTTCATCTAGATAAATGATAGCATGACCCAAGGATTCTAACAAAAATGCTTACTTGTCAATACTGCCTTTGTAAGAATGAGGTTGAATGGCCATGGTTGGCCTGCCTGGCATTGAGACAACAGTTGTTCTTTAAAGTGGAAGTGCACATTCACTATGTTTACAGACAAATCTTCAAGAGAAGGGGTTCAATGAAGTTCCATTTTGCTAAATACCCTGCCTTACACCACAACTAGATCCCTTATCAACACAGACAGGACCTCTCACAATAGTTCCACACCTTCATACAATCGACATACATTGCAAAATCAAGGTCACCAATACTTCCAGGCTCCGGTAATCCCAAAACCAGGACCGCATTTCTTGCTCCTAAATCATCTTACCAATAAACTTATACCAGCACAATTTTCCTTTGTGGTAGCTCCTGATTTAGAGATCTCCTGAACCAATATGCTCAAATGCTTCCTAGGCCCCTGGGACACAACTCCAAACCCTAATAACATTTTCCATTATTCCAATCCTTTACAAGTCTTGGCTTCCTCAACCCAGCACAAATCTTTCTCTATATTCTCAAATGCCAACACATCAATCCTTCCCAAAATGCACAAGCCTTTTCTAAATGCTGCCAGGCTCTGGGACAATCTACCTAATATTGACATTTGTATGTGCTTCTCTATCAGAAACAACTTGGAAAATCCTACCATTGTTTCCAATTTACCTTGGTCTTTAAAAAAGGTAATAGATAAAACTGACAAAAAAATACAAGAGGTAGAATAATAACCACAGGCATATAAACATATTCATGTAATTCAAAGCTAAGAATATTATGAGTGTTCCCACAATATATCAATAAAATAAAAATGCAATTTAATTTGAAGCATTGTAAATCAGACACAAACATTACATTATAGAACATAGAACATTACAGCGCAGCACAGGCCCTTCGGCCATGGGGCAGCCTGGTGGCACAGTGGTTAGCACTTGCTGCCTCACACTGCCAGGGACCAGGTTTGATTCCCGGCTTTGGTCACTGTCTGTGTGGAGTTTGCACATTCTCCCCATGTCTACGTGGGTTTCTTCTTGGTGCTCTGGTTTCCCCCCGCATCCAAAGATGGACTGGTTAGGTGGATTAGCCGTGCTAAATTGCCCCTTAATGTCAATGGGACTAGCTAGGGTAAATGCATGGGATTTTGGGGATAGGTCCTGGATGGGACTGTGGTCAGTGCAGATTTGATGGGCTGAATGGCCTCCTTCTGCACTGTTGGACTCTATGATTCTATAAATCTATGACACAAACTGTTGCCCTCTAACTCACCATGGATGACAGCTTGGACTTTGGCCTGAATATAAGAATATAATGATTAAAAACAAAACAATATTATTTATTTGAGTTCAAAACCAACGTAAGCTTCTAAAACATCATATAAATTAAACAAAGTTAAACTTGTACACTAGGCTACATATGTCAGCAGGCTGTCAATTCATAAGGAGACTAATAACATCTAATATAAAATGGATTTGAGGTTTAACTTCTTAAAAATTCTAATTCTCACCAACTCATTGCATTAGCTGTTTTGATATAACTAATAAGTCAAGCTATTTGTAACTCATTGTAATTACAAGCAAACCTTCTTGCATTTCTTGCCAGACGAAGGTAAGCATTGCCAATGGGTATGTACCCGGCAATGTAGAAACTGGATAGACAATAATAAGCAATTACAGGACTAATGAAAATGATGGGGTGGGGGGAGGGATGTAAGGGGAAGGGGCAAAGGGGCAAAGGGGCAGGGAGAGGAAGGATAGAATCAGAGATTCTAGGCCATAATGAGAGGGCCACGTGGATGAATAGGTGCAGCATGACAGAAATAAACTCTGCAGAAGAGTCTCCCAGCCACTTTAATGGCACAAGAGGAATCATTTGGGTGCTATTACATTCTATTGCTATTTCAATGAGAAAATGAGTTCTTCTGGACTAATTGTTGAGGTGTCTATTCTGCTGGATTCAGCATTGACTCTGATTAGTTAAATGCTGATGAACAGCATCAGCTACTTTGATGAGAAAGAACCATCAGATAGAATCCATAAGATCTCTATAGTGCAAAAGAGGCCATTTGAAAGAGCATGGGTGGAATGCTCCCAAGAAAATTTTGAATTTGCATAAAAACTGGAGTTGCTTTCAGTGGGACTTTCAAAATGTATCTCCTACACTCTGTATCACATTGACCCCTAGTTAAAAATCTGTAAGTGGGGTGTATTTCCACTGGAGAAACCAGCAGCACAGTGCTGAGTGGACCACTGTGCTTTCGCTAATCTGTCATAGCAGAGATTGGCGCATGCACAGTAGCTCTGCACTGCTGGCCTCCCGATCACTGTCCAGCTCGATTGCTGACCAACACAGCAACCCTGCATTGCTGGTTGTGCAACCTCCCAATCGCTGGGCTGCCAGATGTGTCTGGGCCAGCTCTGATGCTGACCCCCCTCAACCTGGCCCACTTCGATCCCCCCACCTCCCTCCGCCTCCCCCCACCACCGACCCCACCCGTGGCAGTCACAACCTCCCTAAATAATCTCCCCACCCACAGTCTCGACCCAGCCCTGATATCCCAGGAGGCGGACCACCCCTCATCCCAATGGACAGGGCCAATCACTGGCTTACCCCTCTCTGTCACGGACCCCAAGTGCAGATTGGCAAAAGGAACCCCCCCAACCCTCACTAATCATCTGCCCAAAGGCTCTGCTCCCTAATAGGCCCTGCCCTCCTCTGGCCCCACCCTCTTGTCCCTACCCGATGTCCAGCGGCCAGTGCGAAGTTGCCCCCCCCACCCCCAGGTTTGCCATTTTACCCCTTGGGAGGCAGACAGCCAGGTTTGCACTGCCAGTCTGGCAATGCCAAGGGGTCACCTCCCCCTTATCCCCGACCTCCTGAGGGCCTTCATGGTCCTGCTTCACTCCAACAGGATTGGATCACCAGCTCCCCAATAGAACATAAGAACATAAGAAATAGGAGCAGGAGTAGGCCATCTAGCCCTTCGAGCCTGCCCCGCCATTCAATAAGATCATGGCTGATCTGTCGTGGCTCAGTTCCACATTCCCGCCCTCTCTCCATAACCCTTAATCCCCTCTCTTATCAAAAACCCATCAACCCGTGTCTTAAAAATATTTAGCGAGGCAGCCTCCACCACCTCAACGGGCAGAGAATTCCAGAGATTCACCACCCTTTGAGTGATGAAGTTCCTCCTCAACTCCGTTCTAAACCACCCCCCCTTTATCTTGAGGCTGTGCCCTCTCGTCCTACTGTCCTTTCTGAGCGGGAAGAGTCTCTCCACCTCTATCCTATCCATCCCATTCATCATCTTATATGTCCCAATGAGATCTCCCCTCATTCTTCTGAACTCTAACGAGTACAAGCCTAGTTTATTCAGCCTCTCCTCATAGCTCAACCCCCTCAACTCCGGCATCAGCCTAGTAAACCTCCTCTGCACTCCCTCCAAGGCCAAAATATCCTTGCGTAAGTACGGCGGCCAAAACTGCACACAGTACTCCAGCTGCGGCCTCACCAATGCCCTATACAGCCGCAGCAAGACCTCCCTACTTTTATATTCAATCCCCCTCGCTATGAGCTATTGTAAATCCCGCTGGAGTGAGACACTACTGGCTGGAATGGAGGGGGGAGCGGGAGGAGGGGGGAACGACAGAGAGCCTAGAAATTTCAGTCCCGGGCCTGCTATGAGGTTGAAACCACAATTTGAATAATTTATTCAGCTGCATGCTGATTCCTAGCGCAGAGCTGATGACACCAGAAATATAGTGATCAGGGACACGCAGAGGCCATGCGTGTCTGCTTATCTCTCCCACCCTACTGCACTGCAAGAGGACTGGGAGAATTGTCTCCCATAACCCTGCACATTTATCATGACTAATCCACCTAATTTACACATCTTTGGGCATTAAGAGGCAATCTACCATGGCCAATTGACCTAACTTGCAAATCTTTGGGCTACAGGAGGAAACTGGAGCACCTGAAGGAAACCCATGCAGACACGGGGAGAAACTCCATACAGTCACTCAAGGTGGGAATCTTACCCCGGTCCTTGGCACAGTGAGGCAGCAGTACTAAGCACTGTGCCACCATGCCGTACACTCTAATGGCCCTACAGTAAAATGGTAGGTGGACACATGTCCACAAACACTACCTAAATGAGTATGCCACTACAGTAACAGACTTCATTAGTATGTACGTAGAAGGCTGTGTGCCAAAGAAGCAAATCTGTGTATTTCCCAACTGGAAACCACGAATGAACAAGGACACTCACTTCTTACTGATGTCTAGGTCTGAAGTGCTGAAGCTGGATGACCCTGACCAATACAAGAAATTCAGATATGACCTATGGAGATCCATCAAAGATGCCAACAGTGCCAGATCAAGCTAGAGTCCCAGGCTAGCCACATGAACACCCACCGATTATGGCAAAGTCTACACAACATAACAGGCTACAAGGTGAAGACATATAGAATCACTGGCAACAATACGCTCCTCCCCCATGAGCTCAACGTATTCTATGCCCATTTTCAGCAAGTGGTCAGCGAGAGGATGTCATCTGCACTGGATGCGTTGATCAAACTAATATCTGAGGTCAACATTGCAGATGTTAAATTGGCCTTCTTGAAAGTTAACCCTTGGAAAGTGACTGACCCAGATGGGGTATCCCAATGAGCACTCAGATCCTGCATGGACTAGCTGGTGGGGGCATTTGCAGACTTCTTTAACTTTTCCTTATTCCGATCTGATGTCTCCACCTGCGTCAAGAAGACAAAGAACAACAAAGAAAACACAGCATGGAAAACAGGCCCATCGGCCCAACAAGCCCGTGCTGCCATTTCAACATTGTGAGTCCCCTCCTCCACCCATGACCCTTGTCTACGCTTATGGCACGCCACATTGGAAACCAGATTGAGGGGAGACTAATTTAGGGACAATTTGTTACATCAATCAGCCAAAGAGCACATCTTTGGGGTGTGGGAGGAAACCGGAGCACCCGGAGAAAACCCATGCAAGCATGGGGAGAATGCACAAACTCCCACAGACACTGGCCCAAATCCATGTATCTGCACAGCAAACAGTGATAGTCAGTGAGCTGGCGTGTTGCCCAGCATCTAGTCCAGTTGAAGCATACACTAACAACATGAAGCACTAGGCTACTCTCGAAACGTCCAAGAGCAGCCCTCGTACGACCCATCGCGTGTATGCCCTTTGTTGGACAACAAGATGGACCGAAGCACCTGTGGATTAAAAGAGAAAAACATCAATAACATGCACATCTTATGCAAACATTCAAGGGAATCCCCAGAAGCTCAAAAGTAAAACAAGTAAGACAACCATCATCCCTGCACCAAAGAAAAGCCAGGCTGCATGCCCTAATGACTACTGCCCCGTGGCACTGACATCATCATTATGAAGTGCTTTGAAAAGTTAATCATGGCGCGCATCACCTCTGGTCTCCTAGACTGTTTCGATCCACTACAGTTCACCGACCGCCACAACAAGACCACAGCAGATGCCATCTCCCTGGCCCTACACTCAAGTCTGGAACACCCGGGTAACAAGCAAACTTATATCAGACTCCTAAGATGATAAGATGATGAATGGGATGGATAGGAAAGAGGTGGAGAGACTCTTCCCACTGAAAAAAGGCAGTAGGACTAGGGGGCACAGCCTCAAGATAAAGGGGGGGCGTTTTAGAACGGAGTTGAGGAGGAACTTCTTCACTCAAAGGGTGGTGAATCTTTGGAATTCTCTACCCATTGAAGTGGTGGAGGCTGCCTCGCTAAATATTTTCAAGAAGCGGGTTGATGGGTTTTTGATAAGAGAGGGGATTAAGGGTTATGGGGAGAGGGCCGGAAAGTGGAACTGAGCCACGACAGATCAGCCTTGATCTTATTGAATGGCGGGGCAGGCTCGAAGGGCCAGATGGCCTACTCCTGCTCCTATTTCTTATGTTCTTATGTTCTTATGTTCTATTTATTGACTACAATTCAGCCTTCAATGCCACTTTCCCAGCAAAACTCATCTCCAAACTCCACGGCCGAGGCTTGGTTTCCCCCTCTGTGATTGGATCTTAGACTTCCTAACCCACAGACCATAAACAGTAAAGTTAAGTTAAGACACCTCCTTCAAGATTATTCTCAACACCGTGTCCTTTCAAACTGTGTCCTCAGCCCCTTACTATATTTATATACTTATGACTGCGTGTACAAATTCCACTCCAAGTCCATTTTCAAGTTTACTGACGACACCACTGTAGTGGATTGGATCTTAAATGATGATGAGATGGAGTACAGGAAAGCAATTGAGAATCTGGTGAAATGGTGCGATGACAATAATCTCTCCCTCAATGTCAGTAAAATGAGGGAAATGTTCATCGACTTCAAGAAACTTAGTGGAGGATATGCCCCAATCTACATCAACGGTGATGAAATGGAAATGGTCGAGAGTTTCAAGTTTCCGATCAGTGTTCAGATCACCAAAAATCTTTCCTGGTCCCTCCACGCCGATGCTATGTTAAGAAAGCCCATCAATGCCTCAATTTTCTCGGATGGTTAAGGAAATTCAGCATGTCCACTACAATTCTCATCAATTTTTAAAGATGCACCATGGAAAGCTGGAGTAGCTGGAGTACTGTGTGCAGTTTTGGTCGCCACACTTGCGCAAGGATATTTTGGCCTTGGAGGGAGTGCAGAGGAGGTTCACTAGGCTGATACCGGAATTGAGGGGGTTGAGCTATGAGGAGAAGCTGAATAAACTAGGCTTGTACTCGTTAGAGTTTAGAAGGATGAGGGGCGATCTCATTGGGACGTACAAGATGATGAAAGGGATGGATAGGGTAGAGGTGGAGAGGTTCTTCCCGCTCAGAAAGGACAGCAGGACTAGAGGGCACAGCCTCAAGATAAGTGGGGGGGGTGCAGTTTAGAACAGAGTTGAGGAGGAACTTCTTCACTCAAAGGTGGTGAATCTCTGGAATTCTCTGCCCGTTGAAGTGGTTGAGGCTTCCTCGCTAAATATATTTAAGACGCGGGTAGATAGGTTTTTGGTAGGCAAGGGGATTAAGGGTTATGGGGAGAAGGCGGGAAAGTGGAACTGAGCCACTTCAGATCAGCCATGATCTTATTGAATGGCGGGGCAGGCTTGAAGGGCTAGATGGCCTACTCCTGCTCCTATTTCTTATGTTCTTACGTTCTTATGAAAGCATCCTTTCCAAATGTATCATAGCTTGGTATGGCGCTTGCTCTGGCCAAGACCGCAAGCAACTACAAGTATTGTGAATGTAGCCCAGTCTATTATGTAAACCAACCTTACATCCATTGACTCTGTCTACACCTCATGCTGCCTTGGAAAAGCAGCCAGCATAATCAAGGACCCCATGCACCCTGTAAATACTCTCTTCCACCTTCTTCCATTGGGAAAAAGATACAGAAGTCTGAGAACACGTACCAACTCTGACTCAAGAACAGCTTCTTCTGTGCTGCCACCAGAATTTTGAATAGACCTATTATATATTAAACTGATCTTTCTCTTCATCCTATCTGTAACTGCAACGTTATATTCTACACCCTCTCCCTTTACTTCTCCCTTACATACTCTATGAATGATACATTTTTGTTTGCATAGCAATCAAGAAACAATACTTTTCACTGTATCTGAATACATGTGACAATAACAAATCAAATCAAATCATATCATGTCTATAGGATTACAATTTGTTGGGGGAGGAGTGTAGGTTGGGGTGTAAAAGTAAGGATGACATGCTTCCTTACATTGGTGAGACCACATCTTAAATACTGTGTGCAGTTTTGGTCCCCTTGTTTAAGGAAGGATGTAAATGCACTGGAGGTAGTTCAGAGGATGTTTATTAGATTGATACCTAGAATGAGCAGGTTCCTTATGAGGAAAGGTTGAACACACTGGGCTTGTTTTCACTGGAGTTTAAAAGAGTCGGGGTGAAGCATATAAGATCGTGAATAGTCTCAACAAGGTAGACATAGGAATAATGTTTCCTGTTATGGGTGATTCCAGAATTGGGAGCACTGTTTTAAAATCAGAGGTCACCTTTTCTAACAGTGATGAGGAGAATTTCTAAGCATTGTGCAACTTTGGACTCTGCTTCAGAGTGTGGTGGAGCTGGGGTCTTTGAATATTTTTAAGGTGAAGATTGGTAGATTCTTGTTTGGCAGGGGAAGCAAGATAATGAGAGATAGATGGGAATGTAGAACTCAAAACACAAACAGATCAGCCAGGATCTTACTGAATGGTGGACCAGGCTTGAGGGGCCAAATAAGATACTTCTGTTGCTATTTTGCAAGTTTGTATGTGATGACCTTTAATAGCACAGGAAGAAAAAAACTGTATTTTCTTTAAGATAACCATAGAATCTGTAATTGTTTTAAGAGTATTTGAAAATAACTTTTTAAGTGTCCTCATCAATTGTAAAGGGATCAATTTTCTTAAATATTAAGAATAATAATCTATGTGTACTGGTAATCCTTGACCTGGAAGCAGTGCCAACATGAAGGAAGTTAACATATGAAAGCTGTGTGTAGTTAAACATCAAGGAGAGCTGCAGTAGCGAGGAGTACAAAAAAATGATATTTGCTAGGATTTGTGTCTGTGTAACATAGTTAAACAGGACAGAAAGCTGATGACCAGCTAATGTTACAATTGTAATGCTGCTGTTCTTGCCTGAGTTGACCAGAACATTCATAGAATTATAGAATCCCTACAGTGCAGAAGGAAGCCATTTGGCCCATTCAAGTTTGCACCAACTCTCCGATAGCGCATCTTACCAAGGATCACCCCCACCTTCCCACCCTATCCTTGTAACCCTGCACATTTACCCTGCAAATCCCCCTAATCTACACATCTTGGCACAATAGGGGGCAATTTAGCATGGCCAATCCATCTAACCTGTGCATCTTTGGACTGTAGGAGGAAACTGGAGCACCGGAGGAAACCCATGCAGACACAGGGAGAACATGCAAACTCCATATTGACAGCCAGAATTGACCTCAGGTTCCTGGCACTGTGAGACAGCAGTACTAATCATTGTGCCATCATGCGGCCCTTTTAACAGTTTTTTTAAATGGTTGGGACAAAGAAATCTGGGCCACCAAACTGTCATGAACTAGCAAGGAAGTTCTGCAGGATTGTGGTGTTGGTCTGTCTCAAAGAATCTCAGATGGAATATGATTACCTGTGAAAGTAACCTGTAAGCCAAATCTATTGAGTGGGAGAATGAGAGATCCTATATACCAGAGGTTGCATGAGGGAACATTGGAACTGCATGTGGCACTACATGTTTTGAGGAAGCAGGAGCTTGTGGCTTTGAAAGACACATCTTTGCTGGATCGACCATTTAAAGTGATATTTACCTTTGTTTTTGAAGCATTGTATGCATGTTAATCCATGTTTAATTTACAGTGGTTCTGATTTGTGTTGCAGTAAAAGCTACAAAATATGAAATGTTATTGGTGATTTCTTCATCTGATGGTCATTTGATCAATTTGGTTGTTTTGGTTTACAGATCCCCGTTGGGGTTGCAACACTGTGCCAAAGTGCTTCATTGACGTGCTTCAGTTCAGTAATGTTAATGTGTAGTTACAGTTGTAACATAGGAAATGGTGAAGCTAACGCAACAATGACCAGATAATCTGTTTTTTTTGTGATGTTGTTTGAGGGATAAATATTGACCACGCCAACAGGGAAAAATCCCCTGCTTTTGTTCAAAATAGTGCCATGGGTACACTTATATTCTCCCCCACTAGTCCTCGGCTTAATATTTCTTCGGAAGGAACTTCCGATATTGCAGCACTCCCTCAGTAATGCACTGAAGAGTTCGGCTCAGTTCATGACAAATCTCTGTACACTTGGAATTCGGGGTCCCCTAGGATGCTTACAGTATGAGCTCTTAAATCACAACCTCTAAGTCAAAGTCGATGGTGCTATCAACTAGGCAATGAATGGCAATGCGATAAACTCAATACTCAAGGAACCATCATAAAAGGAACGAACTTTAGGGGAAAGTCCGCCTGTAACATATTTACACCAAATTTCCGTGATCTTTTACTAGAATTTGGCTTTAGATCCTTGTAACGTGTTTTGGGAGCTTAGGTGCAGGAAATTCTAGCGCACCGTGGTGCGGTGGAACATGCAATGTTTTGCTTGTCCTCTGCATATTCGACAGTGTCCGACTCTTCCAGTTGTTGGACCACGCTGCATGTTTGCTATTTCGCACATTTGCATCCCGTTGAAGGTCGGGGTGCCCTCAACACAGTATTTCCACAACACAGTCTAACCTGGCATCATAAACTCAGCTGCGGACGCAATTTTAGCATCCACTGGTACTTGACCACCAATACAGAAAGTGCCAAATAACCTTTTCGGACTTGGGCTGAGCGGTCCGCGTAACTAGTTTCGCGTCCAAAGGAGGGTCTATGTTCAGTAAGGATCGCATCGGAGGCGACTGTTGCTTATTTATATAAAGCTGAGGATGAACACGGTGTTAAAAACAGCAATAACTCCCACCCCCCCAAAAAACTAAGGACATCATCCCTTATTTCGTCCAGTTAGTCGGTTTAAAACAGCAACATTATGGATGTTTCATTTTTTCCATTGTAGGCCTAAAATAAGACCAAATGTTCATGCGCATCGAATCAACTTCAGGGTTCATGGATACGTTCAGAAACGTTTCTGTCAACTGAGGTACCAAACAGACGTGAAATGGAATCATTTCGGATGTTTTATTGCTGCACAATGTGCAGGCAGAGAATGTGCAGAAGGCGAAGTTTGCACTGCCTTCAAAATTATTTTCAGATAGTTACCTGACAAATATGGAAATAGTGAGGAGAGTGTTTTGCCGTTAACTGAATCGGACGCGGTTTAATTCCAATCCCCATCACATTTTTTTAAAAAGGGGACACAGCGTAAAACGCAAATGACTTCTCATGCAAAGCCCTATCCTAATGAGGGCTGTCTTGAGCCGCCGTCTCCCCAGCATTTTCCCTGGACAAATCCAGGTTCACTCGATCCGTAATGCCTTTGATGCTCTATAAATAGCCATTGCAACGAGATTGTCTACGTGCAGCCAGAGGTTCTCTCATGCCTGCTACGCAGGGGCTGACGAAAGCTCTGTGTGGGTGCGTCTGTCAGTCACACTCAGCCGCAAAATGCAAAGAGGGATTTTAAATAAAGAAACAAAACAGCCAATGCAACCGGGATATCAGCGTTGCAGACACCCAGTACCCTCCTCCCCCCCAGAGCAGCCCAGCACAGAAGCAGGGTCAACCTTCCGACTACAATGCCCACGGTCCCCGCCCCCTCCCCACATCGCCCCGCCCCACTGCTACCTGATTGGTGGACAGCTCAGCCCCACCGCTCCTATTGGCCGAGGGGGCTGATCTCGTGCCCGCAGGCGCGCTGTGATTGGTCGCTGGGCTCGGTGTTACCTGATACGAATATCAAGCAGCGAGACAGAGCGGCTGGCGCGGCACAGGTAGCAGCAACGGAGTGAGGCATGGACACCAAGGAGCAGGGAGCCCAAATGGAGCCATTGTTACCCACGGTAAGGCGTTTCAGCCCGTCTTCCGCACAGCAGGTTACATTTCCCTTCATAGAACCCCCCGGTCCTCCGCAGCCGGGGGGTGGTGAAGTTTTCTTTGCTGCTGTCAGACCAGCTGAGTTTCTGCAGCATTTTCTGCTTGTGTTTGTTTTGTGTACAGTGACAGATGACGATACTGTTACTGACGTGCGTTTTTCTTTTTAAGTACAACGATATCTATTTGCCAAACGATGTTGTCGCTTGCAGCGAACATCATGCATTGATTTGAAATCATTCTTTGAGCTGACAGCAAGCATCCGGTGATCGGCTGGGGAGGTGATCTCTAGAAACATCTTGACGGGGTGATGCGAATGCATAGTCGGAGAAATAGTAACATCAATGATGGAGGCGCGGAATATACACCACCCCTACCTCCCCCCCCCCGCGCCTTCCCTCCCCCCCTCCCCGCGCCTTTTCCCCCTCAAGTGTGAATGGCCATTCTCCCTTTTCCATCAAAAGATGTTGGAACATCAGTGAGAAGACTTGGTGGGAGGGAGTGTTAATAAACTGACGCGTTCAGTGCTCTGGATGGCGAGTACGCAAAGTCATGTCAGGCTGGAAAGCTCAGAAATGCACTTGACGCAATTACAGACCGTGAGAAGCAGTTGTTAGCTCGTCGACATTAAACGAAGCCGCTGGGTTGATATTTCTTGGCTATTAACAAGCAGAACCAAATACTCTGATTGCAAATGCAAATGAATATTGAGTGCAGAAAGACGAATGGTTAGCTAGAGCTGTGTCACAGTGTAGTACGCCACTTCGAAAGGATTTTATTTAAATTGAAAAACAAATCCTTCAAGATAGACAGTTACAATGTTTATTTTCCCATTTAAGAACCTTCATTCATTCCTTTTTTGCAAACATTAGAAACATCAGAAGAAGACCCCATATCATTTAGATGCCCGGACATTCAATGGCACATTGTATTTTTGGCGTCAGACTTCGTATTAAGATCAATGCTATTAGCCAATTATATTATATCGTGATATTAAAACAAAACACTGCCGAAGCTGGAAATCAGAGATAGAAATAGAAAATGCAGGAAAAACTCACCGAAGAGTCATTAGGACTCGATACGTTAACTCTGTCCAGAATTGGTGCCAGAGCTGCTGAATTATCCCAGCAATTTCTGTTCATTACATCGTGATCAACGTATGTAAAGTTTCCCACCATAAAAGTTTGTAATGCATCTTTACTTTAAAGATAAAACTGTCAAGATCAATGTATGTCTAACTTTTTGGAATTACCCGTCCCACTTGAGTGTTAAATTTATAGTGAATTTGGAAATGCGGATGGAAGTTTAAATTTATAGCAGTTTTTATAAATGGGTAAATCTGGAACACTAGCCAAAATGGATTTGCTCATGACCAAATGATGTGGTAGCTACTTTAATCTAGCAAAGCTGTGTTTTTTTTTACATGGAATTGAAGGATTTTCATTATCAAGGCATTACTGATGTGTATGAAGCTGAACTGCTTTGCCAAGCATACCTGTGTCTTGTGCATTGATGCTCAGTTTTCCTGTTAGTTAAATATTTGTGTTGCATTAATTTTAATTATTATATAATGGAATTATCAACTTTTACAATATAGAAGGAAGCCATTTTGTCTGTGCTCACCCACTGAGGAATGATCTATTTAGTTTAATGCCCCTGCACTTTGCCTGTTTTTACATCAATCAAATGCATCAAAGTTGTGAAAATCATCAACTAATTTAATCTTTAACTTTCTTTATGCCAATGATAAGATGCTCAGTTCCTTACAGAAAAAGCCTGATCCTTTTTCTTATCCTCTCCATGTCCTTGACATTCCTCCCAAAGTAGGGCATCTAAAACTGGACACAATACTCAAATTGAATAGCTGAATCAACTATTTGTATAGATGTAGTATTACTCATTTGCTTTTTTATTTAATGCTATTATTTACATAATCTATATTCCATTCACTTTTTTGTTGCTTTATTAATTTGTTCTTTTCTTTAAAAAGATGTGCATCTAAACTTCCAATTCTTTGTGCACTTGTATTCCAGTCGAGGTATTTACTTGGTGTGATCCCTGAAGGTGACATTCATTAGTTCTGTACAAACAGTCCTTGGACTGACAATGCAATTGATTCATGGAAACTGTGGTTATATGACAAAATATTGTAAGTTGGAAGCAACTTCCACATAGAAACAACATTAAGAATGGGGGATTCATTCTGCTGGCAACGAAGACAGCATTTTTACTGGCAAATTGTACCTCATATCCCATGGGACTCGATACATTCAGACCTCTCCTGGCGGGCCAAGCCACTGTTCTCCATAGCTGAAGTCTTCAGACCGAAGGTGCGATAGATTCCATTGTAATCAATGGGTGATCAGCCAGCGAGGCCAAGGCAGGATTTTAACTGGCAAACTGCAGCTTCATTTCCCAGTTTTCAAAAGAGAGTTTTTTTGATTTTTGGCTCCAGTTTGGCCAGGCAGTGCACTGCCAACTGGCCACATTGATTGTTCTCTGGAATGACCTTCTGACCCGGGAGATAAGGCCTGGTGAATGCAGGTTTCACAACTTCCCCGGGCTTGTTCAAAACATATCAAAATTATAAATTATATTTACAATATAATTGTAAATTCTATTGGTGGTGTGGCATCGTAAAGTTGAAACCAATGTTGTAAATTCAAAACTGTGTCAACTTTTAAACGTTGTCAGTGCCATTTTTTGTAACTCAAGGTCTGCCTATAGTAGAATTTGGTTGGTTTAAGATTGATGGCTCTTGTGTTTTGCATTTAATTTTACAATTGGAGGATGCATCTTAAAATTAAACAGATTTTCCATTCACATTTGGGGACAAAAGGAATCTCCTTGAAATATATTTTGAAAATAGTTTTGAACAATTGCATTTTTTTACATGCGTAGTTACAACACTAATCACATTTATACAACACCAGAAGTGGTTGGAATGCTTAAACGCTATTAGGTCCTGCTGTCATCTACTAAACTGCCTGCTCTTCCAGGATCATCCTGTACTGCACAGATAATCTATTTCTTATATTTGCTGCAAACTGACTTCTTAAACTTGTCTTCCCTGTTCCTGCCAACTGCACCTTCAACAAGTCATGGACTTCTGTTTCACTAAGACCGAGACAATCCAATCAGTTGTCTCTGTTGCATTCCTCCCTTCCATTAGTCCATATGGCCAAACTTCTGTTCATGTTCTCCCCTAATCCTGAACCTTATCTAGGATTTTTCCTATCTTCCGTTGTGATCTGTCTGAGTTTGTTTTGCCCAAAAGACACACCTCCTGTTTCTGTGAACTACTAAATTGCTGGTAACCCAACATTCCCATGTTAGTCACAACTGGAAATAGTTCTCACTTCAAATGTTATCCCTCTCTCCTTTAAACCTGTTTTTATCACCTTCTCCTCAGAAAAAAGTCCTCGAACCCCAACATCCTTGCAAACTATTGTTTCATCTCCAACCTCATCCCTTCATCTCCAAAGTCCTTTAAATGTGTTGTCACCTCCAAAATCTGTTCCCATCTTCCTGGAACTCCGTTTTTGAATTCCTCCAGTCGAGTTTCCAATTCTGCAACAGTATTCAAACAGCTGTCATCAAAGTCAAAAATGACATCCCATTGACTATGACTTCCATCTTGTTCACAGCTTAGTATTGCATTTGATTCACAGATGAATTTCTAATCCCTTATTTGTGCCATCACCAAAGACAGTCTGTGTCTTCCTCTTGATTTCACCCCTGTCTCAGATGATATGCTGCTGACACCCTCAAACCTTGGTTAGATTTACAGTCTACTATTTCAACACACTGCTGGCTGATCTCGCACATTCTACCCTTTGTAAACTTGAGGTCATTCTGCTATCCATGCTTTAACTTGCATCCAGTTCTGTTTCCCTATTCTCTGCTGATACGCTCCTGGTAAAGCAACACCTTGATTTTTAAAAAATTCTCATCTTTGTTTTCAAATCCCTCCATGGCATCAACCCATAAAGCATCACAAATCTCCAAGACATCTGCATTCTTCTAATTCTTAACTTTCGTGCATTCTCAATTTTAATTGTTCCACCATTGATTGCAGTTCCTTTAGTTGCCTGGACAGCAAGCTCTGGAATATCCTCCCTACAATTCTCCATCTCTCTGCCTCACTTTTCCTCTTTAAGCTACTCCTTAAAACCTACCTCTTTGATCAAGTGGCAGAAAGATTCAGTTTCAATTCTGGCTTCAAAGAAAGAACAAAGAACAAAAACAGCCTGGGAAACAGGGCCTTTGGCCCAACGAGCCCGCGCTGCCATCTTAACACCACCAGTCCCCCTCTCCACCCATGACCCTTATCTAATGTTTTATGGTCATCCACATTGAGGGAAACTAATTTAGGGACAATTTATTACTGCCAATCAGCCTAATAGCACATCTTTGGGGTGTGGGAGGAAACCGGAGCACCCGGAGAAAACCCACGCAAGCATAGGGAGAATGTGCAAACCCCCACAGACACCGGCCCAAATCCATGTGTCTGCGCAGCATTCAGTGATAGTCGCTGAGCTATTGTCTTGCCCAGTATCTGGTCCAGTTTAAGCACACACTAATGACATGAAGCTCTAGGCCAATCTCGAACAACCAAGAGCAGCCCAAGTACGACCCATCGCGTGTAAGCCCCTCGTTGGACACAAGGCAGACCGACTTAAAACCTGTGAATGAAAAAGAGGAAAAAAAATTATTATTGTACCATATCCATTTACCTCACCAGGGACGCCCCAATGCTAATGACCCTTATTTAAAACAATCTCCTATATCCACCCATCTCCAACCCACTCACGTGCCTGTCTAAGTTACTCTGAAACAACTCTAGCGTGTTGGCCTCCACCACCTTACTTAACAGAGCATTCCATACCCCCACTACCCTCTGTGTGGAAAACCTCCCTCTAATATCTGTGTTATACCTCTCCCCCCTCACCTTAAGCCCATGGCCCCTTGTCCTGTGTGTCTCATCATAGGAAATAGCTTACCTCTGTTTACTCTATCTATACCCTTCATAATTTTATATACCTCTATTAGATCCCCCCTCAGTCGCCGTCTTTCAAGGGAAAAGAGCCCCAATTTATTCAATCTTTCCTCATACCCCAGTCCTTCCATACCAGGCAACATCCTGGTAAACCTCCTCTGCACTCTTTCCAGTGTCTCCACGTCCTTCCGGTAGTAAGGCGACCAGAACTGGACGCAGTACTCTAAATGCGGCCTAACCAACGTTCTGTACAACTGCAACATTAGACTCCTGCTCTTATATTCCTATAAAGGCTAACATACCATAGGCTTTCTTCACCACACTCTCCACTTGCACTGCCACCTTCAAAGACTTGTGCACTTGCACCCCCAGGTCTCGCTGCGATTCTATACTCCTTACGGGCTTACCCTTTATCATATAACTCCCCCTTACATTATTCCGGCCAAAATGCATCACCTCACATTTATCCGGATTAAACTCCATTTGCCATGTATCTGCCCAATATACCAGCCTATCAATATCCCATTGTATTGCCAGACACTGCTCCTCACTGCCCGCCAATCCAGCCATCTTGGTGTCATCAGCAAATTTGCTGATCACACCACCTACTCCCTCTTCCAAATCATTTATATACACAACAAAGAGAAGAGGTCCCAGTACTGAGCCCTGCGGCACACCACTAGTGACAGACCTCCAGCCAGAAAAGGACCCGTCCACTACTACTCTCTGACTCCTCTTTGCAAGCCAGTTCTCTACCCATCTAGATACCTGACCACATATCCCATGAGCGTTAATCTTCTCTACCAACCTACCATTCAGGTCACCGTCTGTGTGGAATTTGCACATTCTCTGTGTGTGTGCGTGAATTTCCTTTGGGTGCTCCAGGTCCCCCCAGAGTCTAAAGATGTGCGGGTTAGGTTGATTGACCATGCTATATTGTCCCTTAATGTAAGGGGGAGTAGCAGGGTAAATACGTGGAGTTACGGGGATAGGGTCTGGATGAGATTGTTGTTGGTGCAGGCTCGATGGGCTGAATGGCCTTTTTCTGCACTATAGAGATTCAGTGATCTGACCTAATATCTCTTCACATGACTCAGTGTCATACTAATACTCCTGTGAAGTGCTTTGATTTGTTTTATTATATTGAAGGTGCTACATAAATATAAGCTCTTCTTACAGTTATACATTTATCTCCCAAGATGCTTTCCTTGGGTAGAAATTACACTGTTCAATAGTTAGAGAGATTAGTTAAGGTGCAGATGAAGAAGTAGGTTTTATGGAGGCATTTAAAGCCAAAATGGTAGCAGTGCTGGAGGAGTTTACCAACAGAATTTCAGAGTATAGGGCCGAAACTTCTGAAAGCTCAGGCATTACAGGTAAAATGAATGGGGTGGGTGCGTATGAAAGTGGAGTGAAGAGTGGAGGATATGTATGTTTGGAGGATGTTGCAGATATAAATTGGGATGAAGCAATAAAGGATTTTTGAATTCTAAATGTGAGTTTTAAATTCACATTTTTGGCAGATTGAAAGTTAATGATGTTTGGCAGGAAGAGGAATGATGAACATGAGAGTCTTCGCATAGGAAATAGGATGTGGGTGACCGAGTTTGGACAAGTTGTAGGGTAGAGCAAAGAGAAAGTTTGAGATGTTGAAGTTCAAGGCAACAAAGAGGACCATGGAAGTTTTAACACCATGAGCATAAAGTGAAATAGTGATGTTGCAGGTATAGAAATAAGTGGACTTAATGATGGATAGGATAAGTTATTTGATTCTCAGTGCAGGTTGAGGCAGGTCGCTGAGGTTACAATCAGTCTGCTTCAATTGAAAATGGTTTTTGGTGGAAGATACAATGTGGCTTCATCCTTATTAATAAATTTGATTTTGTGAAAATGTTTTACTTCTAGTAGAAAATTATGCATTGTGATAACCATTGAGCTTAGAAGCAAAATTTGTAATTTTTAAAGATGTCTTGGAATTGTAATTGTTTTAAGAATGTTTGAAAGGGATTTTTCAGTGTAAAGGGATCAGTTGTATTTTCTTGGATACCAAGGTTCCTTAGGCGGCACGTTCCAAACCCACAACTACTCCCAACTAGAAGGACAAAAGCAGCAGATACCTGGGAACACCACCACCTGGAGATTCCCCTCCAAGTCACTCATTTGGAAATAAATCGCTGTTCCTTTACTGTCACTGGGTCACAATCCTGGAATTCCCTCCATAACAGCACTGTGGGTGTACCTACGTCTCAGGGGCTGCAGTGTTTCAAGAAGACAGATCACCACCACCTTCTGAAGGGCAATAAATGCTGGCCTAGCCAGCCACACCAACATCCCATAAATGAATAAAAGAAAGCAGAAATACTGGTCCTTGTGAGCTGACAATCCTTGACTGGAAGAAATCTCAACAAGAAGAAAGTCCAAACCAGAATCAATGTAGATTGTTGACACAAAGGAGAGCTACAAGCAGAAGAGCTGGAGTTGAAGGCACAATTGCAGTCAAAAAGAGTAAACAGACAGACAGAAAGAGGAATGCACAAAATTCTCATGATGAGAAGAAACAAATTACAGGAATAGTCAGTTTTTCTCTTTTTGTAGAAAAGGCTACAGAAGATCTTGAAGATACTGTGCAAGCTGGCAAAAAGGTCTAAGACCTGAAAAATTGTGAGCAGTTCAGATATGCTAAAGAGCTGGGTGTTTTCCTAAAAGTGACCAAACCGTCAACTGAAGTTTTATTGTTTCAATGTTGTGAAGACATTCTAGAAAACTATGCCATCAGGATTGTTGTGACCTAACTGAGAAAGGATTCATGGAAGTGTATCTTAATGATAGTAACTGCACTCATGAAACTTTGGTGAATGATGGCGAAAGCTGTTGTCAGAAAGGAGTCCTGACCTCCAAAGTGTGTACAGGGAACATCATTTGTAGAATTGTGTAGCTATGTAATTCCACACATAGAATCCCTACAATACAGAAGGAAGCCATTCGGCCCATTAAGCCTGCATCAACAAAAATCCCATATAGGCCCTATCTCCTTAACCTCATGTACTTACCCTCCCATTCCCCATGATTTGGCATAGCCAATCAACCCTCACATCTTTGGAGTGTGGGAGGAAATCAGAACACTCAGTGGAAACCCACACAGACAAGGGGAGAATGTGTAAATTCCACACAGACTATCATCCAAGGCTGGAATTGAACCTGGGTTCCTGCGCTGTGAGGCAACAGTGTCGCCAGGCTTTTCCATGCTAAAGGGGAATGCTTGTGGGTTCTGTAAGACGTATCTTTGTAATATTGGCTATTTAAAGTGAAATTTCCCTTTTTTATTTGCAGCAATATTAGCCTGTTAAATTGTGTGTAATTTATCTTGATTTTGATTCATGTTAAAAGCTATAAGAAATGGAATCTTTGGTAATTTCTTCATTTGGGTTTATTCCATAAATGTGGTTATTTTGCTTTATAGTTCCCCACAGGGGTCATTACATTATGCTTTATAAATTGCAAAGTTGACTAACTTTCTCAGCATTTGATTACTGAAATGGAATTGTTCTTGGTGTACTGAAAATAGTGTGAATAGCTTGGGATATTTTGAGCATGATTCTGCATGTACCCATGCTAGTTGTGATTCCTAATCGAACTACATACACATGTAATGGACATCAATGCCCAAAGGTGAAATAGTAATGTACAGGTGGGAATGGTTTAAGAAATTACATTAATACATGATAGAATGATAGTTGGTGACTTTTAGCAAGACTGTTAAGGGTGACATTTTCGTGATTTATTGTCAGAAGGGAAATGAAAACACGTTTTTTTTCTGTTTAGAATTTAAAATTATGTCACCCAATTTATTGAAGAACTTATTTTTCATATAGCCCTTCTTAGTTTAGTAAGTGCACTACCTGGTGTAGTATTGAGTTGTGCCATTCAAGAAGATCCTTGTTTAGATTAATAAACTGTAATACATTATCAAATTTCAGCCATGGCAGCTGTTGTGGTACTAATATTAACCTTCACATCCATGGGGAGGGAATGGGGTTAGAACCAGCCATGTGTTCTGCTTCTAATCACCATCCATTGATGCCTACTGGAAAATGTGTATATACAGATGTTATGTGATGACAAGAACAGGCTTGTATCTGATCCCTTGAGCAGCACATAGCTTGCACACACTCAGTGAATAGGTTTATAACAAAAATAACCACTTGGTAATGGAAGATTACAGTGCTAATGATATTGTATTGCCAGGATTAAGTGGCTTTAGGATTTGATGGGGAATTTATGTGGAAGGTTGGAAAGACTGTTTCCTGGGAGAAAATAGATGTACAAAACCTTCTAACTATGTGAGTCATCATAAATTAACTCTCTAATAAATTGACTGTAAACTAAAAATGAATTATGAAGTTTTGAGTGGCTTTTAAACATAAATTGTATATGTTCTTTTAAGGCTGCTTGACTGCTGTGTTATAATGGCCCTAATTTTCCAGTTTCCAGATTGTCAAGGGATTGGATGCACAACTAAGGTGCATGTCAAGAATCATGAATTGCTGACCTATGTAAAATTGTCCAGGACGTTTCAACTTCTGATGGGCAATTTCCCTACTTCCTATGACCCTCAGTGAATGTCTCCAATTTGGAATGAGAGCCAGAGGCTTTGGATAGGTCTGATGTACTTACCTAGTAGTTACCCAGGAAATGCCAGATTAAAAGCTAACATCTAGGTCACTAAGCAATTGAACCCCCCTCCCCCACCTACCCACCCAAGCACTCACAGCCCCAGACTTGACCCATCTATCACCCTGACCACCTGACTACCTTCCAGATACTCCTGCCACCTCATCCACTTACTTCAACTACCCTGCCCATTTACCTCATCCATGTATCACCCTATTCATTCATCCACTCATCGGTTCACTAACATTCAAACTGGATGTTTAAACTTATCATATGGCAGTTGGTGGTGTGAAAAGCGGGCATTTCTTGTATTCCCTCTTGATTCGACTCCACTGCGATGGAGCACCCTGCGGGATGCTGTGCACTCCACATTTCTGGTAAAGCCAAACTCAACAGGTCCTAGAAGGAATGTGGTGTATAGATGTGTAGGGGGAATGTTCGAGTGAAGTAGGAATCAGACAATGATTGCCATTCCTGTGAAGACTTGGACCAATAGCATTTCATTCATTTGCTCACTATTGATGTACTTTTTGATGAAATGATTGGATGAATTTGATGTTAGTTTGAATTGAAAAAGTTTGGAGTCCTGGGGAGTAACTGCCACATGATCAATTTATCAGTCATAAAGAAATGCCTATTCAATTTAACATTTCAATGTGGCAACTTAAACAGTGTCAAAAATTTCAAACTTTGTAGGTTTGTAAAATATCTATATTAAATCTATTTGGTATTTTGATTTTTTTCGTAATTCATCGGCAACAGTCGTGGATTTACAAACCAGATTTAAAAAAATTCTGATTTTCTTCAGTCTGTATGATTTTCATAATCTAAACAGCAACATTACACCCGCAAGAATGGCATTTTCAATGATACTGCCCATGTCCTATTCCTTGTGGCCAATTCGAGCTCTATTTCTATTGACTCCTAGAATCAATTAGTTTTCAGTTAAATTTTCTGCTCAGTTTCCTACTATTCTGTTCGTGGATATTTCAGTACCTAATTAGATACTTTTCAAATATAAAAATTGCAATCTTTGTACATATTCATCTCTGTAATTCAGTTTGATGGACCTTTTATGATCTATTAAAATCTATGGTATATTAAATTTTCAGTAATATAAAAGCAAATAATTTGATCTCCAAACGAGTAGATTTGTATGAACATATTCTTTTGACTAAGATTGAATGTAAACTTAAATATTCACGAGTTGTATTTATTGTATGGTAACGGATATTAGATTTGTAGTTCGATAGTATTTTTTAATTGAGTATGTCAATGTATGTTGTTAATGAATGGCAAGTAGTTTTATTTAAAATCATATGACATTGCTCAACTTCAAACATTCAATAAGATAGCTATTAGCTCTTACAAAAAGATGTATTTTATGTTTATTTGTACTTTCAAAAAGCAAAGTAGAATGTTATTGCATGAATTTAAAGGAAATAATTTTATTTCTGCCCCACTGACAAAGTAGTTGCATCAATTAAGATATGACTGTGCGCATTGCGAGAATCTTGATATTAAGAGTTTATTTTGAAATATGATTGATTCCAGGTTGGATGAATTTTGAGGCTTCTTTTTTTTCAACTTTGTAAACCATTTACAAATTCAGTAAGTGCATCTTCAAGATACCCACTAACCACAACAGCCCCACAGCCCTTTAATGTTCCTGGCTGGCGATGGGAATTCTGCCTCTCACCCCGGTGGAAGTCCTGACTCAGAGAACTGTAGTCCCAGAAACATCAGTGACAGCGCTGACCATGACTAAGTCCTGGAATTGAGGACTAGATAAAGGTAAGGGATGGGCGATGTGGAAGAGGGAAAGGACAGTAAGGAAAGGGGAGTGTTGGTGTTAGGCACTCCATGTGGAAAGAGGGCCATTAAGGGCGGTGTCTCCTACCCAACTGAGGCCCAAGCTGGGCTTCCCTTCCCTCATCCCTGAACAACTCCTCTGAGCTCAAACTTGAGGTCTGATGGCATCAGCTCCAAAGTGGCATATAATTGATTACTTAAGGGCCGCAATTGGAATGAAGATAAGCAGGCTGCCCCACCTCACCTAAAATTGTGGACAGGTTGCAGCAAAGTGGGAGGACAGAAGTCAGGTCACCTGGGGGAATTTTACGGCCTCTCCCCACCTATAAACCCATCAGCAGGAGATGTAAAATTCTGTCCTCGTTCAGGACTCCTAGGCGTACAGTTAAAGATACCTCTGGTCCACAAGTGATATTCTGGGAAAAGCTTTGAATTACATATTGAATGGAGGTTGAAGTACTGATTACATAGAACATGGAACACTACAGCACAAACAGGCCCTTCAGCCCACAAGTTGTGCCGATGATATCTATACCCATCAGGCCTATCTATAACCCACAATCCCATTTAATCCCATGTACTCATCCAGAAGTCTCTTAAAAGACCCCAGTGAGTTCGCCTCTACCATCACTGACGGCAGCCGATTCCACTCACTCACCACTATCTGAGTGAAAAACTTACCCCTGACATCTCCTCTGTACCTGCTCCCCAGCACCTTAAACCTGTGTCCTCTCGTAGCGACCATTTCAGCCCTGGGAAATAGCCTCTGAGAATCCACCCTATCTATACCTCTTAACATTTTATATACCTCTATCAGGTCGCCTCTCAATCTTTGTCTCTCCAGAGAGAAGAGACCTAGCTCCCTCAACCTGTCTTCATAAGACATGCCTCCCAATCCAGGCAACATACTT
The DNA here is from genome assembly GCF_965287045.1 of Carcharhinus amblyrhynchos. Lineage (NCBI taxonomy): Eukaryota > Metazoa > Chordata > Chondrichthyes > Carcharhiniformes > Carcharhinidae > Carcharhinus > Carcharhinus amblyrhynchos. The sequence goes on from NC_137334.1 coordinate 56,566,516, forward strand.
GTAAATCTCTTCTGCTCCCTGTCAATAGCTTCCACATCCTTCTTGTAGTGAGGTGACCAAATTCTTCTGTTTCTTGTGTTGTTATGTTTTATGAATTGATTTCAAATTCAGTATTTAGAGGCATTGCAAATATGAAATCTGATGGATCCTGGAATTGGGAATAGTATTTATTAATTTTATAGGATCAGCATAGTATTCCTGTTCATAGACTACCTCTATGAACTGTTTTAATGATAGTTCTCTGGTTGTAGTGTGGGGACAGTAACCTTTTCCTGCTGAAACTCACTCACATTTATGCAATGTCATGTCTCTCCCAAACAGTCAGTGTCAACAAATGCTCTTCATTCACCCATTCAGCACATACCATTACTCTCAAGCCATGGGTCTCTTCTTATGGCACAAAATATAAGCGAGAGACACTGAATCAGAGGTGGCACTCCAGCTATCTTGCAGGTGACAGCTGCATAGGAGAAGGCACCGGACATCAACAAAGTATCAACATACTTGACCACTGTAGATGAGGAGCTACCAACCATCTGGTGGCAGAATTAAATGAGAGACAGTTACATGGCAAACACCGGTCCCTCGTGGGTACTTAATGTCAATTGCTAGAAATATAGGACCAAATTCATAATAACTGGAAAAGACATTCTAAAATTGACAGTTCTAATTCATTTCTTTATTCTCCCCACAGAACCATAAATCTTGCTGCAGGAGATGGTGCAGGCAGAAAATAATAGCTCCTCAGAGGAGGTTGCTCACTCTGAAGGTGCATTGTCATAGGTGCAGGCCATGTCCCAGCTCAGATACACTTTGGTGGGATTGGTAAGGAAGATGCGTGGGATTTAACCTATTGAATTACACATCAATGTGAGCAAGAGCAAATGGTGGACAGAGACAACCACAAGCCCAAATGGGTGACCTAAGCTTTGATTAGTTAGACGTAAATGTTGAGCCTCAAGGCCCACCAAAGGATGGGATACTCCTGGACTAACAGGAGAGAATGTACAATGTACTGGCAGGTGTTTCAACAATCTGTGTTTACTTACAGAGATTGGAGGAGCCTGTGGCATGATGTCTATGGAAAGAGTGGCCACATGCATAGAGCGTCTAATGCAGCAATCAAATGAATGCATGCAAACCCTCACCAATGACTGCCATTTTTAGTACTTATGATACACTAGCCTTGGCCCCACTGATCTGCAGCAAAGTGCTTTCCAGCTTATTGCTAGCAAGGAAATGTGGCTGGGCTGTAAGAGGGATATTAGTGGAAGAGGATATGGAAGTGAGGATTGAGCTCAAAGTGCTTTCACTTCTCACCTGTTAAAAACAGCCCTACTCCTGTCTCTCAGTTCAATCAGTACCCTACATGATGACAATGACTGAGTCTAAAAGAGAAAACGCTGGAAAATCTCAGCAGGTCTGGCAGCATCTGTAAGGAGAGAAAAGAGCTGACATTTTGAGTCCAGATCACCCTTTCTCAATGGCTGAGTCTGCTCTGCACAGGCACCCTTTTGGCCTCCGAAACCCTGAGAATGTTGTGTGAGAACATCTCTACGTCAAAGCAGGGATCTTATCTGCCTGTCTCTGACCCTGCAGAAGCCATAGTGGTTGTATGATTTAGAAGGGCTGGGAAGAGGAAGAGTAAATATTTTTACTTGTTCAGGCCCTTGGTGTGTTAAGCAATGTTAGAAAGTTAGGCTTATTTAATTTTTGAGCTACAAATGTTATTTGTTTCTCCTGCTTACTTGTGTTGCTCCTTTTTTGTTGCTATCCTGCAAGTGGCTTTTTCAGTTGTGATAATTGGTAAGACAATTATTTACACCAAGCAATGGGGGGTTGTGAAAGGATGCTTGCAGGACTGCTTTGGATTGGAGGAAAGCTGGGTGTTTGGTGTACGTAAGTGACTTTTGCTTGTGGCTGTAAAGTAAGTGGGCTGATGGAACCCAAGTGAACCTCACAATAATGAGGCCATCCTGCAGCAGTAATATGCACCTCTGCTGGTACTTTGACTGAAACATATTCTTCCTTCTATTTCACCGGAAGCATCTGACAAGCCAGTGTGCTTTGTGCCTTGTGCCTCCTGCATGTCCATACCTCACCGTTGTGAAAAGTTGTGCAAAGTGCAGCTCACCATGACCACTGTGGTGCTCTTTCTGTTGCTGGTGCTGGTACTGTAAATGCTCCTTCTCAGCTTGGCCCTCATTTGAGGCCTAGCATAAGTGACACCCATGCTGCTCTGGTAGATCAGAGCTCCAGAATGGACTTCAGATGTGCTAACTTCCAAAGTTGTGAAATTCTTAGCACAAAATACTGTGAGCAATCAGGTATGAAAGTAACTCTGAGGTTTCATTACTTACTGGCATATTTCCCTTTTTGGAAATTTGGCTGTTTGGAAAAGCTGGTGTGGTGTGTTTGTTGCACCATGTTGAGATAAGACGAGCTTCATGGGGTAGCCCTTTTCTTGTATCCTCTTGTGTGTTTGTTTCCAGAAGTACAATGATAAAAACTTTGCAAAATTGCTACCTGCTCAAATCTATAGCTCATGAAGATAGCAGCAGAACAGATCTGGCTTATTTAGTCTTGTTGACACATCTACCCTTCAGACAAGAACAAAAATCGAAATTGTGTTCAGTTTCGTTGCATCATTCAGTGGTTACATAACCAAATTATACAGTAACACATTTTGCAGAAGTGCTATGAGTCACATGTGATGTTTTAATCATTGCTTGGGATACTTCGGACTGCAGAACATTACAAGCAACAACTTTTAAACCAGGACTTCAGTAATGTCTGACTCACAACATATTCAATAGATTTCTTTAATGCCAGGGGCTTGAATTCTACTCCACTAGGCACAAATGTTAGAGACTGTGTCCCTGAGCACTAGTGCAATCTGGTTGTGCATTTGATTAATTTGTAAGCCATGACCTCCTTGTTCTCCACCACTTTTAGGAATATAATGGGGGTTTTTTCCCCCTGGAGAAAAGTGTAACAAAGACTGAATGCTGATTATTTTCAGAGATATTCTTATAAATGTATAATCTTTGATGTTTTGTGCATTCTTCTCATGGGTAAAATGTTGAAAGATAATTAAAAAAAAGAAATGAAGAGAAATAAATAACTGCTAAGAATATTCTCTTAATGTGGAGATGGGGGTGTTTGGTATGGTAGGAGAGGGGGCATGGTCAGTGGAAGAAACAGAATTGGTTATTCTGGGTACCAGTGACATAAGTAGAATGAGGGCTCAGGTCCTGCAGGCAGATTATAGATAGCTAGGAAATAAATTAAAATGCACAATATCAAAGGTTATAATCTCTGGCTTGTTCCTGCCCATGGGCTAGTGAGTACAAAAGTAGTAGGTAGTAGGAGGAGGACACATATGTGGTTGGAGAAATGGTACAGGAGGAAGGGCTTTAGATTCCTGTGTCACTCAGACCAATTCTGGGGTAGGTGGGACTTGTCTGAGCCAAGCAGGTTGAACCTCAACAAGCCAATATCATGATGGTGAATTTTGCTAATCGTAGAATCATAGAATCCGTACATTGCAGAAGGAGGCCATTTGGCCCATCAAGCCTGCACCAACAACAAACCACCCAGTCCTTATCCCTGTAACCATCAAGTATTTACTCTGCTGATCCTCCTGACACTAACGGGCAATTTAGCATGGCCAATCCACCTAACCTACTCAGCTTTGGCACTTGGGAGGAAACCAGAGCAACTGGCGCAGGCATGGGGAGAACATTCAAACTCCACACAGTCACCTGAAATTGGATTTGAACTCGGGTCCCTGGCACTGTGAAGCAGCTGTGCTAACTACTGTGCCGCCCTACCCTTTTGTGGAGGAGTTAAACTGGCTTCCAGAGAGCAAAATACTGTGGATGCTGGACACCTGAAATAAGAACACAACACGCAGGAAATACTTAGTAGGTCAGGTAGCCCCAGTGGACAGAGGAACAGTTAATGTTTCAGTTCAATGTGCTTTTATCAGAACTGCTGTAGACTTGCAGTAGGTATTAATGGATTGGTCAAATGGGCACAAAAGTGGCAAATGGAATTCAATCCAGAGAAGGGTGGAAGGTTATGGTGAGATGGCAGGTGAGTGGCATTAGGTTAATTTCTTTTTTGGAGAGCTAGTGTTGACATGACTGGTCAAATGGCCAGCTTCTGCACTATAATAGTTCTGTGGACTGTGCTGTAATGTATTGGGGCAGGCCAATACAGCAAGGTAATATGTGACAAAAGGTAGTGCTGCGGACAGGAGAGAGAGAGAGAGAGAAACTAAACTTATCTATTCTCTCCCTGTGCTTAAGCAGAGGGCCTGAACTTCACACATGCTGAGTGTGCACGCGGAATGCAGAAGTGGCTGCATTTTCCGCTTCCATCTAAGAGTAACAAAAAAAATTAAGGACTGCCCAGCAGCATGAAATGCATCTGGACATTGGCGCAGTGAAGCCCATGGGTGCCGAGAGCAATGGGGCCTTGGTGGGAGATTTAAAGGCAACTGTGTCAGATCACAGAAGACATCAGAGAAAGCAGTGAGAGCTCTCCAGAAACTAAGGCGGCAGCGCCTGGAGGACACATCGGGTGGGAGGGCAATGCAGGTGGGCACTCAATCCTCTGGATTTCTGACACCAGTGTGCTCACATGGAGACAAAGAATGTCAGGCAGGATATATTTATGCTGTGGAATGGCAAGAGGTGCCCCACCAAACCAAGAAGGTTTGAGTAGAAGTTGCCAGCATGACTCTCTGTGCTACCTATGAATACTGTGCCAGAAAAGTTTCAGTGATTTTCTGTGCTCAGCAAGAATGAGTACCACGTTGGCATGATCCAATGTGGAGATGTCTGGAAGGGTAGCAATCCTTAGCAACGCTCAGTGGTCAGAAACCCTAGGGGAATGTCAACATGGTTTATGAGTATTGGGAGGGAGGGAAGAGAGCATGGTATGGTGTTACAGGTGAAGGGTTGAGTAATGAATCCACTTTTGCAGTTAGAAGAGAAGCCACAGTAACACTGCTGATCAACTGGTGGTGGCGTGGCCAACCTTGTAATCCTCACCAGAAATTAAATGGATGCCTTGGAACTCAAGTGTGAGCATGGAGGAAGGTCCCCGAGCTGTGGAGAGGCAGGTGTCACGGAGGAAGGTGAAAATCAGGTGGATAGAAGCAGGATCGGTGAATAATGTAGGGCCCTGTCATCCCTCAGAAGGACCTGTAAAACAATCCCCAATCATTCAGCAATCACAAAGCCACAATGATGCTCTTTATGTCAGTTGAACCCAGCTGCCTAGCATGAACATTGATTGTGTAATAATGCTGAATGACTGTACTCCTCCCTTAAATAAGCCATCCACCAGAGACAGCCGGGGCCCGTCCCCAGAACTCCTCCATTAACACACAGATGACAGATGCACCTGTGTCACACCTTCTCAGATACAGGCATGTTGGTGGGCAATAACGCACCAGCTCAGTTAATAATGCACAGTAGTGAGGGCACATGATACTATCAAGAGGAGTTGATGAGGCAGAGATTGCCCACGCATGGCAGGTTTTGCAGCATTTGACTACGTTTGACTGCAGGTGAGGCCAGTGAAGGTGCCCACTAATGTGAGCTCAAGCTTTATGGATACCCACACGTCCAGCCATTGGTATAACATAAGCAATTAAAAAAAATTTCCTGATCATATTCTGGGGACAAGGCAAACTTGGTGGAGCACTGTTCACTTTTCTTCCACAGGCCTCCTGAAGATGCGGTGGGGGGTCTCCACTTCTGCATGCTGCATTTCAAAGGTACTAACTCTCTGGCTTCAGTTTCAGAGCAGACAGTCAAATTCCGGCCTTTAATGAGGGAGAGCAGCTCAGCACCTTCAATCAGGTTTGGGTTTTTGGAAAAAGTTTCTGCTACTTGACCTCTGGGTCATCCTGCTGGGACGTTGGTTCTCTGCCAACTAAGCTTGCCTGCCTAGCTTAGGATCGGGTCAGCAGAATCCCTACAGTGCAGAAGGAGACCATTCGGCCCATATCGTCTACACTGATGACAGTCTCACCCAGGCCCTATCCCTATAATGCCAAGTATTTATCCTGCTTATTTTCCTGACAATATGGGGAAGTAGAGCATGGCCAAACAACCTAATTCGTACATCTTTGGAATGTAAGAGGATACTGGAGCACCCAGCGGAAACCCACGCAGACACTGGGAGAATGTGCAAACTCCACAGAGACAGTGGGTCTGGGAATTGGGGAGTAGATTTATGTTTCCTCCAGCAATAACAGCTGAACGGCCCTTGTATCTTGGAGCAATTTAATGGACTTGCTCCCATCCTGGGACAGGTATGGGACACTTCCTGAAAGGATAAAACTCTGAGAGCTCTCAGGAATTTTGTCTGACTTAGCCCTCATGGAGCTAGTTCCTGTAGTGAGAGACACTGCTTGTCCTGCTGAACTACCTACCGGGGTGTCCTTCTGGAAGCTATTCTTATGGGACCCTACAAGACTCACCGGTTTCCCCTTCAGCTTCCAACATCCCTGTCGAGTGTCCTATTTTGTTACTATGAGAAGACATCTATCTCTGGGGATTCTCCTTTTGAGTTTGAGGATTTCTGGAACCCTTGATTATACTTTCCTTTCTAAGTGGTGTGCCTTTCCTATTCAATTCGCCCTCACTGTCTTTCCAGTGGTTTTGGGGGTGGTTTACAAAGGGTCTGCCTGATTTGCTGGGCCTGTGGGTGAGGTCATAGCTGTCTGCTATGAAGGCAGCATCTCTGCTTGTGAGGATTCTCTGCTCCTCCAAGTATTTTCTTAGGTTGAGGGGGGCAAGCAGTTTTTAAATTTCTTCAGCAATATGAAGACGTGCATCCTCTTGGACATGTATTTTTAAAGAGTTGTCCCACCAGTTGAACACAGTTTGCTTCAGCCTTTCGAACTCTGCATGAGTCTGTGTGGATTTCTTACAAGTGTTCCAAAATTGGTGGCGATATGGCTCGTGGACCAGCTCATAGGCACTAAGGGTGGCAGCCTTGATCTGTTCATATTTAGTGGATTCGTCAGGAGCCGGCATGGAGTAGACCTCCTGGGCTCTCCCTGATAGTTTCCCTTGAATTAAAAAGGTCCCGATATCCAATGGTCATTTTAATTGTCCAGCTACTTTCTCAGAAGTGGCAAAAAAGCATTCCACGTCACTCACTTCAAATTTAGGAACAAATCTCACGTAGTTAAGGGCCTCAGAATTTGGTTCTGTGTAGGGAGCTTTGGAATGTTACCAGATAGATTTTCCTGGCAGCTTCCTCTCCCTTTTGAGCTGGTAATTCTGTTTCAGTTTTCTGAGTTGGAATTCTTCTTTCTCCCTTTCGCTCTTTTTCTCTCGTGAAACCCTGGTTATATTTTGAGTTTTTTCAGCTCAAATCTGGCTGTGCAAGGGGCTTGGAGTCCATGTTGAACTCCTTGTCTACCTGCTCTGTTTGCCAAGTGATTCTAAATGCTCTGCCAGAGGCTGGAGCAGTTCACTCCTTTTAATCTTAACTGGGTAGTTTTACTTGCGTTTCCCTAGCTACAGCTTTCAATTGTTCTGAGCTTAGGGATGCTAGTATCAAGCCATTTAATTCTCCTTGTTAGGGGAAGGGAACCTGCTGTGGTAATTTCCTCATGTTTTGCAGATAGTTGCAGCCACTGAATTTTCCCTCTTGGCTTTCCCTTGGTTCCTTTTGTATCAGATTTGGCTTATTTCTGAAATTTGGTCTCTGGTCAAATTTATGGTCAGATTTTTCTTGTTTGGTCAACTTTTGGCTCACTTGTATTGGGACTGTCCTGGACAAGTTCCCAATTTCTGTTATGGACAGAGAGAGAGAGACTGAACTTCTATTTCCTTTTCCTATTGCTCCAGAAGCAGAGGTGTTTTTAAATAATTTATAAAGTAGGTTGTGGCGTGTTTCCCCAAAGTGTGATCCAATTTGCAAATAGCTTGCAACAAGTTTGTATTATGATTAAGTCAGAACATTGGTTTATTCTCATTGAAACTCTGAGGAGAGGACTATTTGCAAGCTCGCACACACACCTCATTAAGTTTCAGTCTCTGGGCACATGCTTAAACAACAACCATTCACTCACTGTGCACCAGGACGTCTTTATTGTGTAAAAAAAAATGTCCAGGACCGACAGATGTGAAACAATATTTTAAATTTCTGCTGGCAAGGTGCTCAGTTTGGAGGGGGACAAGATTCTACTGCCTTGGCTGATGAGCTTTCATGAAACACAAATGGGTTCCCAAAATAGCTCAGTGGGACAATCGACCTGTTATGGAAGTTTGGAGAACAAGATTCCGAACTAATTTCCCACTGTTGGCAAACCATTTTTGCCCTGTCGCCAAATCCTGGTCTCCTGCATGGCAGGGTTCTGCTCACGAGAGTTGCAAACTCTGCTCAATGTCCTTATCCCGTTTATGTGCTGATTGCAAAGAAGAGTCTGAAAGGTTTTCTTGAGGTTAAAACAAAGATGGGTTCATTTTTATTGAGTTAAAAACCCACTCAGATAAAGTTATAAATATATTTAAAAGAGTAAATGCACGGGTGGAATTTTTCCATCCCACCCGCTGTGGGAATCGCAGCCGGCTGGACAAAAAATTTGGCAGACCATTTAAAGGTCCGTTGACCTCGGATGAGAAATTCCAGTCTTGGGATATGCACAGCCAGAAAATTCCACCCCATATCTCGAACTTCACAACCGACACACACATCCAAGCATGTAAGATCTACAAGTTTTTCTGTAGTATATTTCCTCTGCAGTTCAATGCTGAAAGGCTAAAATATTGAGAGTTCACTGAGTGAGTCCTATGCTGGTGTCTGTGGCTGCAACAGAAAGTTTTCACAATCGTCTTGAAGTTCCAGAGGTGGAGTTCACGCCCCATGTAAAACTGCAATAGCTGGAGATAATTTCTTATTAAAACATAATCTGTCTTTCCCAAAATGATTTTTGCACTTGGTGCATATTCCAATGAAAATTCCATATCTCTATGATGCATCTTGAACTTTATTAGAGACAAGGTCTTGATTTGAGGTAGAAGAAAAGGGAAGAATATTATTACTTCACTGCCATGTTTTTCCAGACTCCTAGCAGAACACGTCTTCTATTCAAAAATGATAATTCCAATCACATCACCTCTCTACTGTCCACCCTACCCCATTGTGATTTTGGAAGGTATTTGGCTGATGTTTGAACTCTTTGTGGCTATTCTTCTGTGATGAGCTGCTGAATGATTTCTTATCCATCTTGGTGAGATAGGATAAACATCTTTCTAAGCAGCTATTGTCATTGTAGACTTTCTGTCTTTACTTAAGAAGTAGCTTTATAGATGTGCAAATGTGAGGCCTTGTGCTGTTTTCACTATATCATTTTGTAGGACTTCTTGGCATCAACAGGTCTGAAATTCCATGGGGGTCTTATGGGATTTCAACTTGTAGTTCACATTGGAGTTTGCAGGTTGAAATCTGACCAACCTGCAACATCAAACATCAGGTGACTTGTTATAACCATTTAAAGTCAGTGCCATGTCTTGCTTTTACGAATTTTTTTTAAACAGTTCAATGCATGTTTGATCAGCTAATGAAATTCCAAATTAATATCACTCTGCACAAATCCCACCAACGCCTCTACTTTCTCAGAAGACTAAGGAAATTTGGCATATCAACTACGACTGTCTCCAACTTTTACAGATGCACCATAGAAGGCATTTTTTCTGGTTGTATGACAACTTGGTATGGTTCCTACTCTGCCCAAGACCACAAGGAGCTACAAAGGGCGAACGTATCCCAATCCAACACGCAAACCAGCCTCCCATCCATTGAATCTGTCTACACTTCCCACTGCCTCTGCAAAGGAGCCAATTAATTAAGGACCCCATGCACCCCAGACATTTTCTCTTCCACCTTCTTCTTTTGGGAAAAGGATACAAAAGCTTGAGGTCACATACCAACCGACTCAAGAACAGCTTCTTCCCTGCTGCTGTCAGGCTTTTGAATGGATTTACCTCGCATTAATTTGATCTTTCTTTACACCCTAGCTATGACTGTGACACTACATTCTGCACTCTCTCATTTCCTTCACTATGAATGGTGTGTTTTTGTCTATGTAGCGTGCAAGAAACAGTATTTCTCACTGTGTGTTAATACATGTGACAATAATAAATCAAGTCAAATCAAAAAAGTATGTAACACAATGTTAGGTCAGATGGACAAGAATTTGGTCAGGTAGGTTTTAAGAAGTGTCGTGAAGGAGGAAAGCGATCCAATTGAGACAAAATATAGCAATGGAATTCCAGGGCTTAGGGTTTAGGTAGCTGAACAAATGGAGGCTTGATTAAAATCAAGGATGCTTAAGAATACAGAGTTAAATGAATGCTGTTAACTCTGGGTTTTTTCATATTCATTCTTGAAATACAAGATCAGCATTGACTGTCCGTTCCAATTTGTTGTGGAGAGTGTGCTGGTGAATTGCCTTCTTCAACTTCAGCAGACCATGTGTTGTGGGTGCACCCACAATGCTGTTAAGGAGTAAATTCTGGATTACAACTCGCTTGTGAGGCTGGAGGAAATGACAGAGGTAGGAGCTCAGGAGCTTAAGCTGTTCAGCACATAGAGCCTTCTCCGTCATTCAATTAGACCATGGCAGATCATATACCTCAATGCGACTTCTCTGCGCTGTCCCCATATCCCTTGATATAATTGGTATCTAGAACTCTATTGATTTTTCTCTTGAACATGCTCAGTGATTGAGCTTCCAACAGCCCTCTGAGGTAGAGAATTCCAAAGTTTCACGACCATCTTAAAAGAAGCGATTTCTTGTCATCGCAATTTTAAATAGCCTGCTCCTTATTTGGAGACTGCCCTCTGGTTCTGGACTCATCAGCCAGGGGAAATATACTATCTACATCTTTATCTTTCTCTTAAAGCCCTGTGAGATTTTTCAATGAGGTCATCTTTCATTCTTTGAAGATCTAAACAATACAGGCCCACTTTTCTCAATCTCTCCTTTGAAGACAATCCTGCCATCCCAGGTATTAGTCTAGGGTGTTTTCTAATATATTTAAAGATACAGGCAAAGAGACACAATCCTTTGCCTCTAGTGGTGGTTGGAAAGGACAGTTTTTAAAATTTTTTTTTACTCCCTTAAGTTACAAAGCCAATGCACAGAGTAGACTAGGCAAACCCAAATCCATTTCCTTGCTTGCTCCAAAAACCAAATTCAAATTAAATCCTATCCATGGTACCCACAAGAGAACAAACAAGAAATAAGCTGACAAGGTAAGGCAGTGCACTCCATCTTGGGCTTGCTCTGACACTTGACCTTAACAAAAGGTTTGAGAAGCTGCCCTTGGACTCAACAGGTCACATTCACTATCTGGGGTCATCACTGGAGAAGGAAGAGACCACAGATGCACCTCATACTGATAAAAACCTGCTTATGGAGGCCCCTAGCTCCGATTCTGCATAATTCAGTGAGCAAAATCAATGGCGTGATTATTTGTTGGTTGCAATTGAAGCATAACTGTTAGGATTTGTGGGAGCTATAAAATTGCAGTTGTAAATGTTATTCTCTTATCTAGTGAACAAATAACATTTTTAAAAATCAAACACATTTTAAGGAAAGGAAACAAAATACCACATACCTGGACTAGTTTACAGTTGAAGTATTAAGGTAGAAGTATACTCTTTGAACAGATGATTTTTCTTTGTTTGTTTAAGGTCAGGCTGGAAATGTTATCTGACAGCACAGATCATGCTGAGTTACAACATATAAAGCAAGATTTACAGAGAATTCACTTCCAGCGACCATTTCAGACCAGCAGTGTAAGATCATTGGCTGATAAAGAGTGGGGATTATGTGAATTTTAATCTATCTGATGGACGTTTCAAATAAGGATGATCAAAATAAAATTGGAATTCTAGCTGTTGACCTCTACATTGACTGCTTGAGCTAAACTAGCTCAATATACTGCAGTATTCAGTGCGGGGATTATTAATCCTTAGCCCAGCAGTGCATGCAATAGCACAGATGAATTTGATTATAGTACTTTGCTTTTAGTATTTAAATACAAAAAATGTTGAAAATATTAATCTGTTTTATGTGAAGTAATTTTTCTTTGTATACAGTACAAAGATCACTCTATGTGTACACTAGCCCCAAAATTGCTCCAGTGAGCTGGATCATTAAATTCAACAGATACATTCAATCCTGGACTTAAGGCAGAATTTTCTAACTAATCTGAGGGGGAAAACCCTTCATCTGACCCTAACAATTTCTTGACCTGTGGTAGTGATGGTAGAAGATGAGGGATGGGTGGAGGGGGTTGCAGTTGTCCTCAGTAGTGGCAATGATTTACCAAGGCTGGGAGTTCCTTGAACTTCAGTATTCAGTTGGGACCTAATGTGGCATCAGTGTATACACATAACTGGTTGAAACTGTTGGGAGCAGTACCCACATCTGGTGTTCTAGGCTGAGATAGGGTCCTGGGCCTCATAGTCGTGTAGGGTGTTGGAGTTTATAAGAACTTTTAAAGAAAGCCCCAAGGAAGGAAGTCATGAGGAAAATCAGATTGCTTTTACAGGGCAGGAAAATCCTGTCACTACTTTGGCTGACCACCTTCTGTTGGTGTTTCCAGTATTCTTGATATGGACTCTACCGCCTATTTGCCTTCAAATTCCAACATCTTTTGGAGACCTCTGTCTCAACCTGTTGATCCTTGGTTATATTAGCACCACAGCTCTTGGGCGAGGATGATTCCAATATAACTGCTTCAGTTAGTAGTACATTCTGGAGACATTACATCTTCCGTTCATAATTGCCAGGATCTTGCTGCACAGATTTTCTAATCCAGTATGTTCAATTAAAATTGTCACTATTATAGGTTAAAAACAAAGGTGGCATCTTTTCTATTCAGCACCTATCTTTTGAAGGTGTCCTTTAGCTAAGGAAATGATTAAGAAATGGTTTAAACTGTCTGCTTCTTTCTGTGCATTCGGTAGTCACAGTACCAACTCTGTCTAATAATACTATGGCTGGTATTCTACCACCTCATCCGCCACGGAATCAGTGTGGGTGAGGGTCCGACCATTGACCTTGGGCGTGAATTTCCAGTCTCACCCAAGCAAGGCCATAAAATCCTGCCTGTACATGACAGCAGGTTCTGATCTCGCCAACGTGCTGTGGGGTTACTTTCTACAAAGGGCCTTATTGCATCAGATTAAAATCCATGATGCAAGTTTGTAAACTGGACTGACTTTCACTTTTGTGTATTCTCTTTAGCTCACATTCACTTTTATGTATTCTCTTTAGCTCACATTCATGTCATTAAAGCTTAATACTTTGATTTGTAGATTTACACTGTCAGAATTTTGTGGTCCAACCAAATCAGTTGTAGTCTGTATTGTTTTTATGTTTCATTGCTTGGTATGTGAACTATGGAAATACATGTTTCCAGTATTTACTACAGTTTGATGTTTGATTGTAAGAAGATTGTAACCTGGATTTTGCAGTAGTAAAGACAGTGAAACAGTCAATATCTTGTTGTTGTGCTTCGAGTTTGCACATATGCAGTTAACCAACAGAAATTCAGAAGTTGTTAGGTGTGATTTTACACTTCACCTGAAGTCCATGCAGTTGTTATTCAATTAGGGATCACTGAATGTGGCCTTTTGTGTTATTAACCTGCAATAAAAATCTTGGATACAAGTACATTTTGTTGAATGAGGTTTTTAACAGTGCGTGCTAAATTCATAATTCTGTTCAAAAACCTCTCTTGCCCTGAAAAGCTAATTTTATATTTGTGGGATGTCACATTTCTGTATAAAAGAAAAAGTATTTTTAATTTTTTTTGGAAGCATATTTATGACTTCTCAACATCTACATTAATCCCACATGTCTGTCCCAATCGTTTATTTCACCCTCTTAACACCTGTGAAACAATATTAAGAAGTGAGGGAAAATCAGTGCAGTTTGCATCTTGGTCTGTGAAAATCCTTTATTATGGTCGGTTACATACTCTAATTGATAACACTTTTTTCACCTGAATCTAAGCTAATGTCAAGAAAGAGGAAATCCATGCCTCAGAAATTGCTGAAATCACCTTGTGCAGCCACCTTTGAAGTCAGTGATGAATGCCGTAGCTTTACTGACCCTAAAATCTGGACCATTGGGTCATCATAAGTGCATGAAATCTGCACACCCGCAGCTCACATGCCCAGACCAAGTATTCAAGTTTTCCCATCCAACATTCAATTAGCCCATCATTCTGACTGGTTGTGGGAAGAAGATTTGAAGACCACTTATGAGTGTTTGGGAAACCCAAACCCACACCCCTGTTCCCTCCCCACCTCTGAGCTATTATTCAGCCCCAAGTTTCTATCATTTAATTGCACTGAAAGATAAAGTAATGGTACTGATGCATGTGATGTGAATATTCAGTTAGCACAAGAATTTTGTTTGCTCAATTTTTGTGTAATTAGAAGTTGTATTGCATGTTTATTTTTCACAAATACCTTGAAAGTCACAGAGGTCTTGTGGTGCAGAAGCTCCTTGGGCCTGAAGCTCTGCGTTAGAGTCCCACTTTGGGACTTGATAGCTGTGGACGCTGTATTCATGGCGTGGCCAAAGAAGTTGATTGTCAGCTTGCAGTTCTTTTCAATATATCTGATAGCAGGTAGTAAAAGCAGAGAGTTTTCCAGTCAGCCATTTTGTAGAAGGTAATGGCAAATCGCTGCAGTACTTTGCCATGCATAACCGTGGATCAATCCAATGGGGCATGGCACATGAAAGCTACTGTTTTCAAGAGATGCTTACAAAATACTATATGGGATATAGAACATAGAACATAGAACACTACAGCACAAACAGGCCCTTCGGCCCATGAGTTGCGCCGATCACATCAACACCTATCTATAACCCCCAATCCCATAAAACCCCATATACTCATCCAGAAGTCTTTTAAAAGACCCCAGCAAGTTCGCCTCCACCACCACTGACGGCAGCCGATTCCATTCACTCACCACCCTCTGAGTGAAAAACTTACCCCTAACATCACTTCTGTACTTTCCTCCCCGCACCTTAAACCTGTGTCCTCTCGTAGCGACCATTTCAACCCGGGGAAATAGCCTCTGAGAATCCACCCTATCTATTCCTCTCAACATTTTATAAACCTCTATCAGGCCGCCTCTCAACCTACGTCTCTCCAGGGAAAAGAGACCCAGTTCCCTCAACCTAACTTCATAAGGCATGCCTCCCAGTCCAGGCAACATCCTTGTAAATCTCCTCTGTACCCTTTCAATAGCTTCTACGTCTTTCCTATAGTGAGGCGACCAGAACTGCACACAGTACTCCAAATAAAGGTGCATTATACACTGTAATAGAAAGGAGTGCAGAATCTTTTAAAGGATCAGCACTTTTGTGCTGCTGCCTTCAATTTTTGAAGTTTCTGAAATGAGATATAGCCCAACACATTTGCATGTTTGGATATGATGGAAAAGGCAAAATAACAAGCTGTGCCTGCTGGTTAGTGTTTGAAGTCAGGAAGTCAAATGTGAGAAACCCAAGTTGACTGCAACTGGGTCTTAGGTTCCATTAGGGGTTGCACTTTGATTCAGATGTGATGGTTAAATGACCAAGTTGGGAGTTCCATTGCTTGTCCTGTATCACTGCTAAATGGAAATTATTACAATGATGTGAAAGTATATCAGTGTAATTGCAAATACTTTAACAAGTACTTAAAATAGAATGGACTAATGCTAGATGCTACAATTTTAATTTTGTTGTATTAGAAATATTGAACTGGCCAAAGCTGATGCTGTAGCCAGTAGCAGGACTGGAACCACTGAGGAAGATGGTATCCTTATATGTAATTTCACATCCCATTAACCCCTCATCCAAGAATCATTTTTAATTTACAAGCTCAAAATGGTGAAACCATGAAGCTCCTACTTTCCCCCTCCTCATCACATGATTACCCTTTTGCCTTTCAGCTTTCAGGAAGAACACCAAGAAGAAAGTAGTGAAGAAGACCAGTGTTCCCTTTTAAGTTGGAGTGTGTTTGTGGCTGTGTAGCAATGCAGAATGTATGTGGAACCAATATATCCTTTAAGATGTGCGCATGTCTGGTCTTGCAGCAATCGTAAAGGGACCATGGAGTGCAACAAATTGTTTACGCATAGCAAAAACAAAATAGAGGGAGAATTGAAGAGGAAATACCATGACTTGATTTCATACTTGTAACCATCGGCCCAGACATTGGTACTGCATGTATTTTCGAGGATAAGTTAGAGGTCAGATCTGCACATGGTGAGACACTGGCACAAGTGCATTACAGCCAGGTCAGGGGCAAAGATAGCACAAGTATCATCTCACCGGAGGTTAATGTCATAATGTAATCACTGAAAATATTGGAATCTGTTATTATCAATGATAACTTGCTGTGAGGGTCAGCTGACTTAGTAGACAATGTAACCAATGGCAAAATGATGTGATGGTCAGCTGACCTGGTATAAATAGAAAGCAGATAGGGATAATGGAGACTTATGTGGCCCCGGGCAAGGACTTTGTATTGGTGTAATTAAATATTTTAATTAAATCTTTTTCTTTGATTTACTTTGTGAAGTTCTCTTTTTGCTTGCAAATGAAGATCCTTAATGCTGGATGAACAGTCAAGGCTGCACTCAAGTTCTGCTGCAGAGCACTGGAGATAAGGACGTTAATGGGGTAGGCTACAGAAGAAGGCTGACGGACATATGTAACAGGATACTTAGAGCACAGGGCAACATACTAGGAAGTGAGCATTCAATGTCAAGGAGCATAGAGGAATCTGCTACCAACTTCAAGCATAGCTTTTCAAGAGCTTGGTGTCCATCTTTTCCAGTAGGGAAGTGGTAGGCAATAACATGAGCACAAACGTGTGGACCCAACCATGATGGTCAATGTCTCAGCTTCTTTTATAGCATAAGCAGCTTCCACCAAATCTGAGTGCTGCAATGGACAATTTGCTCAGCTTGTTGCTTTTGTAGGATTAGACTGCCCCATACACATTCAGACTTCTGCCATCATGGCTGTGAATATGAGTGTTTACTGGGGCTTGGCATAGTTCCAAAGCAATCCAAAAACCTCTCCAACAGATTACTAGGATTGCTGAGATGCTTTATCAGGAAGACACAGTGGCTCCATGGAACATGAATCTGCTGTCCTGTGTCAGGAGATAGCATTGGTACCCCGCACCCTCTCTCACAACTTGCCCCCTTCCCAACTCTCACTCTGCCAGCCAGTTCAGACTGTACTGAGATGGTGCAATCTGAAGCCAGGTCTTCCAGTCTCAAAACTGCTTGAGCTCATCTTCCAAGTCTATTTTTTGATTCCTTATTGGAAATTGGCAGCCACTCATCCACCATATTGCATTTTATTGGAGCATTAGGACATGCGACAGGCAAAGCAAGAGGTTGGACAAACACTGAGGGGGTATACAAGGGTGACTAGTTTAATTTTAAATGTGTAATTATCTTACTGAGGCCAGTTTTCTGTCACTAATTACCCTTTATTTACAGTGTGTTCTGTGGAGCCAGCTGGTTTTAAGTACCCCTCTGCTCCTTCCTAATAGGGTGAGCCTCCATTCACCTAATAGGGAAATTCATATTCTACGAAGCCCATGGGGAGATGGATAGACAACCCATGTGGCCATCATAACATCCCTCCCCCCACTCAAGTCGCAGCAGTGGAGGTCTTTTATGCAACTTAGCAATCAGCATGGGGTCAATCGGAGGCAGGACTGGATCGGGGGGTGTGAAGCAGACAAAAAGAGCACCGTAAAGCCACCAACTCCAGTTCTTCTTGAGTACTCGCTTTATTAGGGGCACCGGTTGCTCCCGCTTCCATTTCAGAATCCATAACTGTCCACCCAGGGGGCAGGCATGGTCACCATTTGTGACTCAGTGGCCATCCCCATTGCTGGTAATAATGTCTGAACTGGCAGGGCCTCCCTACCCCTGAGATGGTCCAGGTGTTTCCTGATGATTTTGCCTTGCACCTGGACCTCGTACAACACGGACGCTGTTATCTCCATTATGAACCCAGGGAACCAACTGAGTCTGTCTCTGAAGTTCTTCACGTGGATTGTGTCACTGGTTTTGAATGTTCTTTCTATCCTTATGGAATCATAGTTCTTCTTCTGGTTCTCTTGTTGGGATTGCACCCTCCCTGCCAGGTTTGGGAACAGTAAACTTAATCTTGTCGCAAGCCTCTGTCTCATTAAAAATTCTGCTGGGATGATTCCTGTCATTGTGTTGCAGTGGTCCTATAGCCTAATCAAAATTGTGCCTGTTTGATTGCTATGGGTGCTGAAGGTTGCTTCTTCATGCTGTGCTCAGCAGTATAGCCTGCTCATTCAGCCAATCTATTCAATAAAAGGAGATATGGTGCTGTGGATACAAATTGTGACAGTTGTTTTACTTGACTGAGTTCCCTGGAGAGGTTTATAATGTTGATTATTTGTCCTTGATATGAGCAGCAAGCAATTAAGAAGGCAAATTGTATGTCACTTTTGTTACAAAATTATTAGAGTGTGAGGATAAAAAGTCTCACTGCAATTATGCTGGGCGTTGGTGAGGCCAAATGGGGAATCGTGCCGTTTGAGGCGCCTTACCTCAGGAAGAACATACTTGTCTGAGAGAGAGTGCAACAAAGGTCCATTAAGCCATTTCCTGGGATGCGGGGATTATGCTCTGAGAAGCGATTGAGTAGACTTGGCCGATATTTCCTGTAATTTAGAAGAATGCAACATGACCTAATTGAAACACACAAAATCTTTAAGTGGCTTGACAGGCTAGATGCTAAGAAAATGTTTCCTTGGCTGGGGAATCTTGAACTCAGTGTCTCAGAAAGAAAGGGGTCAGTCTTTTTGGGCTGAGATGAGGAGAATCCCTTTTAAGAACATAAGAAATAGGAGCAGGAGTAGGTCATCTAGCCCTTCGAGCCTGCCCCGCCATTCAATAAGATCATGGCTGATCTGTCGTGTCTCAGTTCCACATTCCCGTTCTCTCCCCATAACCCTTAATCCCCTCGCTTATCAAAAACCCATCAACCCGCGTCTTAAAAATATTTAGCGAGGCAGCCTCCACCACCTCAACGGGCAGAGAATTCCAGAGATTCACCACCCTTTGAGTGAAGAAGTTCCTCCTCAACTCCGTTCTAAACCGCCCCCCCTTTATCTTGAGGCTGTGTCCCCTAGTCCTACTGTCCTTTCTGAGCGGGAAGAGTCTCTCCACCTCTATCCTATCCATCCCATTCATCATCTTATATGTCTCAGAGATCTCCCCTCATTCTTCTAAACTCTAACGAGTACAAGCCTAGCCTAGTTTATTCAGCCTCTCCTCATAGCTCAACCCCATATGATTGTGAATATTGGAATTTTCTACCACAGAGCAATCATTAAGTGTGTTCAGGACAAAGGTTGATTGATTTTTAGGTACCAAGTGAATTAAGGGATTAGTATATATTCCAACAAGGTAGAGTTGAGGCACATCAGCCCCGATCTTCAAGAACAGACCATGATTGAGTGGCCAAATGGCCAACACCTGCTGCTTTTCTTGAAATTCATTTATGGGATTAGACATTGCTGGTCAGACTAGCATTTATTGCCCATGTCTATTTGCCCTTCAGAAGGTGGTGCTGAGCTGCAGGCCCTGAGGTACAGGTGCATCCACAGTGCTGTTTGGGAGGGAGTTCCAGGATTTTGACCCAGTGAAGGAACGGTGATATATTTCCAAATCAGGATGGTGAGTGACTTGGAGAGGAACTTTCAAGCTATGGTGTTCCCAGGTATTTGCTGACCTCGTCCTTCTGGATGGTAGTGGTTGTGGGTTTGTATGGTACTGTGTAAGGAAGCTTGGTGAATTCCTGCAGTGCATCTTGTAGATAGTACATGTAGCTACCACTGTTCATTGGTGTTGGAGGGATTGAATGTTTGTCGAAGGGGTAGCAATCAATTGAACTGCTTTGTCCTGGATGTTGTCAAGCTTTGTGAATGTTAGTGAAGCTGCGCTCATCCAGGAAAGTGGAGAGTACCATTACATTCCTGGTTTTTGCCTTGTAGATTGTGGACAGACTTTGTGGAGTCAGAAGGTGAGTCAACAGGCTTCCTAGACTTTGTCCTGCTCTGGTAGCCACTGTATTTACATGGCTAGTCCAGTTCAGTTTCTGGTCAGTGGTAACCCCCAAGATGTTGATGATGGGGATTCAGTGATGGTAATGCCATTGAATGTCAAAGAGTGATTGTTAGATCCTGTCTTGTTGGAGATGGTTATTGCCTGGCACTTGTGTGATGCAAAGGTTACTTGTCACTTAGAACCAAGTCTGGATATTGTCCAGGTTTGCTGCATTTGAACATGAAGTGCTTCAGTATCTGAGGAGTTGCGAATGGTACTGAACATTGGGCAGTCATTAGCAAACATCCCCATTTCTGACCTTCTGATGGAGGGAAGTTCATTGTTGAAGAAACTGAAGATGGTTGAGCTTAGGACACAACTCTGAGGAATTCCTGCAGTGAGGTCCTGGAGCTGAGATCACCAATCACCACAGCCATCTTCCTCTGTGCCAGGTATAACTCCAGCCAGTAGAGTGTTTCCCTCTGATTCCCATTGACTCCAGTTTTGCTAGGTCTCCTTGATGCCACATTCAGTCAGATGCTGCTTTGATATCAAGGGCAGTCATTCTCACCTCACCTCTCGTGTTCAGCTCTTTTGTCCATGTTTGAACCAAGGCTGTGATTATGTCAGTGAGCAGGTTATTGCTGAGTAAGTGCTGCTTGATAGCACTGTTGATGACCTCTTTCATCACTGTACAAATGATTGCGAGTAGATTGATGGGACAGAAATTGGCCACATTAGATTTGTCCTGTTTCTTGTGTACGTGACATACAGGGGCAATTTTCCACATTGATGGGTAGATGCCAGTGTTGCAGTTGGACTGGAGCAGCTTGGTTGTTCATCCAGCCTGCAAATAAAGTATCATACCGTATTGGATGGATTTCATGTTTGAATTTGATAGTGGAGCCTGTAACTAGTATTGAAAGAGGGAGACTGATTGAAAATGAAAATGAGATCTTCCCCTGTGCATTTGCCCGGGAAAAATACCCACAAACTCTGATAATGAATTTATCAGAACTTGGGCTGAAAAATTCAGCTCTGTAGTGCTCATGTTTTTGATTTGGATGCTGTTTTGGGGGTAAAATATCTGTGTGGTAAACAGACCGCTGGTGCAGGTCATGCCACACCCCAATTTGGTGAGGGGACTAGGGTGGGTATTAGAAGCGTGTACTGGAAATATTTTGAGGAAGCAGATTGTGGTCAGTCAGTGTGTAGCGCCGATTTGCTTCTATTGGTTTTTGACCTCAATGTCTCTAACTAACATTTGCATATCTGAACATCAGTTCAATTGTAGGAAGAACCCATCTCCAACAGCACTATTGAAAGAACTATTCTCAGGTTACTTTACAGATGATTTCTACTGGCTGTTGCTAAGTTACTGGAGTAGCTTGTAAACTTGTACATCTTCATAAAATTGGGTGAAGTCAACAGAGAGTGGTGCTGCACATGGTTAAGACCTTGGTTCTCAATTTAAGAATTTTGTCCAGACCCACTTGTTCTCAGTCATGGGTGCAGTAGTTTCCATACTCCTTGGTCTGTAGCATTAAAGTGGAGATTGAGCAAAGGCAGTACAGAAGAATACAAGTTGCTGAATGAGAGATGAGGAATGAGGAGAAGGACTTTCATCCAGAGGCCATACACCCAGGAGCTTCAGTGAACAATTTTCTTACCTCATCCTTGGTGAGAAAAAGTCTGTGCTGTCTTTGTTTTATGTAGGAGTTGTACAATGATGTCTGCAACTTATTGCACGCAGACCTGTAGCCTCTGAACAGAGCAAGGATGTCACCACCAATTTCTGTAAACATGACTGTGGCCATGAACTTCTTTGCATCATGATCTTTCCAGACTGGAGCAGGTGACTTCTCTAATATCTTCATGCTGCTTGAGAAAGGTCACTGATGCTCTATGGCTGGACGAGGGGAATATATTTCATATTCAATTACAGAAAGAAACAAAGCAGGCACGTAAGTTTTGTTCAGATAATGGGCTTCCCCATGATGCCATTAACTGTACACATCACTGTGAGGACACTTCATCTAAATGCAGAAATATACCATGATTGCAAAGGGTTCTGATCCATAGAAGTGCAGTTGGTGTGTGACCATGCTCAGTGCATCATATAGATGAATGTCCATATCCTGGCAGCAGTTATGATGCCATAATTCTGCAAAAGTCCATTTTATCATTCGCATTTGAGCAAATTATCAAGTGGTTACAGGGTGACAAAAGCTAATCGCTGACCACCTGGTTCATGACTTTGGTATGCAACAAATGTACATGTGTATAATGGGAGCTGTGCTGTCAAATGAAATGTCAACAGACCATTGGGCTGTTTGAACAGCATTTCTGCTGCCAGGATTGCTCTAGGGGAGCCTGATAGTGTTTGCCAGATTATGTATCACTGTTCGTTGTGGTCTGCTCTGGCCTGCATTACCTCAGCATCATGAGGACACAGCAGGCATTTGGTGAATTCTCCATGGTCTTTAAAAGTGACTGTTGACTTGCCAGTGCATCTGTGTCCTCTCCAAAAGAATTAGTGTTTTTGTGCCTAATGTCTCGGCATTTGCAGATAGCATCTATTTGCTACCCTCAAAAGTATGAACAGGACATGTGTTATTGGCCGGGAATATGATGGTGTATCATTATCATTGGGCTCTTCTTCCTCTTTACTTTTGCATTCCTGCATTGGTGAGGTAACATTACTTAGATATCTGAAGGAAGAATGTTGCAAGGTTAGGATTGTAGGTGGAGGGAGGCAAAGGATACTTTACCTCATATATAGTGGGAGAATAAGAAAAGATTCTTTAATAAGAGGGGAATGGGACATGAGGAAGATCAGTGCGGAGCATCCTGTCATCTTCAATCCTTTCAACACTGCAGTTGACCATGTCCTCAGTCATGGTCAGTCCAAGAGTAGGATGCACTCTTTTTCTATTGTGATGAGCACCTACATTCATGCCTGCCTTTCTCTGTTTGGTCACTGCTGCCTTCAGTTGTGTACTACTACTGTGTTCTGCAAAAGAGAGTGAGTGTAGTACAGTATGTAATGGGTACTGTATGTTCTTGTTGAATACTGTCAGAGTGTTCAGGTTGTGAGGCTTGCTGTAGTGCTACGTGCATTAAGTACAGGTCATGACTGGCAGTGATTGCTGGAAGGTGACAGATGGGTTTGTGATATTATAGAGTCATAGAGGTTTACAGCATGGAAACAGGCCCTTCGGCTCGAATCCCAATTGCTCGCATTTGGCCCATATCCCTCTATACCCATCATACCCATATAACTATCTAAACGCTTTTTAAAAGATAAAATTGTACCTGCCTCTACTACTATCTCTGGCAGTGTGTTCCAGACACTCACCACCCTCTGTGTGAAACAATTGCCCCTCTGGATACTTTTGTATCTCTCCCCTTAAACCTATGCCCTCTAGTTTTAGACTCTCCTACCTTTGGGAAAGGCTTTTGACTATCTACCTTGTCTATGCCCCTCATTATTTTATAGACCTCTATAAGGTCACCCCTTAGCCTCCTACATTCCAGAGAAAAAGGTCCCAGTCTATTCAGCCTCTCTGTATAACTCAATCCATCAAGTCCCTGTAGCATCCCAGTAAATCTTTTCTGCACTCTTTCTAGTTTAATAATATCCTTTCTATAATAGGGTGACCAGAATTGCACAAGTATTCCAAGTGTGGCCTAACCAATGTCTTGTACAACTTCAACAAGACCGCCTGTATTCAGTATTCTGACCAGTGAAACCAAGCATGCCAAAAGCCTTCTTCACCACTCTGTCCACCTGTGATTCCATTTTCAAGGAGCTATGAACATGTACCCCTAGATCTCTTAGTTCTGTAACTCTCCCCAGTGCCCTGAGTAAACTGAGTAATTCCTGCCCTGGTTCAGTCGACCAAAATGCATCACTTCACATTTGTCTAAATTAAACTCCATCTGCCATTTGTCAGACCACTGGCCCAATTGATCAAGATCCCGTTGTAATTGGAGATAACTTTCTTCACTGTCCACTATGCCACCAATCTTGGTGTCATCTGCAAACATATTAACCATGCCTCCTATATTCTCATTCAAATCATTAATATAAATGACAAATAACAGTGGGCCCAGCGGCTTTTTCCTACAACCCTTTTTTAAACATAGGCACAACATTTGCCACTCTAATCTTCAGGCACCTCACCCTTGACTATTGATGATTCAAATATCTCTGCTAGGGGACCCACAATTTCCTCCCTAGCCTCCCACAATGGCCTGGTGCTTTGAGCAATGTGTGAGACTTGTGAATTTGAAGATGCACACACTAACTTTGATGACTTGTGTGATGTACTTGGATTTCTTTTGGCATTGCATCCAGGTGCTGGCAATGACCTGTAAGGCTCTATGCTTCCATTGGGTGGAATCTTCCTGATCCTATGGAGACAGGTTTGGAGGTGGGGTTGGGAGCAAAATTACAAAATCTTTCATTGGTTATCTTGTGGGAACTGGCATCTCTCTGGCACTGGTTACTTGGTTTGCTAGTGATGTGTACTTTATTATTAGTGCTCGTTTGTGCACATTAGTGATGGTAGCAGGTATAGGCCAGGGGACCAGCAAGGCCTCCTTTAATCCGCCCTACCCAGAGCCACCAGGGCCAGAGGCTCACAGCTGAAGCTGCAGAGCATCCTGTGGAGAGTTTTTCCTTCCATACTGATGGTGTGACCGCATTTACTTCTAGCAATTTAAGAAATGTCAAGAGGTCACTCCAACTTTGGGGGCCTTCGCAGTCAAGTCACCCCTCTTCATTAGTAGCCCCTGGCAGTCCCACTCTTTGGGTGTGGCTGTCAGTCACCCACAGCTTTGGGTGCTCTGATTGGCCCTCCTGCCTGTGGAGTCCATAAGCGTACCTAAATCAATCAGGCTTCTGTGAATAAGTAACCTCTGGGAATTACACAGGTGAATGAGACTCGAACATCTTTGAAAACTGGATCTGCCTATGGTCTCAATGCCCGTGAATCTTCTAAGAAGAGAAGATTCTGTCTGTTGTCTCTCAGATTTTGTCTAGATTTGTCCCCTATTTCATTGTAGATGTGAGACTTCCCTTTTCCCCAAACTCTTAGACGAAGGCTGTATAATAGATCTTTGGAGCCAGCGTTTTGTAATGTTGTACCTGTACTGTGTCTTTCACACGACAAAATGACTTATAGAATGACACCTAGAGCATATTCCACTACAGTAAACCTCCCCTTTAAGAAGTTCGATTGGTTTTCAATGACACAGTTACCTTGAACCATGCTAATTTCTCAAAACTGTCTTCTTCCTGCTCAGGCATGCAAGCACTCAGCTGGCTGCATTATGTGTGTTACAACTATTTAAGTGAACATGCAGTATGAAGTTTGTGTGTTGGCTGCTTTAGAAGCAAGAAGCTCGGGTTAATTGCACATCATTTCTGTACCAGTGTTAGAGCTATATGCAATTTTGCCCCACTGTGCTACTTATCCAAAGTTAATGATAGGTCAGAAAGATGCAAATTTGTTTCAATTTAATTCTCCCTTGAATAAAGTTTGAACTATTTCTATCCAACAGGTTTTACCAAGCAGTTATAAAATAGCAGAATCATCTCTGTTATTGGCAAAGTTCAGTTTTGGATGGGGAAAGCGCAGTTTAGTCTGCTGACAGTTATGGCAGCATTTTCCTTCATATAGTGCATATTTGGTGAAGAAGATTTGCAGACATGGAATTCAACCTGTATGGCTGGAGGTGGCTGCTGATTCGCCAACACTGCCATCACCTCAGCACCTCTGTGATCTGGGCACCAAATTTAAAGGCTGCCTCTGCACACAGCTAGCACACTTTGGAGTTCACTGGGATGTCATGGCTGCCAGACCCAGAAAACCTTCTGCACCCAAGTTTACCGACACTCTCTCTGGAGCACATGCTGGATGCAGTGGGGGTTGCCGCGGTATATTGTAGCCATGCTCTGGGCAAAGACCTGCAACCAAGGTGACAATCCAGGTCGAGAGGCGGTGGCAGCAGTAGTTAGCGCTAATACCTTACTGAAGAGAACAACTAAAATGTGCAGGTTAGGTGAATTGACCATGCTAAATTCTCCCTCAGTGTACCCAAACAGGCACCAGAGTGTGGCGACTAAGGGATTTTCACAGTAACTTCATTGCAATGTTAATGTAAAGCCTACTTGTGACCCTAATAAATAAACTTTAACTTATAGAGAATGAATGATCTCCTTTCTGCCAGGGTAAATCGCTCTTCTCATCATTAATTTACATCCACAGGGATCGCATTCACTGCCAGCTCAAGGGGTACCGTCACTACCTCTCCCACATGTATTTTCATTCCCCCTACGGGTTGTGTCCTCATTACCCTAAAAGCCACTCACCATCCACACATACCAGGCATACTTATCACTTGCCCTGGCACGTATCCTGCTTGCACCCCATCTGTCTTCATGCAGGACAAGCTGGTTGGCATACAACAAGAAGGAGAAATCCCAAGCAGGTGGAGGGATGCCAGAGCTGAACCTCCACGTAGACTTTCAAGCTATTCAGTTTGTCAATGAGGATGTAGACTGCTCCTGTGCTGATGGTGAGGTTGGTGGTGAGGATCCAGCACTGCAACATCCATCAGACTATCATGCTGTGAGGGATATCTCCTATTTCTCAGACCTCTGTCATGCACTAATGAACTTTCCTTTCTTTCACAAGCACATCTAGGAAGCAGCTGAGGAGATGCACGACCAGATCTTTGACTGCAACCCTGACAGCAGCAAGGACCACGAATTTACAGACACCAAAATAGAAGAATGGTCCCAGTGCTCACCCATGCCCTCCACAGACACACATCTGAGTGGGATGTAGTTCAATGTAGCCTTAAGGTCACTTTTCTCATGAGCACATCACACTGTCTGATCCACAGCAGCTGGGTGCCAGGAATCTGCTGAGCCCGAGTCAGACGAGGAGCCTCTGGACTTGGTCATGCCTCAGTTTCTGAAGCTCCAAAGATAGAGAAGATCAGGAATGAATGTCTCCTGCACTTTGATTGCCAGGCTCAACGAGTCTGGCCTCCTCCAGACTGAAGTGATTACACTGTCAGGCAATGCACCATGGTCAGCACTGGTGGGGTGGCGATCACTGTAGAGACCTTAGTCCAAGACTTCTGTCCTGAATTGTTGCAGAAGCTGCATTCCATGGAACTTTCTGGCATCCATCAATGTTAATGCCAGAGAGAGGTGCTGCTTCTTAAGTGCACTCCAACTGCCCCTCCATCCCAAGAAAGATGGCAGGGGCCCTTGGAATGAGGATCAGCTGGCGCACATCCAGAAATATCCAGCCAATTGAATCTAGGAATGTCTTGTCCATCCGAATCTGCTCTCCCTGTGATCACTTCAATGCCACAGGCCAAGGAGGGTTGCACTGCCACAGAGCAACACCCCGAAAGCAAGCTGGGGCCCTCCAGAAAAGACCCACCAAAGTAATCAGAGACAACAGGCTGTGGGAGAGAGCAGTTGTCTCCACCTCCACTGGGAGTGCACCAAAATATGGTGGCAGGGAAAGGAAGGTTAAGAAGTAGCATTTGTACAGCGTGGCTTGTGTGTTAATTATTTCTACACAAAGTTCACTTCTGTAAATAAACTCCCACTGATTTCACCCTTTCTATGGCTCCTTTTATGATGAGCTGTGTTCCTGTCAATCTGAAATGAAAGATTGATTCCTGCACAAGATAAAAGCAAGGTTTCTCGGTCCAGAACGTCCTCCCTGTGCTTTGTTCAATCTTTCTAACACATTCATGTTAGGAACACCTTCACAGTCATCAGTCATGCCTCTTTCTTGAATAGAAATATAATGTCTGCCAGAATATACTGGATTGGCATCAGAGTTCCATCAATCTTGTGTGTGCTCTCTGCACCTTTGTGGTGTGAGTGCCCTCCTCATCATCTTTAGCCTCAGATGACACTGTTCATGCAAAATGCCATGAGATCAGGAGAGTTTGAAGAAGTTGTGTGATTTTGCGAAGACTGTGTCCATGACTTTCTGGATATATTTGTACACAAAGGCTTGAGAAATCCCACAGATGTCATGTGTGGAGCTCTGGAAGGACCCACTGGGTAGTCATTTTACAGCTGCAGTCACTTTCAGCAACATTAGCCGTAAATACCCTCCAAGTTCCCGTAGCACCAAATTCTGCAGCCAGTGGTAGATGTGACCAACCAGTTCTCTGGGCATTAATAATCTATAGTGACAGTGGTTCCCGGACATTTACAAGTATGTCAAATGCTGTCTGTGGTCTCTGAGTCCGGCAAATTGCATACCTTCAGTTGGATCTTGCCCAACCAGCATGCGCACTAAGGACTGGGCATCAAAATCGTCTCTTTGATACTTCAATGTAGAGCCTGTCAGGAGCCATCAGAGATCGACTCCTCAGCCCCCCACAATGCATTGAAGCCTGCATGCCAGGCTTCCATTCCCAACCCCCTCTTCATTCCTCCAAAGAAGCCCGTGGCCTTGTACCAGAAAGAGCCTCGAAGATGTTGCTGTTCAGACCTGCCTGTGCCCTTTCGCCCTTTCTCCCTTTCTCCCCTTTTTCCCTGCCCACCCTGAAGACATGGAGCTGCTCTATGAACATTGTGCTAGTTTGCGTGAATTCATCTCAGAGTTCCCCTTGGGAGTTTGGCTCACCAGGTGTACACGTTTGAAATCAGTGTTTCTGACGCCATGCCACTGTGCATGCTTTATTTGACATGGGGGTATAATTCCTGCACATGTGCCTAATAAGATTTCCAATGCTGAAGAGCAGGAACTGCTATCTGCCAATCATGGGGGGTGGGGGGGGGGCTGCGGTGGTGCATGGGGAGAGACAGGGGACGATCGCATCCTGCATTTATGGCGCCAGAAAATGCGTACAGGGCCTTCTTGTGATATTTTCCGCTCGTGGCACTGACAAAGCTCTCTAACACGAACTGGAGCGGAAAATCCCAGACAAAATCCAGAAGTTTATTTTTTAACCAACTAGTCTTGTTATTTGCTGGTGGCATTCATTCATAGTAAATTTATGAAAGCCATTAAAATTTGCCACAACTCTTTCTTTTTGTAAGACTGCACTCCGAGGATACAATATGTTTAATTGTGCTGATGATGGCACTGTAATGGGGGAACAATATTCACCTATTGTTTCACAGTGCTAAGATAATCAACAATTGTGCACAATGCTAAAAATAATCACCTGTTGTTGCACAATGTTAAAAATAATCACCTATTGTGACTAAGGCAATTAAAGAGAAGTATCTTAGTAGAAGATACATTTGCAGGATAGTATCTGAATGAAGCTTCAGAATGTAACATGTAGAATTTGAATATATAGCCTCTGGCATATTGGAGCAGTGATGTGATGTTGTGCAGCAGACCTGCTGTTGTGAGACTTCTTACTATATTGGACAGTAAGTTACCATATCTCGTGAAATGTACTGTATTAATTTCATATTTCTGCCTGATATTGAACCAGGATGTATTGAACCTAACTGTGTTAGGTGAACATGATAACCATTGCATTGCAGAAAGGATGCAAGCAAAAGTGTCATGGTCACAACTCACAAATGACCAGAATTATTGTATCTTAATTTCACAACATTTTATGATGCAATGAAATTCATGACCTCTTGAGTTGCTGACTCCATGCCATTATAACCTGGCAAATATGGGGAAAGGTTATTTTCCATTGTTCAGGCTCATAGCATAAATCATCAGGGATAAAGCCTGAATAATCTTGTAAGTCTCCATGAGGAGATGAATATTTTAGAGAAGTATGGTGCTGCATTTACAGGACATGTTCCATAGTAATCTTATCCAAGAGAAGTTGGAATCCGGATGGATGAAGGAGCAAAAAGGTTAATTTGAGCCATTGCTTGTCACACATAATAAAAAGAAACTTGGTAAGTTTTATATCCTCAGTAAACTGTACCACCTCTCATAACTGTTGCAGCTGGACATAATTTGTTCCCTGATTTTTCTAACTGAACCACAATGTGACTGCTTCTTTGCTCACGTTTATTACTAAATTGTATTTACATTTATAACTCCATTGATTTAATAACAAATGAAAATTTCAGTTTTTTTAAAGAAAATCCAGAATTTATATATTTTCAACCCAAATATACCTTTTCAATGCCAAGAATTGTGTGGCACAGTGTTTAACACTGCTGTCTCACAGCACCCGGGATCTGGGTTCGCTCCCTGACTTGGGTGCAGAGTCTGCAAATTTTCCCTGTGTTTGCGTGGGTTTCCTCCAGCTGTTCTGATTTCCTCCAACAAGGCTGAAAGACATGCTAGGTGTGGCAACTAAGGGATTTCCCCAGTAACTTCATTGCAGTATTAATTTAAGCTTACTTGCGACACTGAAATAAAAGAAAAATTAATGGATAAAGTCGCAGTGCAGGAGGAGGGCATTCAGTCTCAGTGAATGTCTTCATCCAGCTTTTGTCTGCAATCTTTTCTCTTCAGATTATTGCAGGGGCCCTGGCAGATATATTTAAAATGTCGGTGAGGTGCCAGATGATTGGAGGATAGCTCATGTTGCTCCATTGTTTAAAAAAGGCTCAAAAAGTAATCTGGGAAATTATAGGCCGGTAAGTTTGATATCAGTAGTAGGTAAATTATTGGAAGGAGTACTAAGAGATAGGAACTACAAATATATGGCTGGACAGGGACTTATGAGGGAGAGTCAACATGGCTTTGTGCATGGTAGGTCATGTTTAACCAATTTTAATAAGTTTTTCGAGGAGGTTACCAGGAAGGTGGATGAAGGGGAGGCAATGGATGTTATCTACATGGACTTCAGTAAGGCCTTTGACAAGGTCCCACATGGGAGGTTAGTTAGGAAGGTTCAGTCGCTAAGTATATATGGAGAGGTAGTAGATTAGGCATTGGCTCAGTGGAAGAAGCCAGACAGAGAGTGGTAGTGGAGGATTGCTTCTCTGAGTGGAGGCCTGTGACTAGTGGTGTGCCACAGGGATCAGTGCTGGGTCCATTGTTGTTTGTCATCTATATCAATGATCTGGATGATAATGTGGTAAATTGGATCAGCAAATTTGCTGATAATACAAAGAGGTGTAGTGGACAGTAAGGAAGATTTTGCAGAGGGATTTGGACCAGCTAGAAAAATGGGTTGAAAAATGGCAGATGGAGTTTAGACAAGTGTAAGGTATTGCACTTTGGAAGGACAAACCAAGGTAGAACATACGAGGTAAATGGTAGGACGCTGAAGAGTGTAGTAGAACAGAGGGATGTGGGAATACAGATACATAATTCCCTAAAAGTGGCGTCACAGGTAGATAGGAACGTAAAGAGTACTTTTGGTACATTGGCCTTTATAAATCAAAGTATTGATTATAAGAGTTGGAATGTTATGGTGAGGTTGTATAAGACATTGGTGAGGCCGAATTTACATAAGAACGTAAGAAATAGGAGAAGGAGTAGGCCATCTAGCCCTTCGAGCCTGCCCCGCCATTCAATAAGATCATATCTGATCTGAAGTGGATCAGTTCCACTTTCCTGCTTTCTCCCCATAACCCTTAATTCCCTTGTCTGTCAAAAACATATCTACCCGTGACTTAAATATATTTAGCGAGGTAGCCTCCACCACTTCAACGGGCAGAGAATTCCAGAGATTCACCACTCTTTGAGTGAAAAGTTCCTCCTCAACTCCGATCTAAACTGCTCCCCCCTTATCTTGAGGCTGTGCCCTCTAGTCCTACTGTCCTTTCTGAGCGGGAAGAATCTCTCTACCTCTACCCTATCCATCCCTTTTATTATCTTATACGTCTCTATAAGATCCCCCCTCATCCTTCTAATCTCCAGCGAGTACAGACCCAGTCTATTTAGTCTCTCTTCATAGTCCAACCCCCTCATCTCCGGCTTCAGCCTAATGAACCTCCTCTGCACTCCCTCCAAGGCCAAAATATCCTTGCGCAAGTGCGGTGACCAAAACTGCACACAGTACTCCAGCTGCGGTCTCACCAGTACCCTGTATAGTTGCAATTTAGAGTATTGTGTGCAGTTTTGGTCACCTAATTACAGGAAGGATATTAATAAGGTTGAAAAAGTACAGAGAAGGTTTGCAGGGATGTTGCCGGGACTTGCAAAACTGAGTTACAGAGAAAGGTTGAATAGGTTAGGACTTTATTCCTGAAGCGTAGAAGAATGAGGGGAGATTTGATAGAGGTGTATAAAATCATGATAGGTATAGATAGAATGAATGCAAGCAGGCTTTTTCCACTGAGGCTAGGGGAGAAAAAAACCAGAGGGCATGGGTTAAGGGTGAAGGGGGAAAAGTTTAAAGAGAATATTGTGGGGGGGTGGGGGGTGGGGGGGGGGCTTCTTACACAGAGAGTGGCGAGAGTGTGGAATGAGCTGCCAGATGAAATGGTAAATGCGGGCTCACTTTTAACATTTAAGAAAAACTTGGACAGGCATGTGGATGAGAGGGGTGTGAAGGGATATGGTCCAGATGCAGGTCAGTGGGACTAGGCAGAAAAATGGTTCGGCACAGCTGAGAAAGACCAAAAGGCCTGTTTCTGTGCTGTAATGTTCTATGGTTCTATTATTACCCAATGCCCTTTTGAAAGCAACAGTTGAATCTATCTGCATTACATTATCAGGTAACGAATTCTAGATTATGACCACTCACTGCATGGAAAGATATTTCCTCACATTCCCTCTGGTTCTTTCACCAATCACTTTAAGTTGATGTCCTCGAATTTTCAACCCTGCCGCCACTGTCGAGACTCTTCATGATTTTGAACAGTGCTATCAAATATGCTGTCCCTAATCTCTAAGGGCAACAATCTCACTTGCCATTTTATTCTCATAACTGAACTCTCATCCTGGAACCATTTCTGCACCTTCTCCAATGCTGAAATATTTTCCTGAAATGTTGTACCAAGGTGAAGTCAGACCACTGTTTATAAAGGTTCGCCATAGCTTCCTTGCCTTTGTACTCTGTACTTTAAGTATCTTTGTACTTTAAGAAGTTCAGGATCCTATCATCCTTATTAACAACTTTGCCAATCGGCCCTGCCAGCCTCAATGATTTATGTATTTATTCTCCAGATGCCTCCACGCTGCACCCCCTTTAGAATTGTTTATTTTATTGAAATTACATTTCTTTGATCTTCCTGTCAAAATTTAGTACTTTTCTCCTGTCTCTTGTTAAATTTCATCTGCCACATATCTACCTATTCCACCATCCTACAAAGGCTGTCATAATCCTTCTTACAGTTCACAATACTTCCAAGTTTTGTGTTGCTTGCAAGTTTTGAAATTATGCCTTGCATACTGTAGTAGCTAAGCCCTTGAAGGGTTTTGCATCAGAAGGATCATGTGACCTGACCACCCAATGAGAAATGAATGTGGGGCAGAGTGCAATCTTTTGCAGCGTGTGTCATTCATTGGAAATGAGTGATGGACTGGACTTCGTTCACAACCCTTTGCCATACCAAGCTGTGATGCAACCAGAAAGGATGTTTTCTGTGCTGCATCTGTAAAAGTTGGTGAGAATTGTAGTGGATGTGCAAAATTTCTTTACCCTCCTGTGGAAGTAGAGGCATTGGTGGGCTTTCTTAAATATATCATCGGTATGGAGGGACCAGGACAAGTTGTTGGTGATCTGGATACCTAGAAACCTAAAACTATTGACCACTTGCACTACATTCCAGATGATGTAGCCAAAAGCATGACCTCCACTACACTCCCTGAAGTTGATGATTATTTCCTTCGTTTTGTTGACATTGAGGGAGAAATTATTGTCATCACACCAGTTCACCAGATTATCTTCTTTTTTCCTGTACTCCATCTCATCATTGTTTGAGATCCGACCCACTATGGTGGTGTCAACAACAAACTTGAAAATTGAGTTGGAGGGGAATTTGGCCACACAGTCATAGGTATGTAAGGAGTATAGTAAAGCTCCGAAGACATAGCCTTATGGGCCACTGGTGTTGAGGATGATCATAGAGGAGGTGATTGCAGTCTGTGGGTTAGGAAGTCTAGGGTCCAGTTACAGAGGGAAGAACTGAGGCCCAGGCCATGGAGTTTGGAGATGAGTTTCAAAGTAATAATGGTGTTTCAGGCTGAGCTGTAGTCAATAAATAGGAGTTTGACATTGGTGTCTTTGTTATCCAGGTGTTCCAGGGTTAAATGTAGGGCCAGGGAGATGGCATCCGCTGTGGATCTACTGTGGCGATAAGTGAACTGTAGTGGATCCAGGCAGTCTGGGAGGCTGGAATAGCTTCGTGCCATGACTAATCTTTTGAAGCACTTCATATGATCGATGACAGAGCCACCGGGTGATATTATTAAGGCATGCTGCCTAGCTTTTCTTTAGTACAGGGATAATGGCCATTGTCTTGAAGCAGATAAGGATCTCAGATTGCTGTAAAGAGAGGTTAAAAATGTTTGCAAATACTTCTGCGAGTTGGTCTGCACAGGATCTGAGTGCTCGTCTGGGCACCCCATCTGAGCCCGTTGCTTTCCGTGAGTTGACTATTGAAAAGGTTGATCTGATGTGTGCAGTGATGAC
The DNA here is from genome assembly GCF_965287045.1 of Carcharhinus amblyrhynchos. Classification (NCBI taxonomy): domain Eukaryota; kingdom Metazoa; phylum Chordata; class Chondrichthyes; order Carcharhiniformes; family Carcharhinidae; genus Carcharhinus; species Carcharhinus amblyrhynchos. Next base: position 56,601,247 of record NC_137334.1, read on the forward strand.
CTCGGATATGTGTTTGGCCAAAGCTTCCAAGTGGGGGGCGTGCTCTTGCTGACCTTTTGCTCAAAACGGGCATAGGATACATTGAGCTCACCGAGGAGGGGTGCATTGGTGGCGGTGATTCTATATGCGTTCATCTTGTGGCCTGTTATGTCTTACACTGAAAATGATGCGGTGATGCAGGCGTTGGACTGGGGTAAACACAGTAAGAAGTCTCACAACCCCAGGTTAAAGTCCAACAGGTTTATTTGGTAGCAAACGCCATTAGTTTTCAGAACGCTGTTCCTTTGTCAGGTGAGTGGAGAGTTCTGATCACATACAGGGCATATAAAGATACATATGGTTTACAGAATACTGATTAGAATGCTGGTGTAAAGACTCACATTCTAATCAGTATTCTTTAAATCCTTTATATGCCCTATCTGTGATCAGAACTCTCCACTCACCTGACGAAGGAACAGCATTCCGAAAGCTAGTGGCACTTAGTACCAAATAAACCTGTTGGACTTTAACCTGGTGTTGTGAGACTTCTTACAATGTTTACAGTGAAAAACCAGTGACAGGCCAAAATGCTGCTCCCAATGAAACTGAGGAAAAGTGGGACTAGTTTGGCGGGGAGGTGGAATCCAAAGCAATAGGGAGACAGAAGAGAAAGTTGAGGAAAGCACGGAAGTTAAAGAGAGCACGTTAAATTGTAAAGGCAGTGTCAGTAATCTTAGTACTAGACAGATCAGGCAAAAGCAGGGCAGAGAGCAAGGGAAGTGAAGATTAAACTGCATCTATTTCAGTGCAAGAGGCCTGACAGGCAAGGCAGATTAACTGAGGGCATGGATGGATACATATGTCTGGGATATAGCTATTACTGAAACATGGCTAGGGGAGGGATAGGGTACAGATGCTGTAGGAAAGATGGAACAAGAGATAAGAGAGGAGGGGGAGTGGTGCTTTTGATTAAGGAGAACATTGTGGCAGTACTGAGACGGTATATTCCTGAGGGTTCACCCACTGAGTCTATGTGGGTAGAACTGAGAAATAAGAAGGGGGAGATCACTTTGATAGGATTGTACCATAGGCCCCCAGAATAGTTGGCGAGAAATTGAGGAGCAAGTATGTAAGGAGATTACAGATAGTTCTGAGAAAAATAGGGTGGTAATAGTGAGGGACTTTAACTTTCCCAACATTCACTGGGGCAGCCATAGTATTAGGGGCTTGGATGGAGAGAAATTTGTTGAATGTATTCAGGAGGAATTTCTCATTCAGTATGTGGATGGCCTCACTAGACAGGCGGCAAAACTTGACCTCCTCTTCGGAAATAAGGAAGGGCAGGTGACAGAAGTGTTAGTGAGGGATAACTTTGGAACCAGTAACCATAATTCCATTAGTTTTAAGATAGCTGTGGAGAATAATAGGTCTAATCCAAAAGTTAAAATTCTATATTGGGGCAAGGCCAATTTTGATGGCGTTATACAGGAACTTTCAAAAGTTGATTGGGGGAGTCTATTGGCAGGCAAAGGAATGTCTGGTAAGTGGAAGGCTTTCAAAAGTGTCTTAACCAGGGTTCAAGATAAGCACATTCCTTTTAGAGTGAAAGGCAAGGCTGGTAGAAGTAGGGAACCGTGGATGACTCGGGATGTTGAGGCTCTGGTCCAAAAGAAGAAAAAGGCATGTGACATGCATAGGCAGCTGGGATCAAGTGAATCCTTTGAAGAGTGTAGAGGGTATCAGAGTAGAGTTAAGTGAGAAATCAGGAGAGCCAACAGGGGACACGAGGTTGCTTTGGCAGATAAAACAAAAGAGAATCCAAAGAGCTCCTACAAATACATAAAGGGAAAAAGGATAACTAGGGTTTCTTAAGGATCAACAAGGTCATCTATGTGCGGATCCACAAGAGATGGGTGAGATCCTAAATGAGTATTTCTCATCAGTATTTATTGTTGAGAAAGTTAGGGAACTTGGGGAAATAAACATTGATGACTTGAGGCATGTACATATTTCGGAAAAGGAGGTGCTGGAAGCACATCAAGATAGATAAATCCCTGGGATCTGATGAAGTTGTGGGAGGCTTGGGAGGAAATTGCGGGTCCCCTTGCAGAGATATTTGAATCATTGACTGCCACAGGTGAGGTGCCTGAAGATTGGAGTGTTGCAAATGTTCATAGAATCATAGAACCCTGCAGTGCAGAAAGAGGCCCTTCGGCCCATCGAGTCTGCATGGACCACAATCCCACCCAGGCCCTACCCCCATATCCCTAAACATTTACCCGCTAATTCCTCTAACCTACACATCTCAGGACACTAAGGGGCAATTTTAGCATGGCCAATCAACCTAACTTGCACAACTTTGGATTGTGGGAGGAAACCGGAGCACCCGGAGGAAACCCAAGCAGACACGAGGAGAATGTGCAAACTCCACACAGACAGTGAACCTAGCCAGGAATCGAAATCAGGTCCCTGGAGCTGTGAAGCAGCAATGCTAACCATTGTGCTACCGTGCCTTTGTTTAAGAAGGGCTGGGAACTACATGCTGGTGAGCCTAACAACTATAATGGGTAAGTTGTTATAAGGTATTCTGAGAGACAGTGTACCTCAGGGTTTGAACATAAGAACATAAGAAATAGGAGCAGGAGTAGGCCATCCAGCCCTTCGAGCCTGCCCCGCCATTCAATAAGATCATGGCTGATCTGTCGCTGCTCAGTTACACTTTCCCGCCCTCTCCCCATAACCCTTAATCCCCTCTCCTATCAAAAACCCATCAACCCGCGTCTTAAAAATATATTAATGATTTGGATGAGAGTTTAGGAGACATGGTTAGTAATTTTGCAGATGACATCAAGATTGGTGGAGTAGTGGGCAGTGAACAAGGTGATCTAGGATTGCAATGGGATCTTGACCAATTGGGCCAGTGAGCTGATGAATGGCAGATGGAGTTTAATTTAGATAAATGAAAGGCGATGCATTTTGGTAGATCAGACCAGGGCAGGAATTAGTATTCATGCTGCTACTGCCTCTTTTATTCTGTTGGGCTTCAATTTTGCTGACAGACCTGTCATGCGACACTTTATTAACCCCCTCTGAAAGCCCAAGTACACCAAATTAACTGCATTGTCCTCATCAACCCATTTCTGTTAATCAAAACACTCAATCAAATTAAACACTATTTGCCTTCACAAATCCATGCTAGCCTTTCTTAAGTCGCATGTATTTGTCCAAGCGATAATTTTGTACCAAATTATTGTTTTTGAAGGTTTCCCCATCACTGAGATTAAACTGACTGGCCTACAGTTGCTGGGCTTATCCTTGTATCTTTTTCTGATCAAAGGTACAACATTTGTAGTTCTCTCGTCCTGTAATACCACACCTGTACCTAAGAAAAGTTGGAAGACCATGGCTCAATGCTTCTAGTATTTTCATTCTTTCTTACCTCAGCATCCTCCGGTGCATCTGACCCAATCCTATACACAGTCCATTGTTCAAATACCTTGTCTACCAAATGTTAGCTCTTCCAGTGTCTCAACTCCCTCCTATTTCACCATGACTTTGGCAGCATCTTATTTCTTTGTGAAGACAGGTGCAAAAGTATTCATTTAGTAACTCTACGCGTGAATTTCTTTTTTTCCTGTGGCCCTTTGCCTCCTATCATAATTATATGCCTATAAAAGACTTCTGGATTCTCTTTTTTGTTAGCTGCTAATCATCCTCTCTCTATCCTGTTTCTTTTTTAACTTCCTCTCTGAGCTTTCTATATTCAACTTGCGTTTCACTTGCATTTTCAACCTGGTATCAGTCATATGCATCCTTTTTCTGCCTCATATTAGTCTACATCTTTCTTGTTATCCAGGGAGCTTTGGCTATTTTTGTCCCACCTTTGGTTTCTCATTTATAGGATGTACTTCAACTTTAGCTGAACTATCTCCGCTTTAAAGTTAAGTCATTAGTCAATTATAGTTTTGCCTTCCAATCTTTGATTCCAATTTACCTTGGCAGGATACATTCTCACCCACTGAAACTGACCATCTGCCAATTAATTACTTTTACTCCTTGTCATTTTCCGCAGCCAACATAAATTTTAGGTTACTGTGTTCACTGCCCTCAAGTCTTCTCCAACTGAACCACTTTTTCTATTTCATACCCAAAACTTAATTGAATAATGCCTCCTACCTTGTTGGACTTCAAAAGACTACTTAGAAAATTCTCCTCAATACACATTAGAAACTCTACCCTTCTCTGCCCTTTACTCTATTTTCATCGAAGTGAAGCAATAAAATTTATATGGAATGCTGGATCATTATTTTGAAATGCCACACAGCACATTTTGGGGTCAGTACTTGATTCCATTAGTGCAGATGGGTAATTGTTAAAGCTGTTGGATTTCATAGCCCTTTTTTAGCCAATGCATTCACGTAGCCAATGTACATAAATAAATGCTTATTTGTAAACACTGTTTGGTGGGGAGAGGATCAGTAAATGAAAATGCAAACAGGTTCTGGCTGTTAATGGCGTTTACTTATGGCAGGAATTAGATTACAGAAGAAAAAACAGCAAAATTCAACAATATATAATCAGTGGTAGAGAAGTTATTGAAAGGCATTATCAAGGTCAAAATAACCTTTCACTTGGAAGGTATGCATTAACAATAGAGTGTTAGCAATGATTTGTTGAAGACAAATCAATGTCTTCATCTTGATTAAATTATTTGGTGAGGTGATGGAGAAGGAGAAAGTGGTTTGATACTGAAAGTGACATTGACAGCAAGGCAGCAAAGAGGTGGCTCTAGTAGATTACAGAATACGGAGGGACATTGGGCTGTTGCTTGTGGTTATGGTAAACACAGAATTTGATTCATTGGGGACGTTACAGAAAGGAGGGAAGTTAGGCCATTAGGGTTATGACAATGTGGAGGGGAGTTAGGTTGATCAGAGCAATATGGTTGAAGGTGGTGCCACGAAGAGAATCTTGCTGATATGGAGAAACTAGGAAATCTATCAGTAAGGTGTGATTCTGAAATATTTGTTTTGCAAAAAGGGAAAGTCTAACAATTGCTTGTCCTTGCTCCATGTAAACACACCTATTATTTTAGTACCATCATACAAATATCTTAGCATTTTATCATTTTGTAAGCTCTTGGGAAATGTCTAACTTTTTTAATGATAGTACATTTGAATAAAATCTAGATCAGGTTGGTTGTAGATATTTCATCAGACATTTAGGAACTAAAGAGCTTTTTGTTACTTTTTACATTTTAGAGAAATGATGAAGAAGCTGTGGTGGACAGAGGGGGAATGTGTACCATTCAAAAATCGCATTTTGATAAAGAAGACTTGGAAGGTAAAAATAATGACTGCCCTATCCTTTGAGTGTCCGAGGAGGAATTTAAACCTTCTCTTCCTGTTTGTAATTGTCATGTGGAAATCCTGAACCTATATTCTTCCAGCCACTAATACTCCATGTGAAATGCCTGTGAGCTCTCCAATATAATGGAATATTTAAGCAGTACTTCACTTAGATTCATCATCTTGTGCTGATCTCAGAGTTACAAAAATAATTTCATTCATTACTTGGTACTGATTGTTGAGTATGTAATGATTTATGAAATATGTAGAATATATCAGTTCATCGTAGAATAATTCAATGATCAGAAGCAGGACTCCCAGCCTTGAGAGTTGGTTCTGGGTGTGGGATGGGATGAGGGGGGTTGGAGATGTATGAGAAAGGCACATCACCAGCTCATTGTGTGAAGAAAATTGAAGCTCAGCAACTATGTCAGAGAAGCAGTGTTGCTGAAAACTCGACATCTCCAGGGAAGCAGTCACAGACCTATATATAATAGAAAACCAACTGGACCCCATAAGAAGCAGCGGCTACCCAATGCCAGTGGCACTGAATGTCACTGTGACATTGAATTTCTATATCTCAGGTTCATTCATGGATAAACATGGATCTTCTGGCCTGTGGATCATCACTATATCAAAATAACCATCAATGCAATCGCGAGAGAACCAACCAGTACATGTGCCTTTGCACTGATCCAACCAGTCATGTGGAGAGGGCTAGATCATTTGGCGCAATTGCTGGATTCACCCAGATGTAGGATACATTAACTGTAAGCATGTGACTTTAAGGCAACGAATGATCAGGCTTCAGTCTTCATCAACAGTTTCCACTTCATTAATATACAACTCCCACCTCCAGCCATCTTGACTCTTGTCTTGCCACTGGAGCTAGATGGGAATTGGAAGACAGAGTGAGGCTGACGCTGTGCAACTCTCCCTCACTTTAACCCAAATCAAGTGCTAGTTTCGACCCATCATCATCATCCAGCCTCAAAATGACTAATGGTGTCGAGGTCCTCGTCGATGACGATGGACGAACAATAATGTAAAACTAGCTTGTGGCCACCGCAACCAATTCCTTCTGGTCCGTGCACAGATCTCAGGAAGCAGCTGTAATGGGCTACATGCTTCAGTAGCCCCAGGTGCCGAACGTTTCCGGACCATGTGAGTGTGGATACTGGTTGAAAAAGAATACTCACCGAAGGCGTGGTTACTGGCGTCAGTGAGGGATCCAAGCAGTGCCACAAGGGGGAGGTGCACTGTTGAGCTATAGGGATCCTGAAGATGCAGTTTAGCTGCTTAGATCTGGTGGAGCTCTTCAGTATGCCCCAGCAAGGGTCTTGTGTATTGTGGTGGTCTGCTATGTTCTGCACAACCTGGCACTACAGAAGGGAGAGCATTTGAGCACTGAGAATATTATACAGTACAATGTCTCCTCTGGTGTTCAGGAATGTCACAATGATGGAGAAAAAATCATGGAGTTAGATATGGAAATATTGGACTTTAAAAGATGTAAGTTTTATACTATTAAAATTGATGTAAATCCTGAAGATGGCTGAGAATGTACCACAACCACTGACAGAAATGGCTGCAGCTTGTTTTTCTAAGGGACAATGCAACCCCACCCTGTTTCAGCCAGGGTATTTCTAAACACAACCAAAGACTGATTATAATATCTGGTAAACTTAAAGGGACATACTGGCCAGCTAATCTCAAAGACCCTGAGTGTATTTGCTGAGACAACTTGTGGTTTCAGGTTTTCACTTGGAATGCACAATAACAGGGTTCAAGCTAACTAAGAGAGTTGCCCCATGTCTGTCTGTGCCTGTGTGTGCTTCTAGGATAAGCAGCTAGCAGTTTTCTCCCACACTGTGTGCATTATACAGTAACCAAAGCAGGACCTCTGCAAAAATAGCCAACTTTTGCAGGATGTCACGAAACTCTCTTGACAGTGGAAGCCAACCAGCCAACTAAAGGACTGTACCCGGAAAGAGAGCTGAAATCTCTACCAAACCACTGAACACCTGAACTGAAGAATCAACTATTCATCTGAAGAAACCAATTCTATTGCAGTCAATTCATGATGGCCACATGCTGCTTCATCTACTCCTTGGAAGTCGACTGTTCTGTATAACGTTTTGTTTATAATTGCTAACAATTGGACTCAGTTCACACTTATAACGTGTATGTATATGTATACACATGTTTTACCATTTTTCTCACCTTTTAGTAGTTAATAAACTTACTATCTTTAACTCAATAAACCCTGGTTAAATTGGCTCCTTTTTGAACATAATAATTAGATCTGGAAAAGGTATCCAACGAAATAGTAACCTTCTTATATTAATCTTGTTGCTACTAGCAGGGTTTGAATAAAAACAGGGAGCCAGTTATCCCTCCTCATCTGGGGTATCCCAACTGAATGGTGACAAATTGAGTGGTCTTACCTTGATCAATGACTTTTGGGCAACCTCATTTGGGGTGGTCCCACCAGGAAATAAAGGGTGATGGTGAACAGGCACAGGGAGCTGAAGAACTCCAAAGTCCACAGGTAAGGCAGCATGAGATACATGTGAGATACAAAGGGGGCTCATTTCATATCATCTTTAATGCAGACCCATGCAATTCAATAAAACTCCTCTGCAACCCTGTTGCCACCACCTTGCCAGCCAGCTGCATCCAGTAAAACGTTATACTTTGTTATCATGGAGAACCAGTAAAACATTATACTTCATCATAGAAAATACATCAACTTCATATGACATGGTCCCACTTTTCACACATTTTGACAGAGCAAGGGCAATATTGAAATCTCAGTGGCCCACAAGAAATGCAAGATATCTCTTGCTTTGCCACATTGGATATTCTTCAGAGTTCTGAACAATTGAACACAGAACATAGAACCCTACAGTACAGAAGGAGGGCCTTTGGCCCATCGAGTCTGCACCAACCACAATCCCACCCAGGCCCTACCCCCATATCCCTGCATATTTTACCTGCTAATCCCTCTAACCTAAACATCTCAGGACACTAAGGGGCAATTTTAGCGTGGCCAATCAACCTAACCACACATCTTTGGACTGTGGGAGGAAACCAGAGCACCCAGAGGAAACCCACGCAGACACGAGGAGAATGTGCAAACTCCACACAGACAGTGACCCGAGCTGGGAATTGAACCCAGGTCCCTGGAGCCGTGAAGCAGCAGTGCTAACCGCTATACTACCGTGCTGCCCATTTGCAAAGCAACATGCTTTAACAAACAAGAGCCTGTGAATCCTGAGTGCAGCTAGGTGCTTTTCTTATATCTAATAAGAGTGTGTCAATATTGCGTTGCCCCGTGCTATCAGCTGACATGCTGACTTTGCTTTCTGTTACTTTGGATGACTTAGATAATTATGCTGTGGTGTCCTGAGGCTTGGCGGGCACGTGCATATTGAGGGCCTCTTTCACAAATGCACGAGTCTTGCTCTGTCATCAAGTTAAATGAAGTACTGGGTTCACTGATGGAGGGACAGAGGAACTTCCTTTGATATCATAAACACCTTTACAGGAACCTCCAGATACTTCAGGCAGTTGCTTCTCCTCCTTTTCGCCTGAGGAATGTGAGCACATGGCAATCAGTCCTTTGCTTCACCACCTTCCCCTGTCTTTGGTGCCTAAAGCTTATGGAAATGGTGATGGTGTGCAGATCTGTGCCCTTCATGGCAACCACTGGATGACTTGCTGGATCTGGTTCTCCATTAGGGTCACCAATCATTCGATGGAGGAAGCCAAGTTCACCCATGGCAGTGACATGATGGCACCCTTGGCCTAGATGGTTTCCTCCGTTACCCATTACCAATGTGTGCATTGCCTTTGGAATCCACCAGAATTTCCCTTTCCTTACTCTGTTGCTTCAGCATCTTTTGCTTTACCAACGATTAGCATCGCTTTGGCCTCTCTCAGATCTCCCAGCATGGTGTTCTTGGCTGTCACAAACTCCGTCAGCTGCTCAGACATTTCTGTGATGTGCTGACCAGATTGTGAGCCTAGATCTTCTCTAGAATAGTAAACCACTGATGTGAGAGTATCTGCCCGGTGGAGGGTTTGGGGGAATGATGTGGCAATATGTCCTTTGAGGCTGCTGCCTCCTCTGCAGGGCTGGGTGGTAGTTCCCAGCTTCTGGAGCTGTCTGCTGTTGTCTTTGACTTGTGCGAGAAAGATTACGTTGAGGATAATGTGCATTCCACCACGTCCACTGAGTGTGGATCTCTACATGACACCGGGGATGCAGGAACAGCATACCCTGCGTTTGTCAGGGGCTCTCATCTGCCCATCTATTTGGCCACTCATTCACGTCTCCACTCCTGTTTCACCATCTGCAGTGGGGTGGGCCCCATGCTAGCTTCCAAGTTCGAGAGGTCCCCCTTCATGGGCATCAGGGTTGTGAAATATGAAATGCCATGGCCAGTTTCACCCCTCCTTGGCATTATGGGGATGGGGAGTGGCAAGTAGAGACGGGTATTGTTCTGAAGCCAGGAGTAGTGCACTTGCTCTTTTTAGCCTCACATTGAGGCAATTATTTTTTAACCTTACTTACCTGGGACCTTTCAGGACCAATGGTTAGGTTTGATAAATTTGCAAAAATTGAGCAAAACATGTAGACAACTCAGTCCCTTGGGGCTGCTTCAGCATTCATTACATCATAGCAGATGTAGCCTTTGACACTCTTACCTAACAAAACTCAGCTCTGTTTTAATATCCGCAGCTTTTGGAGAGACGGTTCCAAACCTTTGCACAGATTTTTCTGATTTTCAGTTCTGAATAGCCTAGCTCTAATTTAAGTTGATGTCCCTTTATTCTTGATGAAATAGTTTCTTTGTAACTATCTCATCAAATCATTTTAATATTTTAAACTCCTTGATCAGGTCATCCTTCAATCTCCTATATTCAACGGGTGACAAGCCATGTTCCCTCATCTTTTAGCACTCTAATCTGGTGAATCAGTGCCGCACCTCCTCCATGACCATTATATCCATCCTGAAGTGCAGTGTCTAGAATTTAATACTGTACCCCAAGCCTCTATACAGCTGAAGTATGATTTTTTTACCTTCATGATCCGGCCTTCTTCAGATAAAGGATGACAGTTTTTCGATGAATTTTTATACTTGTCTGCTGATCTTTAATTATTTGTGTACTCAGACTCACAAATCTCCGCACCTTAGATTACCTATTTCTCATAAATCAAAAAATACTTTAATTTATTTTTCTTGGTCTAAATTGGATGACCTCATTCATACTTGTCTATATTGAATTCTATTTGCCAAAGTTTTTCCCATTTAACCTGTCTCTGCCTCTCTGGAACTTTCTACCAATGCCTGCATTACTTATTGCTGATCCTAACTTATTGTCCTCCTAATTTCTGTTGAATTAGGCAGCATGGCTTTAACAAGCTGTTAGCCCCTGAACAACATATTAAATGGGTCTAATGCTTGTGTTGGCTTCCAGAAATCAAATCCCCCCGCCCCCATAACACTCAACATCTATTTGCGCACAGAAATTGGCTACAATAATCACCAAATTTTTCTCACAGCCTAACTTCTTAAATTTCTTTTTATTTCTGGTTAATCTTAAGTAATTCTGGGTGTAATTTTGTCATGAGCACCAGAAACCTGATGTCATGACGATTTCTGGTCAACATTCCTTCTGGCTGAATTTTAGGGCAGGGGCGGCCAATTAATAGGTCACCTCCGTATTTGCCATTCAAATAGCGACACTGGCTAGATTCTTGAGGTGGAAGGTACAGATAACGCCACCCACTACAGGGGGAGCCAGTAGCTTTCATTTTGTGACCAGTGGGAGCACTGTTTAGGACCAAGCAAGAGCCAAGCACTGATGGCCCAGCCAGGAGCCAAACCACCATCAGTATCAGGGAAGCAATTGACATCTTAGTCGGCCCATGATCAGAGACGGTCATGCAGAGACATCTGCCTGTCTTCTGTATTCAATGGCAAGTTGGTGACATAGGACGTCAGTGCCTTGCCATTTTCTGCTGGAAACATTTAGTACTTGTTCACCTGTAATGCAGCCTTGAATTTCTAATATGCAGCTGTCCCCTCTCACTTACTGGGGTATTGAAACTGCTGGAGCCTGTATATCATCAGCAAAATTACCATGTGATGTGGAAGTTGCTTAGCAATGCATCCTGCTCTGAATGCAGTTTGTTAGCATCAGACCCAGCCCTCTCCTGGGAAATATAGTTGGAGGTGGAAACTCAAATGAAAAACTGGCCAACGTGTTTTGAATTAGCTTATGCCAACTTCCAAACCAACCACCACCAAGGAAAAATTAAAAAATCAGCTCTTTTGAGTTTTATTTTCATTGAATGCATTGAATATCTTTGTAAACAGATCTAATTTTTCTTCCCTAGCTTATTTCTTCAACTTCTTACAACTTATTTCTTACGACTTCTCACATTATACAACATGGTTGATAACATATTCCTTTGCCTTTACTGGTGTTGCTCTGGAACTGGCAACTTGGAAATGCACAGGTTTTCCTCCTAACTTTGTAATTTTGTCCATTAGAATTGACACTGTATGATGCAAGTGTTTATAAGCCTAATTCCTTCTTAATTGTGAACAGCAAGGATTCTTTCCTGATGCATTTCAAAATAATTAATTAAATTGGCAACATCTCCCTTCTAAATGCTACAGTATTATAAGCAAATATTTATTCATCCTTGTATTTTATAAGATCGCTGGAATAGCATCACAGCTATACACCCTCATGGTGTCATTAGCCACAGTGAAGGGCATAAAATCTTTGCCTTTAAAATGTTTTGACAGTTCAGTTGCTGTTGGTAATGCTTTTCAGTGACAGTACCATGGTAACTGTGCACATTTTGTATTGCTCTGTTCATTTGGATTCCAGGAGCCCAGCATCAGTGAAGTAACTTCCAGTGTTTATGGTGTTTAGATCCACTTTTCATTGACTGCTGGCAGGTTTGTGAATGCAGCTCTGTTTGAGTGCACAAGGCTGATGCCAATTTATTGAATATAGATTTTGTTTGAAGACATCACAAACAATGGACCTGTGGAATCAAAATTAAAAGACTGGCATAAATTCCACTTACTGATGTTTTTTCAAAGCAGTATAGATTGTTGTTTTCTTGAACTTTTAGGAGTTATTAACATTTATTTTTTCACACATGATAGGCATGCTGGCAATGCCAGCACCATTGCCCGTACCAAATGGCCCTCAGGAAGGTGGTGGTTAGTACTCTTCTTACCGCTATAGTTCATATGCCGTAGGTACACCCACATTGCTGTTAGCAATGGTAGAGTGACAGGACTCTGACTCATTGACAATGAAGGAAGGCAACATAGTTTCAAGTCAGGGTGGTGAGTGATTTGGAGGGGAACTTGCAGATTGGGATGTTTCCATGCTTCTGCTGCCCTTATTCTTCTAGGGGTAGAGATCATGTGTTTGGAAGGTTCTGCTGAAGGTGCCTAGTGAGTTGCTGGAGTGCGTGCTGTAAATGGTACGTACTTGTGTCTGTGGTGGAGGGAGTGCATGTTTAAGGTGTCAATACCAGTTAGAAAGTAATGCACATTTCCATGATCTATTATTTTAGCGTTATGTCCATATATTTATGAATGGACTGTGCACAATAAACTGACGGTGCTAAATTTAAGCTTAAATTATCACATCACTGTTATAATATTATAATATTTTAAAATCTGCCTGAACTATGGGATTTATGCTAAAATTTAGTGTTTCAATATGTGAATTGAACAGGTCTGTTGTGATCAAGGCATGCAGTGCATCCATTTCACTAATTGCATTGTCATTGTCAATGTCATTAACAAGACCAAGGCTCTTTATCATGTCTAGACATTATAAACGCTTGCCTCTCCAAAGCTGATTATCAGAAGATAGTAAGAAATTTGAAACAGAAAATGTTGGAAAATGTCAATAGGTCTGACAGCATCTGTGGAGAGAGAATAGAGTTAATGTTTCGAATCTGGGTGACCCTTCATCAGAGCTGTGAAATTTGTGGAATTTTGTGGAAAATTTCATTGTTTCATTCTCAAATTTGGTAGGCAATTAGTTTTTATCAATTCAGCATCCAAAAAGAGGGAATTTATCAATGGCAAAAAAGAATCATTGATTTTAAAAGCTACTAAACATTAAGTGTGCTTTGAATTTAGAAATTACATTTAGTTGTATTTAAATTCATTCAAGTTACGTAAACCTTGAGCTTTACATATATGTGTAGTCAATAATAAATGAGTTTAGAACAATCTGTTCTTTATATTGCACTGTCTAATGATTTAAATATAACATATGCTGACAAGGTGTTTAAACATTTCTCTGAAAATAATCATGCATTTTCACGTGAATATGGTGTGCATTTGCAGTGTGAATAAATGACTACACATTGCATTTTGTAAACTCATAAATTGACAACTATTTTTCTTGTGCATCTCATTAACTTAGACAGCATCATTGATGGATGTTGGCTACAAGTGGCATTTCAACCTTATACAAAAGATGAAGGAGAGAATACTGTTTTAGCTGTTGATTGACATGGGTGGGCTGAGTTAGCTTGATGTTTGGTGCATAGCTTAGCAACCTGCCATGACCAGTTCCAGCTAGTTCTGTGTTCGAGCTCATTCTGATTGTTAACTTGATGCATTGAACAAAGAAGTCTTTTACGTTGAAATTGGGTTTGAAGTGTAATTCAAGAGCAATTGAAATTTACGTTTGCTATAGCTACAATCTAAATAAATAGCTGACAGTAGATTGTGACCTTTATCAGAAAATGTTTCCATATTATTTGTTGAGAGGGAATCTGAATCTCTTCAAAGAATCAGAAATGATTGTTTCTAGTACAACAGTTGTGTGCAATACTACTTTTTCATGATGTGCTTGTATTTTAGAATGTAAGTAATTAATCATATTTTAACAAATAATTTGTTTAGAGCGAAATACTAGCTTCTTTTTGCAAGTTAATGCATGGATAGGGATAAAACAACAAAAAGAAATTAACAGGCTTATCAGTTCCACTATGAGTGCCTGTTTTTTTTCCCAAGTGTTCTCAAATCTAAGGAATTCTGGGCGATTAAAACCAAAGTGTTCATAGTCCTGGAAGCTACCTGTTTTAAGAGAAGCAGCAGGAAATCCTGTTAACAGTCTGTGGGGCTCCAACTTATAGCTCGATAAGGAGACTGACTTCTCTAGATGCCCCTGACACCAGTACTGTTGACAAGCTTGTGGAAAGGACACTATCATCTAAAGCCCTTGGTGATAATTCAGTGATACAAATTTATTCCGACAACAGAGTCCAGACAGCAGCGTTTGTGGCATACCTGAGATAAATGGCTGAATGGTGCAAGTTCAGGTGCGCACTCAATGATATGTTGAGAGACAGTTAACAACATGACTATGCAAAAGAAATTATTAGCAGAGGTAGACATTACATTAAGGAAGGCATTAGACCAGCTGGAACAATTAGGTATTATCAAGGTCGTAAAGTTTTCTGAGTGGGTGGCACCCTTCAAATCAGTGGTTAAGCCAGATAAAAGCATTAGGATATATGGGGACTACAAATTGATTGTCACTCAAGCAGCAAAATTGAATCGATACTCAATACCAAGGATTGAAGATGTGCACGCCAAATTAGCAGGAAGCTTAACTTACACCAAACTTGAAATGAACCATGCATACTAATAATTAGAGTTAAATGAGGCATCTAGAGACATCTTTTATAATCTTTTATAATAGTATACTCGGCTACCCTTCAGAGTCTCATCGGCATATGCATTTTCCAACGCATGATGGAAGGCTTACTAAAGGACCTACTAAAGGTAATTGTTTACCTAGATGATATACAGATTGCAAGAGCCTTGAGGAGGAATATCTGGCAAATTTCAAAGATTTTTTAAAGTTATTTAAGAAGGCTGGAGTGAGGCTAAAATGGAAGAAATGTATGTTCCAGACTCAGGAAGCAATGTATTTAGGGTTCAAAGTGGATGCAAAAGAGCTGCACCCTCTGGAAGAGAAGATGAAAGCAATTAAACAAGCAATATCCACCAGAAATATGTCAGAATTGAAACCTCTTTTAGGCAAGATGAAATATTATGGAAGGGTTATGTCTATTTTTTCTACAGAGTTGTCACCCCTACATACACTGCTCAGGACACACCAGAGATGGTATTGGAAAGAACATCAGAAAAAAGCCCTTGGCATTTGAACTGCATCTTATTACCGTGCTTCAAATGGACTGGCTATGAAGAAATTGTCATCAGCCTCTCTACAAACTAAACTGGCCCCTTTCCTGATCACCTATAAAACAACATGTCACTTCAGATATTAGAACAAGATTGGATCTTGTATTTCCAAATTTGGCGAGGAGGGTGGAGGCAAAACAGAACACACAGAAGAAGCATCATGACTCTACAAAACTGAGAGGGCATTTGATGTGAACGACTAGGTATGTATAAAGAATTAGGTGCCACCATGGCCTCTTCCTGCTGTTGGAACAGCTCTTTAATTTTGCCACAAGCCTCAGTGGTTTGTGCCACGTGCTAGCCAGAGTAGGAATGTCAGGATAACTAAGATGAACATGTGGCTTGAGGGATGGTGCAGGAGGGAGGGATTCAAATTCCTGGGACATTTGGAACCAGTTCTGGGAGAGGTGGGACCAGTACAAATTGGATGGACTGCATCTGAGCAGTACTGGAACCAGTGTCCTCGGGGGAGTGTTTGCTAGTGCCCTTGGGAAGGTATTAAACTAATGTGGCAGGGGGATGGGAAGTGATGCAGGGAGCCAAAGGGAAGTAAAGTGGGGACAGAAACAAAAGACAGTAAGGGGAAAAGTGGAAGGCAGAGAAACCAAAGACAAAACTCAAAAAGGGCCACAGTACCGAGTACAGAGATTGTGGAGAACTTGGCATGTGGGTGCAGTAAGGCTATGAGAAATAAAACAGAGGGAACATGTACAAAACATTACAGGACAGTTGGTCTGAAGTATATTTGTTTTAACACAAGAGGTATGACAAGTAAGGCAGATGAACTGAAAGCTTAAGTTACAACATGGAACTATGATGTTGTGGCAATTACGAAGACTTGGCTGAAAGAAGGGCAGGACTGCAGATTAGCATTCCAGGATTTAGATGCTTCAGGTGAGATAGAGAGGGTGACAAAAGAGATGGGGGTGTTTCTTTGCTGATTACAAAGGGAAGACACCCTGGTGGGGCCATGTAGTGAGGTCATACGGGTAGAACTCAGGAATAGGAGCGGTGCAAGCACACTTTTGAGGCTGTACTACAGACCTCCCAACAGTCAGTGTGAAGTGAAGGAACTGATATTTCAGCACAATATGGGAAGGTACAAAAGCAACAGAGTTGTTGTGAATGGGCAATTTTAACTTCCCTGACATAGACTGGGATTCCTTTAATGCCAGGGGCTTATACGGGCAGAGTTTGTTCAGTGTGCCCAAGAGTGCTTCTTGAGGCAACATGTAGAGAGCCAACTCAGGAAGGGGCTATCTGGCTCTGGGAAATGAGCCCGGACAGGTGATTAATGTCTCAGTGGGCGACCATTTTGAGAACAGTGGTCACAATTCTATAAGTTTTGAGATACTTGTAGAAAAGGATAGAAGTAATCCCAGAGTGAAAGTGAAAGGGGGAAGGCTAACTATGACAGTATTAGGCAGGAACTAGGGAATGTAGACTGGGGCGGCTGTTTGAGGGTAAGGAGTCTTTTAAAAGTCAGTTGTTAACAATTCAGGACAATTTTGAAAACAAAAGCAAATTACTGCAGATGCTGGAATCTGAAACCAAAAGAGAAAATGCTGGAAAATCTCACTAGGCCTGGCAGCATCTGTAAGGAGAGAAAAGAGCTGACCTTTTGAGTCCAGATGACCCTTTGTCAAAGCTAAAAGGCACTGAAAGTGGAAGATATTTATACTGTATACAGAGGGAATGTAAGCTGAGTCATAGCCACAAAAACAAGGGGAAAGGCTGCTAATGGCAGTCCATAGACACAATAAAAGGTGTGACTGGCCAAACGGCAGAGAAGCTGAAATCAGATGGTAAGCTGTGACAGATGAAGATGTTAGGGGAGAGGGAGGAGGGCATGCCATTTTAAGGGATGGGGAAAAATGGCTTGCCATTTTAACACACGATCCTGCTCCCATGCCCAGATATCTGTCCTTGGCCTGCTGCAATGTTCCAGTGAAGCTCCATGCAAACTGGAGGAACAGCGTCTCATCTTCCGGCGAGGCACATTACAGCCTTCTGGTCTCATTGTCGAATTCAACAATGTCAGATGATTAGCTCCATCCCACCTCAATCCCTCTGTTTTCATTTCATTTAACTTTTAACTGATTTCTTTATTGTCTTTATTTTTCTCCCCCTCAACTCTTTCCCCCTTTTTTATCCCCCTTTCCTTAACTTTTCTCCTTCTTTGCTTCCCCTTTTCCCCCTTTTCTCAATTTTACCTCTCTCTCACCCCTATCCCCTCTCCCCCCACCTCTCTGTCTGTCACAGCTTACCCTCTGATTTCAGCTTCTCTGCCATTTGGCCTTCTATTGTCTCTATGGACTGCCATTAGCAGCCTTTCCTCTTGTTTTTGTGGCTATGACTCACCTTTCATTCCTTCATGCTTCATCTTCCATTCTTCCACTTTCTATGTCTTTTAGCTTTGGCAAAGGGTCATCTGGACTCAACATCAGCTCTGTTCTCTCCTGACAGATGCTGAGATTTTCCAGCATTTTCTCTTTTGGTTTCAGGACAAGTATGTTCCTTTAAAAATGAAGGATAAAGATAGCAAGATTCGGGGACCTAGGTTACAGAAGAGATTGTGAGCTTAGTGAAAAAGAAGGGGGCATACATAAATTTCAGGAAATTGAAAATGGATAAAGCTCTTGAGGAATACTAAGATAGCAGGAAAGAGCTTAAATAGGGGCTTAGGAGGGCTAAAAAGGGCCATGATATGTCCTTGGCAGGCAGGATTAAGGTGAATCCCAAGGTTTTTTATGCATATATAAAGAGGAAGAGGGTAGGTCCACTCAAGAATAGTGGAGGAAATTTGTGTGTAGAGCCAGGTGAGATGGGTGTGGTCCTTAACAAGTACTTTGCATCAGTATTCACAAAGGAGAAAGATATGGTGGATGGTGAGTGTAGAAAGGAGGATGTTGGCATTCTAGAACATGTTGAGATTAAAAAGGGAGAAAGTGTTGGAAGTTTTGAAACACATTTAAGGTGGACAAGTCTCCAGAGCCCGATAGAGTCTATCCCAGAATACTGAGATAAGTGAGGGAAGAAATTGCTGAGGCTTTGGTCAAAATCTTTATATCCTCTTAGGCACAGGTGAGGTACCAGAGGATTGGAGAGTAGCTTACATTATTCCTCTGTTTAAGAAGGGTAAGAGACAATCTGGAAAATTACAGGCCTGTGAGCCTTACATCAGTGGTGGAAAAATTATTGGAGAAGAATCTTTTGGGCAGGATGTACTCACACCTGGAAGAGAATAGGCTTATTAGCAATAGGCAGCATGGTTTTGTGAAAGGGAGGTCGTGTCTCATAAACTTGATTGAATTCTTTGAGGAAATGACAAGAAAAATTGACAAGGGCAGGGCAGTAGATGTTGTATGCATCGACTTTGCCTTCAATAAGGTTCCTTATGGCAGGCTGATATAGAAAGTGAAATCATATGTGATCTGAGGTGAGCTGATAAGAAATCATCATAGAAAAATGATGAGATGGATACAAAACTGGCTGAGGCATAGAAAGCAAGAATAACAGTGGAAGGGTACTTTTCTAACTGGAGGTCTGTGAAGTGATGTTCCACAAGGATCTGTGTTGGGGCCTCTGTTGTTTGTAATATATATATAAATAATTTGGAGGAAAATGTAGGTGATCTGATTAGTAAATCTGCAGATGATACAAAAATTGGGGGAATAGAAGATGGTGAGTAGGATTGTCAGAGGATACAGCAGGGTATAAATCGGTTGGAGACCTGGGCTGAAAGAAGGCAAATGGAATTTAACCCAGCCAAATGTGATGCAGTTTGGAGTTTTGGAAGGTCTACTGCAGAAGGAAAGTATATGGTAAATGGTAGAGCCCTTAGAAATATTAACATATAGAAGGATCTAGGCATGCAGATCCACAGTTCCCTGAAGGTGGACAAGGGGCCCAAGAAGGCGCAAGGTATGCTGGCCTTCATTGTCGAGGCATTGTGTGTAGGAATTGGAAAATCATGTTGTAGCTGTGTAAGACTTTGGTTAGGTCACATTTGGAGTATGGTGTACAATTCTGTTTGCCACACCAGCGGAAGGATATTGATGCATTGGAAAGGGTGCAGAAGAGATTCACCAGGATGTTGCCTATTTTGGAGGATATGGATGATGAAGAAAGGTTGAACAAAATTGGATTGTTTTCATTGGAACTTTGGAGGATGATGGGGGACCTGACAGATGTTTACAAGATTATGACAGGCTTGGATTCAGTGGATAGTCAGAGCCTTTTTTCTCAGGGTTGAAAGGTCAATTACCCGGGGGCATAGGTTGAAAGTGAGAGGGGGAAAATTTAAAAAAATATAAGGGGCAAGTTTTTCACACACCGGTGGTGAATACCTACAATGTGCTGCTGCAGGATGTGGTGGAAGCAGATTCTATAATAACATCGAAGAGGCATCTGGATAGATACGTGAACAGGCAAGGAATAGAGGGATGTGGACCATGTAGAGGCAAGAAAATATTAGATTAGCAAGGCATGTGTATTGGCACAGACTTTGTGCGCTGAAGATCTTGTTCCTGTGCTATACTGTTCTTTGTTCTAAGAACTTTTCAGGGTTGACAGGGTGGTGCCAGGTTTCATTCCTTTTTGAAGGCTTTGTCATGGTTTGATACCACCGAATGGCTGTAGGCCATTTCAGTGGACATTTAAGAGTCAACCACATTGTTGTGGTTCTGGAGGGACACATAGGTTAGACCAGGTCAAGGCGCAGGTTTCCTTCCTTAAAAGACATTGGTGAACTAGATGGGTTTTTTTTGAGGCTTTTAATTCCAGATTTTTTATTGAATTCAAATTCTACCACCTGCTATGGTGGCATTCTAACCTTAGTGACTTGAATATTACCATTGTTCTCTCGAGTATGCATCCATTGTCAATGCTACTGCACCACTGCCTCCCCATTTTTGTTGTTCTAAGGTTTTGTTTGGTTGAAGTAATGTAAATGTAGAAATTAGATTTTTGTGAATGTGTTTTTTTCTCAACATGGTGAAGTCTATAATAGGCACTGAGGTGCCAGATTATCAGCTTGTTGGGGAGGGTCTTTGTTGTGCTTCAAATCCTGGAAATGGCTGACATTTCTGAATCCTTTCCCAAACCCAGATTTTTAACCTTTGTGGGTGCATGAATCAGGCCAGTGTTTGGGAATGCTCAATTCACCTAGTCACTTAAATCATCTGCTGCTTCTGCTTGTGGGATTTTGATGGGCTAGGAGGATAAAACTAAGAGATTAAAATAGGCAAGACATTGAACTTGGTGGATTTATTTGGACAGCCAGAGTCCCCTTTGGATAGGGGCCGAGAACATCTTTACGAGAGGTAAGACATCCTTTGGGATTGTTCAGTGAAAGTGGTTATTCGCTTTTTAATTTGCAAACTCATTGGAAATGTTGACTTGTCAAAGAATTTTCAAGTACTCTCTGGCTGTCAATGCTGTCAAATAAATGTCAAAGCTGTCAAGGAATTGTTCCAAGAACACTAGCTAAGTTGGTATGGAGATAGCAAGGGCAAAGGATGACAGATGGGGACATGGGTTGGCATGAATTGAAGCTAACTTGGCAAAGGGCCCATGAGGGGCCGTGGGTAGGGGACTTGGTTTGGTTTGATTGAAACGGATGGGGCAGAGGCAGTGTTGTGGGGGGGGATGCAAGATATGAGGGGAGAAAGTTGGAGGGATTTTTAAAAAAATTCTCTATATATCTAAATGTAGTGCTGAAGCACAGAAGTAGACCTTCCGTCCAACCCATTTCTACATGCGGCAGACTCCACACTCAGCAGCCTTGTTCTTGTTCTGTGGTTGCCCACCCCAATACCTATTCTGGCATGCACCCACTATTTCCCACCTCCATTGGACTTGGGATGCCCCCCCCCCCCCCAAAAGACAGACTCAGAGCCCTTCTCTTCCCCAGGGAAGCCACCCATCCCAAACTTCCCCAGTGGAAGCTCCTTGGCAGTGGCAGGGTTCTGCCCGGACATAATTCCCCGCCCACCCCCCCCACCCCTCTGAGGCCTCTACTTGCACCCCCAGTGAAGGTTATTTGCCAGGTCCCCTGCTGACGTGATGTCACACCGGTAGAGGGCGGGGGGGCAGAATCCTTACTGGAAGACCCGCTAATGATATTTAAATATATGTTAATTGGATTCCCAATCTTCTATGATGGGAACCCCATTACCTTATCGGCGGGGGGGGGGGGGGGGGGGGGGTTGTGGGTGGTTGCAGTTGGAATTCTACTACTGTGAAAGCCACTTTAGGACTCCCTCTTGATTCTCTGCCCCCGGGGCCATTCTCACCCACTGAAAATGGGTCGGACAATCCCCCCCTTGGAGTTTTTAGCCTGCAAGTAAGTGACTGGGAAGTAAATATATAGAGCTTTATGGGATTGTTAAAGGACACAAAACTAATATTATTTTAAATTAAACTGCAGGATTAAATGTCACGGTCACAGGTTCAAACTAAAAAAGGGCTCTGGTCGGAGTCAAATCAGGAAATTCTTTGTGTAAAGTAACATGAAGAATAAATATCCAGGTATAATAGAGGAGACAGTAGCCCTGGAATAATTTAAGAATCAATTGGATTCTACCATGGAGTTTTTAGGATTTCTTGGGAATGGTTGAATCAGATGGGCTGTATGACCTTCCTTTGTTGTTATTATCTTGTGATCTGTTGAAAGAAAATGTGTGTGGATTATTCATTATCGTAATTTGCATATATAACCTGGTGAACTCTATCTGATGAAGGAACAGCACCCAGAAAGCTCGTGATTTCAGATAAACCTGTAGGACTTTAACCTAGGGTGAGACTTCTTACTGTGCCCATCCCAGTCCAATGCCAGCATCTCCTCATAATGTGTACATAACTATTAACTTTATTAGAATTAGGACTCTCAAGAGGGAGAGCGAAAATATGAGCTAATCATGTCACAAACTATTGCTATCATTAGCCCTGATACAAATGATGTTTTCAACTTCCCAAGGAGCCAAAAATCTACAGTGATGCATGATTCTTAAACAAGAAGGCCAGACAGATGGCATCTTTCCAGGGTTCTGCCATTTAGCATTTTATCAGATAATCATTGTTATACAGTTAATCTATAACCCTGGTGTTTGCCATTTGAATTTGAGTTTGTGTTGGCCATTGATTGACTCATCGATTTAAGTTACTCAATCACTTAAAATGCTTTATTATTTAATAATCAGTAGTTGATATACAGTTACAAAACTGTAAAAATCATGTAGCATAAGGAGTTTTAAATGTTTGATTCTAGCTGCAAGTTGCAACAGGGGAACAAACTGCCGCAAACAATCCAGGATTAAAATGGATTTTGTTTTTCTGAACTGACTGCGCTAAAATATAATAGAATATGTTTTAAAGTTATCTTCAAACTAGAAGCACAAAGTATTTGCAAAGTGTCTGGTCGCAGGCCATTAGCGTTTTGATCCCTTAATGTCCAAACATTTGGACTGTATAAACTCCTATGAAGAGGGGGCTGCTTTTTAGACGTCTTGCGTGAATTTATATTCTGAGATACGAAGGGACATCACTCATATTTTCTCCCCTTGTGAGGAGCAGGGTAGAGTGGGCAGGAGTCCCTTGTGGTGTCCCATTGTTTGATGTAGTTTTCTCCAATTCTTGTGCTTTTTTCGTTTGTGTTATCAGTCATTGCAGACAATATTTTAGCCGTCCTGTTATTAGTACTAAAAATAAATTAAGCAGCATTTTCATTTTCCTTGTTTATATTGAAAGAAATCAAAACTGGGAGTGTTAGAATGTTGTGCAGTTAATTTAGTTCAGTCTTGAATTGCAACTTTGGAGATTGTATTGAGTTTCTGTTGACTCGTTACCTGAATGCTGTTTTCAATGAGGATTGAGCCAGTTTAGTTCTGGCATATAGGGGAATCATTAAAAAATTTCAGTTGGTTGTTTCGTTGTTGTGGAAAGGCCCCCCTCTGCTTCACCTTAACAACAAACTGGTCGCTCCACAGACTCAATCACAAAAAAGAGCTGCTACTGCACTTGAATAACCTTTGTGTCTTTCTCACATCCCACAGTCTCAGTGAATCTTAAAATCTGCTGGTTGAATGAAAAAGAAAAAAAAGCAGCCAAGAGTCTGTTGTTGAGATTTCTGTTAATCCTTTCAGATTACTTTGACTTCGTTATTCTGTGTAAAATTCACATCTGAGCTCAGTCAATTGCTGACTATAAGAATATTAAGAAATAGAGGCAAGAGTGGGCCATTTGGCCCATCAGGCCTGCTGCAACATTCCACAAGATCATGCTGATCTGATTGCAGCCATAACCACCACCACTACCACCACCCCATCCCCCCATTCACATCAAAAATCTGAGTAAGTCCGCCTTGAATGTACTCAATGACCCCACTGCTTTCCGGAGAGAGGAAATCCCTTCCCATCTGCATCTTAAATGAGAGATCATTTATTTTGAAACTGAGGCCGGAATTTTACCGCCATGCTCACCTCAGAATCAGAGCGGGCATGGCTTACAGCACGGAATTCGCCTTTGGCCTCGGGTGGGGTTTTATGAGCCTCGCCTGAGCGAGGTTGTAAAATACCAGTCTGTGGCCCCAAGTTATAGATTCCCTCATAAGGGGAAACTTCCTCTCAGCGTTTGTGTGCCAAGTCTCCTCAAAACAGTATCTGTTTCAATAAGATCACCTCTTGTCCTTCTAAATTCCAATAAGTATAAGATCACAGGGGGCATCTGCAACCTGTAGATAACGAACACGCAGGGAGCGGTGGGGTAAGGATGATATTTGAAGCTGGCATGAGGGGACTGGTGGGGAAACCCCTGTAAGTGACCATAGAACTATAAAATCCCTACAGTGCACAAGGAGGCCATTCAGCCCATTGAGTGTGCACCAGCCCTCCAAAAGAGCATCCCATCTAGGCCGATCCAGACTTTACACGTGGCCTTAGACGAGAAGGGTTTGGGGCCACATTAGGCATGGGTACCTCGCAGGCGATGGGCTTGGGAAGGAGTGTGCCAATGTCTATCATTACAATGACAAGATCTAGTATTCGTGGGGGAGCTGGAGAATAACAGATGGCATCTCTACCAGCACAGTGTAATAAGACCCCAGGTAAATCAGAGGCACATTGACAGTGAGGGAAGGAGAATCAAACTCTGTCCTTTAATAAAGGTGGGGAACCACTATCTCATCAGGTAAAATGACATCTTCCAAAATTGAAAGAAAGATGGGTTATGTTTTGGGTGAGGGTGGAGTGGGTTATGAAGAAGTGTGGGAGGACAGCGAAACTGGCCTTTGGGACTCCTTCTTGGGACATGCTTTCAATTGTTGGTGCCACTACTGTGGACAGGGTCCAAGCCAATTACACAGGACCCGAGCCCTTGCTAGGAAGCAAGAACAAAACAGTGTTCTAATTTTGTGCTTTTAAAGGATATGCACAACTCAATAGCTTTACTTCACAGTTTCAAAAGCTATGTAGTGAAGGCAGGAATGGAGCCTTCGAGAGTGAAGGGACAGCCATCCCATCAGTGAAGGGGAGTAATGGGTTAATGCAAATCCATTGCAACTAATGCAAACATTCCATTCATTCAACATGAGCAAGTAGATACTCACAATTATGCCAAGTCAATGAGTGGAATTCAGAGTCACACCTCCTACAGGGCTCCAGGTGTCACACCTGTGGAATGGAATGCTGCTAATGTCGGTGTGTGTTAGAGTCCCAGGGGTAAAGTAATACGAGGAACAATGTGATCTAAGGTTCCGCTAGATGTGCCGCATCTCCTGTAACTCTCTCATTCAAAGCATTTTTTACTGCGCTCTTTAACCATTCTAGTCTTCAATATATCTTTTCAGAGAGGATAGCAAGTGATAATAGATCCAATGGTCTAGTGTGCTTTTCTCAGAATCCTGATTTGCTACAGGAGGTGAAGAAGGGAAAGGCATTGGTGTGTGAAAGTCCAGTAGGAGGCATGGGCGTCATGGCCAAGGGTGAACCTGAGCATCAACAGGAGGCTGAGCAGAGGACCAGACAGCGAAGGTGACTGACAACACAGGGTCTATTATCTACAAGTCTCTTCTCAACATGAGTGAGAGGCGGTGCTTTGCAAGGCTGCAATTGTCCCAAGATCTGATACGCCACATGTGCCATCTGCGCTGAGCAGACCTGACATCACATGGGTTTGGAGACTTCCCCCTTCCAGTGAAGGTTAAGGCAGCACTAAATTTTTTTGCCTCTGGGTCTTGCCAGGGTGCACAGTCAGCAACACATCGGTACACTCAAGAGATGATCAACACACTTTACAGGAAAGCCCATCATTATGTGAACTTTGTTGTGGATGGGGATAGCCCGGCTTAGCGATTCACAGGCTTTGCAGCTATCTCTGAATTTCCTCGGTTCAGTGAGCAATCCATGTAGCCATACAGGCTCCTAGACAGTAGCACTTTAAGTTCATCAACCACAAGGGCTTCTATTCCCTCAATGTGCAGTTGGTGTGTGACCATCAAAAGCACATTGTGTACATTTGTGCATGGTTCCCTGGGAGTTGCCGTGACTCCTATATCCTTAGTCGCTCAAAGGTGCCTGGGATCTTTGAGGGGCCAGAAAGTCTGCAGTGATGATTGCTAGGGGATAACGCCGACATTAAACACTGGCTAATGACTCCAGTGCGTTGCACTCAGACTCCTGCTGAGAAAAGGTACACTGAGCAGACCATTGGGACAGCTAGAAAGTCACTTTGGAGTCACCACTCAGATGTCTCTGCAATCTACACCAGAGAGGGTTTTCCACATTATTGCAGCTTGCTGTGTCCTCACAATCTGGCTATGCAGAAGAGGTGAGACCCTATCAGAGGGTGAAATGGAAGAGGAGAAGCCCTCCTTGGAACATGGAGATGAGGAAGTGCAGGAAGCCTAGGGAAATGCTAAGGGACAATGTGAGCGTGCAGATATCTTGGAGAAGATGTGGGAGGTGTGCCTGTAAAGCCCTCATGGCTGAAAGGTTCTTAGAGGAGTAAAGCAAAGTCAGATCCTCCGGAGACATGTCTAACCCTCCAAGCCATTTTCTAACCTCTGAGGGAACAGCTGAACTATCGCTGAGAGGATGAGCCCTGCATTTACACTTGGGCCTTAAGTGCTCACAATTCATTAGGATCAGATCTTAGCTGTGGTCATTGGTGTCCTATTAATATGCTTGCTCTGTTAACTTAAAGTCCAGCAAGCAAGATCAGTGATGTGAGTGTACGTTAGACACCATGTAATGTTGCAAACACTGCCGCGATGGAAATGCAGACCACGTAGGGCTCTCATCCTAAAGAGCATGCCTTGCTTTGGGATACTATCAGTTAGGAATCCAGATGTGCAGAGTAATGTATCTGATGAGTCCTCCTCAGTCATTGGTATCCCTTGAGGGTTAATGATTTGAGAACTCACCCATCAGACACTCGAATAAAGAATTACGCACATCTCCACTGCAGCACACCAAAGTACAGTAACAAGTTGCACTAAGGTTGATCTCACATGTTAACCTTTAAAGAGGATGCTGAGCAACAAGAAAGCTGAACCTCAGAATAAGAGGATTGCAAAGATCCAAGTCAAAGTGCCTTCATAACATTCATATATCCATGGAATTGTTTTCAAAAAATGCAATTTATTCATAGTAATAGAGCATCTGTGACCCTGAGGCAACATCAAAACTTGTTATCTTTCCTAATCCTAGCACTGCAGCCCCACATCCACAGTGGGGGCAGAGACAGCCAGTTGACTGCTATGCCCTAATGCATGTGATGATCTTGGTGGATGCCCTCTGGTGGCCTGAACCTTGAAAGGCCCCGGCTTCAGCAGGGTCTCCCATGCTGGGATAGAAGCATTTTCAGCTGCTTGCACTGCTGGGGTTGGTATGGATATAGGTAGAGGGGATTCTGAGGCAGAGCCAGAGAGGGGAGATTGGTGTACTTCTTTGAGCTGCCCCTCAGTAGAGCACATTCCAGTGGGCTAAGACTGAATAAGGGCCTCGCGTGCCCTGGTGGTGAAAGCTGTTTTTTCTTGAAACTACTTGTCCTTTGCTTCTGAGTTGCTGACATGTTACGTGGTCTGATGATGACAGGCAGGCTGAAGAGAGTGATATGAATATGCTGGACTGGTATTTAAATATGGTGCTGGGATCTTCAAACCCATCAGCTGATGGCAGGTGGAAGAATCAGCTGCTGGCCTGCCAGGGATTTGGAGGGGAACCCAGCTGTCAATAATTAATATGATTCCAAGAGCAGAATCTGGCATGGGATCGCACCATTTGGGCCAGCTGGAAATGCACTGTTGGAGTCGGCCGTCACCTCACTCGGACAGAGAATTCCACCCTGAATCTCTTTGGCTGTCCACCTACTGTTCCTAACTATTCTCTATTTAAAAAAAACTACTCAGATAAATCCTTTTTGATCCAAAATCAATGACTCAACTCTTACCTGTTTTGAAATCCATCTATCACTATTGTGTCCACTCATTTAATCAATCTTTGTAATTTTATGCTCTGAATTACAGTGCCATTAATCTTTCTGTTGTCAGAAAGCTTGGATTTATTGCCTTGTCGAATAGAAGCCGTTCGGTCCATTGTGTCTTTGGTGGCTCTTTGAAGAAGTTGTCCAGTCAATTCCACTTATCTGCTCTTTCCCCATAGCCCTGTAAATTATTCTTCAAAAATTATGTTTGGTTACTATTGAATCTGCTTCTGCTACCCTTTCAGGCAATGCATTTCAGCTCTCAACAACTTGCTGTGCCAAAATATTTCTCCCCATCTTCCTTCTGGTTCTTTTAACCAATATTTTAAATGTGTTCCTTCAGTTGACTGTCACTGGAAACAATCTCCTTATCAAAACCCTTCATATTTTTGAAAATAGCTTTTAAATCTCTTTCCACAAATTTCACTGCTCCAAGGAGAACAGGCTCTTCAGTCTCTTCACATTAACTGAAGATCCCCAACCATGATACCATTCTGCTATATCCAATCTGCACCCTCCCTAAGGCTTTCTTTCCTAAACTATGACATCCGGAATTGTACACAGTACTCCAGCTGGGACCTAACCTGTGCTTTATAAAAGGTTTAGCATAATTTCCTTGTGTTTGTACTCATGGCTCTGTCAACAGCCTTTTCAACATATCCTGCCAGTCTCAAAGGTCTCACAAAGTCGTACCATTTAGTTTACATTGTGTTAAAAAACAGTTGGGGGGGGGGGGGCAAAACAAAATTCCTTCACTTTCTTGCTGTCTGTTCATAAGTAGAGGTGTTTTAATTTTGGTTTGATATAGCTGTTCTGTGTTTGCCCAAATTCTCTGTTTGTGAGATCAATTTTTAAAGTGTCTCACAGCACATCTCTATTGGGTTCAATCATAAGTATAGTTTATTCACACATTCAAACTTGGGAAATGGTCATGTCTTTATATATAAGAAAATAGGAAAGAGGATTTTTTTTTACAATGATGAATAACTTAAAAGATAAAGAACCATGGATATGAATAGTAGTTTACATGATTGCTAGAGTCCAGAAAGTCAAAGTCTAGTGAGGATTCCTTCACAGAGGTGATACAGTTCAGTTGGGATTTGGAGGGATATTTGGCAATGATGGGCAGTGCATGGTATTTACTGCAATTCAGCCCGTTCAGTATATGCCAGCATTTTTCCCCACTTAGTTCTTCACCCATTCTTCCATGTCTTAATCCATCAATATATCCTTCTAATTAGAATAGAATCCCTACAGTGCCGAAGGAGGCCATTCGGCTCATCAAGTCTGCACCGAACACAATCCCACCCAGACCCTATTCCCGTAACCCCTCATATTTACCCTGCTAATCCCCGGACAATTAGGTTTAATTTAGCATAGCCACTCAACCTAACCCACGCACCTTTGGACTGTGGGAGGAAACTAGAGCATCCGGAAGAAACCTACGCAGACACGGAGATAGCAGGCAGATTCCATACAGACAGTGACCCAAGGCCGGAATTGAACCCAGGTCTCTGGTGCTGTGAGGCAGCAGTGCTAACCACAGTGCCATCCCAAATTATTTCCCTCATTAGCTTAACCACTTCTCCTTATATGTGTCTATGTTTTTCAAGTCAGCCACTCTGGTGGTAGCAGCCTCATTCTTACCACTCTTCTGGGTAAAGCACATTCCACAACCACTAGACATCTCAAAGCATTTCACAAACTATTTTCTGCAGTCTGGCCACTGTTGTAATGCAGGAAACACAGCAGTCAACTTGCACACAACAAACTCCCACAGACAAGAATGTGATAATGACAAGAACATTTGTTTTTATGATGTTGCTTGACAGATGAATGTTGGCCAGGGCACTGCGAAGAACTGCCAGTGAATTCTTCAAATAGGGCCAGAGATCTTTTAAAGCTACTGGATTGTACCGAAATTCAATATCTTGTCTGAAAGGCGACAGCTTTGACAGTGCAGCACTCCCACAATACTGGATGAGAGTGTCAGCCTTGAACTTTGTGCTGAAGCACTGGACTGGAACTTGAATCTGGAACCTTATGATTTAGAAGCAAGAGTGCTACCTGCTGAGTGATTGCTGTCTCTCTCTGTTCTCCTAAATTTGCTATTGGATTTATCAGTGACTGCCTTATATTTTTGGCTGAAGTTCTCTGGCCACTCACGTCAGAAGGATTCTCTGGTCTTTCTACAATGTAAAAAGTCTGACAACACCAGGTTTTAGTCCAACCCTGGTGTTGTCAGACTTTTTACTGTGTTTACGCCAGTCCAACGCTGGCATACCCACATCATGACTTTCTACAATGAGCAGAGATTTAGCTGAGCACCAAAATCTCCATCCACGCTTGCAGCGGTGGTGAGGCGTGAACGGCCGAAGAATTCCCGCCATGGTCTCCAGGTTCTTACCTTTTCCAGAAATGGAAACACCTTCCCCAAGTACATCCTATCAAACCCCTTCATAATTTTAAAGACCTTTATCATGTTGCCCCTCAGCAGTCAGAGATAGAATCCATGCCTGTTCAATTACTGCAACCTCTCAGTTTTGGTATCATTCTTTTCTGATAGGTATAATCTCACCATTGTAGTGTCTGTTTCATCCACTGTCCAATTCTTTAGTATATATTTCTACACCTAAATGTCAGTGTCACTGAAAAGCCTGCTATAAGTTGTTCATCCCTAGTTGCCTTTGAGAATGTGTGGATGAGCCAACTTCTTGAACCACTGCAGACTGTGCAGCATTCTTTCTTCTCTCTGTTTCTTTTCTCTGTTTACTGCCATGTCAATTCTCCCCAAATTTTTCCATGTGAATTTTTTCACAAATATCCCTGTACTTCTCCCTGGCAAATCTGCCCCTATGAATCCACTCCTATGCAAAACTCACCAACTTCTCCCTTCCCCAAAAAATCTCCCCTCACAAATCTTGCCATCATGACTCTTCCCCTTACCTCACCTTACCCTCACCCCATGTGAATCTACCTGCCACAGATCTCCAAACAACCTCCTAAAAATTCACCTCACCACAAATTCTCCCCCTCCTGAATTTCCCCCTCTCCATGCTGCAGGATGAAGGATGATATGACTTGTTAGAGTTGTTCTGGAAGAAACCTGAGTGAAAATTCCAGAGTGAAAATTGTCAGCTCTGTCCTGGATCCTTAAGGAGTAGGGGAGGAATTGCTGAGAGTTTTCCTGAAATGGTTATGTACCAAGAGACAGAATTCCTAGGTGGTTGGAGGGCAGTGTGCACGTTGATGCTGTCTGTTCAATGGGACAAGCTTGATGGACCTGGTGGCCCTGTTCATCATTTTGTATGTTTCTGTGAGCAGGCTGTAAATTGTATCTAGGCCCTGCCTGGTCTGTGGCTCAGATAGTTCACCCAGAGAGTAGCTGAGCCCAGTGACAATTCCAGACTGCAATCCACCTTTAGAGAATTCAGCTCTTTCTTTATCTGTTGCTCACTAAGATCTGTGCACAAATCAGACTACACGTAGTACACTTTCCTTCCATGTTTATTTTCTGATGTTAAAATTCTTACATTTAAGTAATCGAAATAAAACATAAGAACATACAAAAAAATGACAATTTAAACGATCCTCTAGACCATCCAGCCTGTCCCACATGCCTGCAATGTCATGTGCACCAACATTTGTGAATTTCTCCAGCCAAACAGAGGCTGCATTTACCTTCTGGGTAAAGTGAAAAAGCTAATTGAAAATCAAGGTTAATTGCAGTGAAACCTTTTCTGGGAAAGTCTTCTCAATCCCATTAACTGACGAGTCCAGGAGACCACTCTGCTCCCTATCAAGGCTGTACATTACCAAGGTGAATGCTCTTCATCTTCAATTCACGTTCAGTCTCTCTTTATAACAATCTGAGGTCTCTAACAGTTTCAAGACGACGACCATTATCCTGGTACCTCAGAAAAACCAAGCAAAGTGCTTTAATGACTATCGGCCAATGGCTGTGACATCCATCATTATAAAGTGCTTCAAAAGGTTAGTCATGGCATGAATCAGTTCCAACCTCCCGGACTACCTGGATCCAGTACAGTTAGCCTACTGCCATAACAGGTCCACAGCAGACGCCATTTCCTGGCCCTGCACTCAAGTCTGGAACACCTAGATAACAAGGACACCTATGTCAGACTTCTATTTATTGACTACAGTTCAGCCTTCAACACTATTACTTCCACGAAACTCGTCTCCAAACTCTGTGGCCCGGGCCTCGGTATCTCCCTGGATCTTGAACTTCCTAACTCACAGACCACAATCCTCCACAATAATCCTGAACATCGATGCCCCACAAAGCTGTGTTCTCAGACCTCGACTATACTCCTTGTACAACAATGACTGTGCAGCCAAATTCCCCTCCAATTCGATTTTCAAGTTTGCTGACAAAACCACCGTAGTGGGTCAGATCTCAAACAATGATGAGACAGAGTACAGGAATGGGATTGAGAATCTGGTGAACTGATCTGGCAACAATGATCTCTCCCTCAATGTCAACAAAACGAAGGAGATTGTCGTCAACTTCAGGAAGCATAAAGAAGAACATGAACCCTGTCCACATCAATGGGGATGAAGTAGAAAGGGTTGGGAGCTTCAAGTTTTTGGGTGTCCAGATCACCAACAATCTGTCCTGGTGCCCCATGCCAACACTATAGTTAAGAAAGCCAACCAATGCTTCTACTTTTTCAGAAGATTAAGGAAATTTGGCATGTCAGCTACGACTGTCAGCAACTTTCACAGATGCACCATAGAAAGCACAAAAGGAAACATAGAAACAACAAAAGGTTGTGAATGTAGCCCAATCCATCATGCAAACCAGCCTTCCATCCATTGACTCTATCTACACTTCCTGCTGCCTTGGCAAAGCAGCCAGCATAATTAAGGACCCCACGCCCCCTGGGCATTCTTTCTTCCACCTTCTTCCTTCAGGAAAAAGATACATAAGACTGACGTCACATACCAACCGACTCAAAACAGCTTCTTCCCTGTTGCTGTCAGATTTTTGAATGGACTTGCTTTGCATTAAGTTGATCTGTCTCTACATCCTAGCTATGACTGTACCACTACACTCTGCACTCTCTTGATTCGTTCTCTGTGAACGGTATGTTACACCTGTATAGCGCACAAGAAACAATACTTTTCACTATATGTTAATACATGTGACAATAATAAATCAAATCAAATCATATCTCCTACTACATCTGAACACAGGACCTCAGATTCTGGGTTCCAATGATCTCCAGTCCAGATCAGTACAAGCAGCTGCTTCCCAAACACCTGTTGGTGGCTTGAAAGTTGTTGATGCGTTGTCTAGAATTCCCAGTTCTGTGTTGTTGTTGCAGTTTGCACAAACAACTATCCCAATATTTCTCTTTCATAAGTGTCAACTGTAATGTCCTTTAATTCATTGGGATCTGACCCCTTTGCATTAATCGCAGACACAGTGGTAATGTCCTGTTACTGAATTCATAATCAAGAGGACTGAGGTCTTAATCAGGAGAGGTGAGTTCAAATCCCACCATGATATTTTGCAGATGTGAATTCAGTAAATTAAATAAACGTAAAAATGCTGTTTTCAGTGATGTGGACTGTGAAATTATCAGGTGGTGGTAAAAACACAACTGGTTAATGAACATCCTTTAGGGAAGGAAATTGCCATCCTTAGTCTATTTGTGACTTCAAATCTACTTTGGCTGAGCAAGCCACATGGTTCCAGAAAGTACAAGAGGATTAGTATCTGTTGGACTACTCGGCATGTAGGCATTGGATTTGGACATTATAAAGATGCTTGCGATCCAGTTGACCATGAAGAGTTCTCCTCACAACTATCTGGGCACTTGTGCCAAACCTGGGAGAGCTGTTCCATAGACTAGTCAGGTGACAGTTTGATAAGGTCATATCACTGAATTATACTATCACGCAGGTCGAGATTTTCCAATCAAAGAAGCTCAAAACTGGGTATTTATGAAGTGCTGTGGACCATAAGCTGCAGAATTATCTGTAACTTTATGACCAATCATATTTCTCATTATCATTTACCATCAGGCCAGGCAATCAACCTTGATTAAATGAGGATCAAGGAAGATTATGTCAGAATCAGGTGTTCCTGATTGAAAGCATGTCTTCCAGAAAACGAGTTGTCAACTTGGTGAAACTGTAAACTGAGAATATGTGCATGCTAATAACAGAAGCAGCATGCTTGAGACAAAGCAAAGCAATTTCACACAGTCAGTGCATCAATTCAGTTCAGAAATCTTGGCTGTGCTAAAAGTTAACACACCAGAGCCACTCACATTGAAGAAAAAATTGTTGGCCTGCTCGCCAGATTTGGGATGTTTTTAAAATGTATTTGAAAGGGAGGTCATGCCTTCAGGAGATGTGCCCCAGACAAATTGTGCCTTCAAGTTAAGACTTGATGTGGCAGGACTACAGAACGTTGAATTGCTGCACTGACTGTGTGAGATTTCTTTGCTTCGTCTGAAGCATGCTGCTTCTGTTGACACCGAAATGAAGCCCAGAATGAGGAAAATAAACAGAGCAGATGCTCCCAACAGGGACCACGGGGACAATCTGCTGAATGGAAAGTGCTGTGTTATTTGCAGCTTGAACAGGATTTTACAATGGATCATTTGACAAGGGAGATGAACCTACTTTAGATATTATGTACAGAAACCTGGATTATAACTTAGTAGTACTAAGGACAAAGGATGCTAGAGGCACTTTGACGGGGATGGAGATTTAAGTCAGCTGATAAAATCAGCTGATAAATTAGTAAGGAATGACAGTTTGCTAGTGAAATTTGGAGATATGAGGGTGAGTCCATGTTGTAAGTGTATTTGGGGCACATGAAGTGTGTCTACCATGCCGTACGGCAGGTATACAACAATTACGTAGGAATTCCGCCTCAACATCCAGGTCATCGATCAGAAAGCAGCAATATCCAGATCCAAGCAATTCTAACTCTTTGAATCTACTGTCTGGAATATTACTGTATTGACCTATTTGGTCCAACAGGACTAGCTGTTGTTACCTTGACTAACAGTTGGTTATAATATTTGGGACTATAACGATTCACTGAATTAAAGGAAGATTGACTTTATTGATCAAATAACTTGTCAACCTCCATTATGCCCCTAAAGTTGGACTGGCATTACTCAACATCGGTGGTATCAGAGAAGTGTGGCTGCTTCACATAATTTAGACCCAGTTTCTGTTGCAGTATGCTGTTACATCTGATTAAACTCAGTGTGGATCATCCAATGGTCAGAGTGGATTGCACGGCAGCCATTTGACCTGACTGTTGTGTTCCGACTTGAACTAAATGTGTCGCCAGGGATCTCACTTCCTGGTTAAAGTATCAGTGGGTGGTACTTGGTGAGTTTGGTAACAGGTTGGTAAATTGCTAGATTTAGTAATGGATTTTACTGTGGTTCTTTTCTTCAGCTACAGTATCAGCATCCTGCTTCAGTGTTTTCCAGCCAGTCAGAGAGGTTGGGCATGCTGCTGCACTGTATCTATCAGTGGAAGAATTTCTCAGGAGGCTCAGACTCTCATGGCAGGTCATTGCTGATATTTGCTGCATCTGGACAATGTTTGACCCTGGTAGGCATTAATGTAGCTGAGCTGTACATTGATTCCTGAGGATGCGGGAATATAATGGAAAATAGGAAAATTGCTCCTGGGCTGGAGATACTTAACTGGAGCCCTTGATATAAGAACATAAGAACATAAGAAATAGGAGCAGGAGTAGGCCATCCGGCCCTTCGCGCCTGCCCCGCCATTCAATAAGATCATGGCTGATCTGTCGTGGCTCAGTTCCACATTCCCGCCCTCTCCCCATAACCCTTAATCCCCTCTCTTATCAAAAACCCATCAACCCGCGTCTTAAAAATATTTAGCGAGGCAGCCTCCACCACTTCAACGGGCAGAGAATTCCAGAGATTCACCACCCTTTGAGTGAAGAAGTTCTTCCTCAACTCCGTTCTAAACCGTCCCCCCTTTATCTTGAGGCTGTGCCCCCTAGTTCTACTGTCCTTTCTGAGCGGGAAGAGTCTCTCCACCTCTATCCTATCCATCCCATTCATCATCTTATACGTCTCAATGAGATCTCCCCTCATTCTTCTAAACTCTAACGAGTACAAGCCTAGTTTATTCAGCCTCTCCTCACAGCTCAACCCCCTCAACTCCGGCATCAGCCTAGTAAACCTCCTCTGCACTCCCTCCAAGGCCAAAATATCCTTGCGTAAGTACGGCGCCCAAAACTGCACACAGTACTCCAGCTGCGGCCTCACCAATGCCCTATATAGCCGCAGCAAGACCTCCCTACTTTTATATTCAATCCCCCTCGCTATGAAGGCCAGCATCCCATTCGCCTTCCTGACCACTTGCTGCACCTGCAAGCTGGGTTTTTGCGACTCATGCACAAGGACCCCGAGGTCCCTCTGCACCGTCGCCTGCTGCAGTTTTTCTCCACGTAAGTAATAATCCTTCCTACCATTACTCCTACCAAAGTGGACCACCTCGCACTTGCCAACACTAAATTCCATTTGCCAGTTCCTGGCCCATTCGCCCAGCTGATCTAGATCCTTCTGCAGACTCTCCACACCCTCCGCGCAATTTGCCGTTCCACCAATCTTGGTGTCATCAGCAAATTTCGACACCATACACTCGGTTCCCTCCTCCAGATCATTTATATAAATGGTAAATAGCTGAGGCCCCAGCACCGACCCCTGGGGCACTCCACTAGTCACCAACCGCCAATCCGAATAGCACCCGTTGACCCCCACTCTCTGCCTCCTATTTGACAACCAGTCCTCTACCCACGCTAACACCCTACCCCCAACTCCATGTCCCCTGACCTTCTGCAATAACCTCTTGTGAGGTATCTTGATATGGAGCCTGATGGACTGAAATGATGTGTTATTTGCCAAGGATGAGAAGAAGAGGCCAACCCATCAAACCACGAAGTGGCTGAGGAAGTGCGCAGCCGGAATGTTGACCCTTAAACCTGACGACAGTTGCCCAGGGATGGCAGTCACAATTCTGTGATTTTTCTTCTTACAGGCAGAGAGAGAGAGAACTCCAGAGGGAAGTAGAAAACAGGGGACTTGGCCTCCAGTAATAGGCACCTTCATGACCAGTGGTAAAAGCATTCTCCATTGGGGAGGAGACCTTTATGTTTAAAGAGTATGCAGAGCATTTTATTGAATTCCGGTTAAATTTTTCTCCTTCTACATTCAGAATGAAAGAAACATTCATTTGTTTCCAGCTGTTTCAGTGCCAAAGATCAAACTGACAAGATCAGTTCCGACTCCCAGAGCAACTTTGGCACCAGCCGACAACCCAGTGGCCCTGGCAGATTGAAGGACATCCACCAGACTTCCAGTATCCACACCACCCTTCATTGACAACAGCTGCTGCTGACGTCAGACTTGCTGTAATGGAACCGCCTGCTCATCCAGCACTGGTAAATGTCCACTGCTGCCAGAACCACTGGAGCAGCAACAGTGACATTGACTGCAGCTCCTGCTGCAATCATCACTTCCCACAACATAAATTTCTGCTAATTTTCACTCTGCAGGTTTAAGTGGTGGACTTGCACTTCGTGGGACCCTGTGCTTACCTTCACTTCTGACCCCCCCCTCCCCCAGGAGGTCTTGCTCCAGGAGAATACACATGTCAATAACTGTCTGTCATTAACATCTGAGCTTTGTTGATGAAGCTCAATTCCCTGATTGCCTGGAACTGGAGCTCACAAATGTTGAAAGAGCTGTTTGATCCCCATTTTAGGGGCCTCGCTTCCTTCCAGCTGGATCCCAGTGACCATTAGCTCTGCCTTATGGAACAGTAAGTGGCTGAGGGGAATTGGACAGCTGATTCTGATAACGCTGCTGATGGTGTTGGCCCTGCTGCATTTTTTGCTCCTTATCAGAGATACAAGCTGGAGTCAGCGTAAACTGCCCCATGTTGTGGTGTTGCTGGGCTTTAGGGAAGTGTGGATCAATATGAATGAAATCCAGGGTGGGTGAACCGACTTCCAAGAAGTTGGATGTCGCTGATTAGGCCATGAAATCACACTTTCAGTGGACAAACTATAAGCAACAGCATTTCCTCTGGATATGGTTGTGAACTCCTGTGTAAAGGATACCTTGCTTCATAGGTTCACTGAATCAGCATTCTTCCTGATCTTCTCTCAGCATGTTGACCACGGTGAGTTCCACTCTAAGCAGGAAAATCTCAAGGAGAGAGAAATGCTCCAGTTGTCACTTGATACTATAGAATGAGGTGGTCTGGGTAATGCTGCTACTTAACCAATCACTGCTCTCTCATTCCATATCATTAGGTGAAGTGTCCATTCCCATATGTACTGAGGCTTCATGGAATTAAGAGAAAGATTCCTTTGGAATCAGGTGGCCATGTATGCCTGTGCCAAAATGAGTTCTGCCTGACATCACCAGCTACTCACCAGAATCATCCACTACCATTTTGGTGAAATCAACTTAGCCCCAGAACTTTGGCTTCCATGTGGCACAATCTCATTCTGGGTTGGCACTCTTTGCAGTCTTAAACCATCCCTCTCAGGGCACTGGAGCATCTCCCATCTTGAGATTTTCCTGTTGGCTCCAAGATCCAGTTGAAATCAGTCAGTGATAACTGTATGGATTAGGTCTTAATCTGTGCCATTGCAGTTAACACCAAGCAGTGTCAAACTGAGCCTGGATTGGGAGCAGGGTTGGTTCCTGATGCCAAGGGGGGACATGAGGGTTAGATATTAAATGACCAACCTAGAACAGGTGGTGGAATTTGACAATAAACAATAGAAGTAGATGCCAGAATAAAGGCCAGCAAAGAATGTAGTGATGAATAATTCTGTCTTTGGTATCCAGAAAACAGCCGACAGGCTATCGGCAGCCTCTGTGAGACCCTGCAGTTGAACTAATGTGTTTCACTACTTAAACAGTTTATCCAACTTTCTCTTAAAAGATGCAATGGTCCTTGCTTCAAATATTGCCTGTAACAAGGCATTTAGAAAAATCTCGGGGAGGGTAGCTGTCAACCATCAATTCACAAATAAATTAAAGGATATGGAGCTGTCAGTTGAGAAATGGATAGAACAAAGAGGAATGACATGAAGAGAATTTCAATTGCAATGCTTCTTCATCTGTGATATTTCTACTGACATTAATTGAATTTTGGTCTAAATTTTTTTTATTGTATTAGCTCCACTTGCTTTATTGTTTCATTTCTCACGGTAAGTCTATGAGTAGTTTGATTAAAACCCCATTCTGTCTTGCTTATCCTGACACCATTCTGTACCTGTGGCAGAAGAAGAAATTATTCACAGAAAATACAGGGTCGCAATAAATACCACTGATATTGTGTAGTTCCCCTTATATTTAACCATTTATCCATAAATAGGCAATAACACTTCCTCCACAATTATCCTCAATAGTGGCGCTCCACAAGGCTGTGTCCTCAGCCCCTTACACTTATGATTGTGTTGCCAAATTCCCCTCCAATTTGACTTTCAAGTTTGCTGATGACACCATCATAGTGGGTCAGATCTCAAACCATGAGACAGGGTATAGGAAATAAATAGAGAATCTGGTGAACTGGTGCAGTGACAATAATCTCTACCTCGATGTAAGTAAAACTAAGGAGATAGTCATTGACTTCAGGAAGCACGGTGGAGGACATACCCCTGTCTACATCAGTGAAGATGAAGTGGAAATGGTTGAGAGCTTCAAGTTTCTAGCTGTCCAGATCACCAACAACCTGCCCTGGTCCCTCCACACCGATACTATAGTTAAGAAAGCCCCAACGCCTCTACTTTCTCAGGAGGTGAAGGAAATTTGGCACGTCAGCAACGTTTACAGATGCAGCACGGAAACCACTTTTTCTGGTTGTATTACAGCTTGGTATGGCTCCTGCTCTGTCCAAGATCGCAGGACACAAAAGATCATGAATGAAGCGCAGCCCATCACGCAAACCAGCATCCCATCCATTGACTCTGTCTACACTTTCCGCTGCCTCAGAAAAGCAGTCAGCATAATCAAGGACGCCATACACCCCGGACATACTCTCTCCCATCTTCTTCCACTGGGAAAAAGACACACAAGTCTGAGGTCATGTACCAACCGACTCAAGAACAGCTTCTTCCCTGCTGCCATCAGACTTTTGAATGGACCTACCTTGATCTTTCTCTGTACCGTATCTATGACTGTAACACATTCTGCACTTCCTTTTCTTCTCTATGTACGGTATGCTTTTCTTTGCATAGTGTACAAGAAACAATACTTTTCACTACGTACTCATATATATGACAATAATAAATCAAATCAAAATACTGAATACAGATTTTATTGGTGCAAAATTGACTGGTTTGTTTTCCTTCTTGTTATCTTGTAGGTGCCAGCTTAGCCTTAGCAGCAGAAGATTTAATTCCTTCTCTAGTTAGATGACTGATAATTTCTTTTGCCCATTTTACTATTTCTCTCATGTGCCAATAGTTCTAACCAGCTCTGTGAAGAATTCCTCCTATACTCAACACTGATCAGTGATTGCAATGCTCTCAATTACATGTATAAAATAACCTTGTACAGCAGCAATGTTCTGAGTGTCAATTGGCTAATAATATTTCCGTTGTTCACCTTCTGTTCATGAGGTGAAGCTGTTCCAACCTCTGCACAACTCCTAAAGGAATCTGCCAAAGAGAATTAGAGTTAGTGCAGATTCATTTCCATCATTGAAACTGGTTGTTCACCTCCCTCAAGCCTTACATTTGTCCAGGTTGCAAACCCACAGATATGTCTGATCTGATCTCACTGTGATGCTCAGTGTGAGGCTGAGACCTCCCCTGAGATGTCATGGTTTCCACTATAAGATCCTCACCTTGATGAAGTGTTGGGAAAACATCCTTAAGCTTCATTCAGGTGACTGACAGAATAGCTAAAATGTGAAAACAAATGTGACCATGTAGTTACAAGACAGAGAACAGAGTTGGAGATGAATGGGCAGTGATAGGAATGTTTGTCTTTCTATGCCCCCCCCTCTTGGTGGAGGATGTTTCCAGCACTCAAATGTCCTTCCGAAACAGTACTTGTTGTCTTTGTTCTGCTGTTGGTCACAATCCCTTCACCAAGTAAATCTATTGACTTTTTCCAGTAGAAGGGATGTGATAGTGTTCAAAATCATGAGGGGGATAGATCACTTTCACTCCTCAATAAATCAGTCAGTTAGTAACAGTCCACACCTTTCACTGAAATTAGTTATGAAATTTCCTCTGCCTCAAGTTTACTCAATTTATTTAGGTATTGCAATGTCTGATCTCACTGTGATGTTCATCCAAACAAGGCCATTCGGCCTTGTAGGCCATTCGGCTGCTCAAGCCTGCTTCATGATGTAATAATATCATGGCTGATCTGATGTTTAATGAAAGAGTGAGACTTGATCTGTGATTTCATGGTTTGACTCAACTAGCTAAGGGCCTTGCCTTGTTGAAAATGTTGGACAAACACCATTTGGCTTCAGTTAGGTCCCAGCAACAGAATGATGTGGTTACAACCCAGTTAACATGGAGGGTAGGCAGTGAAAATGGGAATTGTTCCTCCTCTGTGAAGGATGACTCCATTCTTTCTGAGTCCGTGAAACAGTGCTTATGTTTCTTCAGTTTTGAGCGCTGCAGGGCTAGACTTTCAGACCATTGATAGTACTGGATACCATTGATCAGGATCCACTGAGGCTCGTTCAGTATCAGAGGCAGGGAAATCAGTCGGTGCTGTTGGGGACCTTAGAATCATAAGAGTCATAGAGGCTTATAGCATGGAAACAGGCCCTTCAGCCCAACTTGTCCATGCCACCCATTTTTTTAAAACCCCTAAGCTAATCCCAATTGCCTGCATTTGGCCCATATACCTCTATACCCATCGTACCATGTAACTATCTAAATGCTTTTTAGAAGATAAAATTGTACCCACCTCTACTACTAACTCTGGCAGCTTGTTCCAGATGCTCACCACCCTCTGTGTGAAAAAATTGTCCCCCTGGACATGTTTGTATCTCTCCCCTCTCATCTTAAACCTATGCCCTCTAGTTTTAGACTCCCCTACCTTTGGGAAAAGTTATTGATTATCTACCTTGTCTATGCTCCTCATTATTTTATAGACCTCTATAATGTCACCCTCAGCCTTGTACGCTCCAGAGAAAAAAGTCCCAGTCTGTTCAGCCGCTCGTTATAACTCAATCCATCAAGTCCCGGTAGCATACTAGTAAATCTTTTCTGTATACTTTCTAATATAATAATATCCTTTCCATAATAGGGTGACCAGAATTGCACACAGTATTCCAAGTGTGGCCGTACCAATGTCTTGTACAACTTCAACAAGACGTCCCAATTCCTGTATTCAGTGTTCTGACGGATGACGGATGAAAGAAGGCATTCTGAAACATTCAGAATGCCTTCTTCACCACTCTGTCCCCCTGTGACTCCATTTTCAAGGAGCTATGAACATGTACCCCTAGATCTCGTTGTTCTGTAACTCTCCCCAGTGCCCTATCATTAACTGACTAAGTCCTGCCCTGGTTCAATCTACCAAAATGCATCACCTTGCATTTGTCTAAATTAAACTCCATCTGCTATTCGTCAGCCCA
Organism: Carcharhinus amblyrhynchos; assembly: GCF_965287045.1. NCBI lineage: Eukaryota > Metazoa > Chordata > Chondrichthyes > Carcharhiniformes > Carcharhinidae > Carcharhinus > Carcharhinus amblyrhynchos. The sequence goes on from NC_137334.1 coordinate 56,643,983, forward strand.
CTGGCCCAATTGATCAAGATCCCGTTGCAATTGGAGATAACTTTCTTCACTGTCCACAATGCCACTAATCTATACTACCTTAGATGGAGTCAAATCAAATTGTTGTTGGGATTTGTGTGTTTTTGGAGCCAATTTTTGACAATTCCTAACGGAGAGTGGAAGGGCAAGGGAGATGAACCAGCTCCTTTAAGTTTGGTTCTGCACATGCTGATATAGCAAGGGGTAAATATCTACCTGGGACTTTAGTGTGGGTCTAAGCAAATGTTGTTTTGTTTGACATCTGGAATATTGTAAGCAATATTAGTGATGTTATGCCCCATAGTTGAATTTGTGACCGGGCAAGGCATAAGAATCAAAACTCATCATCTGGCAGTGAAATGGTCAGTTGGGGACGGACCTGGGAACGGGGCTGATTAACCATCAAAAATTAGACTCAAGGAACCAGACTCTCTGTACCAGTGGTATGCAGGATATACTTCTGACACCAAATATAACTATTCCATCCTAATGTGCAGCAGTATTGTTAAGTTTATAATGTCCTTCATGAACTCTAATACAAGATAACCACGTTGAGGCAAACCTTTCAATGCCCAGAACCTTCCATTGTATCTATCAGGTGATGTTGTCACCATTGTTCATACTCATTTCATAAAGATAACTTATTCTGTTCGGACTCAAAGAGCTAAATGGATTACTCATGTTTCTGTGTTCCTATGTTTGTCAAAGGTGTTGAAAATGGTGTAATATAGTTAAGGTACTGATCAGCTATGAGCTAAATGAATGTTGAAATCTGTCAGCTGACCATATTCATTCTTAGAGCAACCAGTTAGTAACAGTCAGCTTCACTTTTTGCATTTGAACTGAATGCGTAACATCCTGCCTCAAATTTTACCCAGTTTACCCAGTATTGTGATGTCCGATGAGACTGTGATTGGTATTGTAAGAGTGATTCCTGCACTATGATATCATGGTTTGACCCCTCAGTTCTAGGGATCACACCAAAATGGAATTGTTTGGCTCATCCTTGGGCATCATTTGGGGTATGGTGACTTAAGATTCGGGAATGCGATAACAATTTTCCATGTGGTCACATCCTAGAGTACACAGAACGCGGACGAGCACAGCATTGAAATTATTTGTTTTTTGCCATTGATGTTAAGCAGTTGTATATATTTACAGGAACAAGAGTAAGCTTTCAGCTCTCCAGGCATATTTCAACATTCATTTAGCTCAAGGCTGATCAGTGCCTCAAATATATTATACCATTTTTGATCCACATTTTTGATCCTTGTTAAACATAGGAACTTGGAAACAGGCGTAATTCATTTAGCTCCTTTTACCTGTGCTGCTGTCCCATTAGATCATGGTTGTTCTCTATTTTAACTCAGGGTAGCTGTCTTAAGTCAATCTTAACCATCTTAACTCAATCTTAATTGTGTTAATTGTCTTGCTTTCATATCCCTCTATAACTTGATTAAGATCAATATCTCCCTTGAATTTTATAAGTTCATCAATTAACCTACTCAATAATAAAAACTTTTTTTGGGAGTGGATTCTGATTTCCACTCCACTTTGTGTAATGAAGTGTTTCTTGACATCACCCCTGAATAAGTTGAACTCAAATTTTAAGGATGTGCACATTGTTTAGGGCTGTCTTACTGGGGGAAGTAATGGGCCATAATTTCTGACTTATCTGTCCTCGACGATTATGCTGACAATTCCTATGAATGGAGTTGCTTGGGGTTTGCACCGAAAGATTCTTCACAGACCCCAGCACAGTTCAAGTCCATTGGATTCAAGGAGTCCACGCCTCCTTTATCACTACACTAACTGCCATAAAGCGGGTAAATTTAAAGGGTAAATTGGCAGGGAGAAGGTAGATGTCTAAGGTAGGTGATAGGGTTTGGTTGGTTTCGAAGCAGGTACAGACATGTGATGGTGGACAGAGGTGCTGAAGCACTGGGTACAACAAGAGGTACCGGGAAGGCAAAATGTAATAATGAGCCTACAAATCTGTTTGGTTCTTTTGGACTTTAAATTAATTGCTTTGTTTTGTGTATGCCAAGAATTGAAGCAGATTCTGAGATTTAAAAAGGGAACCAATTTGATTCATTCTTTAGCTTTTAAGACTCCTCACCTACTTAGACCTATAAAATGTCAACATTTCAAAGAAGTCAAATTGTGTTTTGACGTAATTGGAATTACACAGAATTGCATTACATAGAATCCCTAAAGTGCAGAAGGAGGCCACTCAGCCCATCAAATCTACACCAACAACAATCCCACCCAGGCCCTAGCTGCATTACACCATGTATTTTTCCAGCTAATCTGCCTGACACTAAGAGGCAATTTATCATGGCCAGTCCACCTAACCTGCACATCTTTAGACTGTGGGAGGAAACCAGACACCTGGAGAAAATACACTTAGACATGGGGAGAATGTGCAAACTCCACACAGACAGTGACATGAGCTGGAATTAAACCTGTGTCCGTGGCTCTGAGAGGCAGCAGTGCCACCATTGTTTTATATTAATTGTTTTATAATAATTGGACAACACTGTGCAGTACACTTTAAGTCTTTCTGAACACTAACTCTGGTAAGTAAGCATTGATTTGACTGTATGGACTTTAATTCAAAAACTGCAATTTTGAAAGCCCTCACTAAACCAGTTCCCGAAATGAAATAGAAACCTTTCTCTTTTAAAGAGGTCAAATGACTAATCCTCTGGTGATTGCTGCTCTTCATTAATACATGAGGTGGCTTATGCTATGAACGTGTTTCATAGAACCCATGCAGTGGAACTCAGACCATTGATTAATGAATAAAAGTGCAATGCATTCCCTGTTAAAGCTGTGTTACAATTAGTCAGAAAATTAATACTGTGTATAATTTATCCAGTGTAGTATTAATTTGGCACTTTGCAATGGAAAACTCAGCTCAGCGTTGAACAGGACACAGATTGCAATTTGGTTCAGTTTAAGACAGTGAATGGGGAGCAAGGTGGGATGGTGCTATTTTAACTGAACTAACTGGAGGATATAGTAGCTCATTTAAGACTGGATTCCATTAGATTGGACAATAGCGAACGTAACTCCTTTATTCAAATGGGAGAGAGACACAAAGCGGGAAACTATGGACAAGTTAGCTTAACATCTGCCATATGGAAACTGTTCAAAGTTATTACTAAAGACATTGGATGGAATTTTCTCCGATATTGGCAAGGGTTGACGTCAGGTGGGGAAAAGCAGTGTTGAAGCAACCAACGGTAGTGATGGCCTTCTCTGCTGCATTTTGGAAAAAACAGTTCAACTCATGGGTTGCACAAGGTATTGCTGGCCTCTGATGCACCCATTCCACTAGCAACTTAGAAGTGCAAGGATTGGGCGCTATTTTTAAAGGTTGCCCCGGCACAGAGCATGGAAACCAGTAAATCCTGAAACTGGAAGATCTGGTAAATGGAGTATAATGTGGGTAACTGTGAAATTGTCCATTTTGGCAGGTCAAATAAAAGTAGGTGAGAGATTGCAGAGCACTGACATGCAGAGGGAGATGGGTATCCTATTGTATGTTTTGCCAAAAAGGTTACCATTTAGGTTCAGAAAGTAATTAGGAAAGTCAATAGAATGTCATCATTTATTGCAGGGGGAATTGAATACAAGAATAAGGAGGTCATGCTTCAGTTATACATGGCATTGGTGAGACAACATTTGGAGTACTGTGTACAGGACTGGTCTCTTTATTTCAGAAAAGATTAAATATGTTGGAAGCAGTTCAGAGGAATTTTACTAAACTAGTACCTAGATTTGGTGGGTTGTCTTATGACGAAAAGCTGGACAGCCTATGCTTATATTTGCTGGAATTTTAGAAGAGTAAGAGGTGACCTGATTGAAAAATATAGGGGACTTGACAAGGTGGATGTGGAAAGAATATTTCCTCTTGTGGGAGAATCTAGAACTCAGGGTCATAGTTTAAAAATATGAGGTCTCTCATTTGGGACAGTGATGAGAAGTTTTTATCTCTCTTGAAGATTATGAACCTTTGGAATTCTTAAAGATGGTGGAGTCAGTGTCCTTGAATATATTTAAGGCGGAGGTATATTCTTGATTAACAAGGAGGTGAACAGGGGCACTTTTTTAAAACTAGCTTAAAGGATAGAGGTGAGGAGATTTTTTTTTCTTTTTGAGCCTTGTGTAACTGGAATTCTGTCTCAGAAGGTGGTGAAAGTGGGGTGATTAAATATTTTTAAGGAAGTGGTTGATAGATTCTTGTTCAGCAAGGAAATCAAAGGTTATCAGGACTAGTTGGGAATGTGGAACTTGAAACTCAAACAGATCAGCCATGACCTTATTTGATTTGATTTATTATTGTCACATGTGATAAGATACAGTGAAAAGTATTATTTCCAGTGCGCTATACAGACAAAGCATATTGTTCATAGAGAAGGAAATGAGAGAGTGCAGAGTGGAGTGTTACTGTATAGTTAGGGTGTAGAGAAAGATTAACTTAATGCAGGTAAGTCCGTTCAAAAGTTTGAGAGCAGCAGGAGGAAGCTGTTCTTGGTTGGTACATGGCCTCAGACTTTTGTATCTTTTTCTTGATGGAAGAAGGTGGAAGAGAGAACGTCTGGGGTACGTGGGGTCCTTAATTATGCTGGCTGCTTTGCTGAAGCAGCGGGAAGTGTAGACAGAGTGAATGGATGGAAGGCTGGTTTGCATGATGGATTTGAATGGTGGAGCAAGCTTGAAGTGTCAAACGGCCTACTTCTGTTCCTATTACAAATGTTCGTATGTAGAAAACATCTTTAGACATTCCTTTTCCATGACACCAGTGATTTCCTGAAATTAATTTTACTAATTTAGTACAAAGCTATGCTGACATAATTTGATTAACCATGAGCAGTTTGGTGGAAGATAAACAAAATGATGAATATCCTAACATAAGAGTTCATAAGGACAACGCTTACAGACTGGAAGTAAGAGACTCAGTCAGGAACTCCAAGGAAGAATTTGAGAACAGGGCTGATTAACCATCCTACATCAGGATCCAGGTCCCCAACTACCCATGAGCAATGACATGGAAAATTTACATGTAACAACAAAACACAATTGTGCAGCAGTATGACTTCTTTTTAAAATGTCCTTCTCAAATTACAATACAATATTATGAAGCTAATCATATTGAGTCAAATCTTTCAATGTTCACAATCTTCCATTGAACCTACTAGTTGATGATGTGATCATTGTTCATGCTCCCTTCGTAGATTAAACATGTTCAGATCTTCGAGCTGGCCACATTCAGTCCTACGTAGAGCTGCCAGATGCTGGCGAATCATCTGAAGAATTTGGAAGGAAGATATAAAATAAGTGGGATTAATCAGATGTGATCTCTGATCACCCTTTAGATGCCTCTGGATGTTAAACTTTGATAACATCTCTGGACATTCTTTCTACACTGAGCTGGTGACCTCTTCAAATTTATCTTATGGATTAATCAAATGTGATCTCTTGCTCACTTAATTTGCATTCCTACAAACAATGCTGTGGAAGATCTCCACAACATTAAGCGGCTGAACATAGTAACCTAAGAGGACATGAGCACCAATCTCATAGACTGGCAGTGAAATGATTGGTCAAGGACCTAATGATCTGAGTCTGAGTCCGATTAACAATCAGAAATCAGGCTCCAGACATCAAGATTTACTTGTGACAACAAATGCAACTATCCTACCCTGCTGTATAGAAGTATTATTGAGTTTGTTATGTCCTTCACAATATGTCCATATTTAGACAAGTATTTCAATTGAATCTACAGATTGATGATATCATTGTTCACAGTTCCGTCACAAAACATATTTATTCATATCTTCTAGCTGATGATGTTTACTTCTCAGTAGATCAGCCAGTTTGTAAAAGTCGGTGTAGCGCCATTCTCTTCATTTAAACTGCAGCTTTCTGCCTCAAATGTTTGACATGGAGCATTAGCTATGATCATATTGAATGGCAGAGCAGGCTCTGAGGTTCATATTGTCCACTCCTGCTCCAATTTCTTTCTTGTGTTCTTTTGTTTACCCAAATTACAAACATATTGTAACACCAGATTTTATTGTGCTACTCATTGTAAAGATGAGATTTACATTGTGATGCCACAATTTCACAATTTGACCTTAAGCTGAGGGAGCTACACCTTGATGACACTGTTTTTGTACCCTGAATAAAGCTGAAGAATTTACCAATGAGTGGGATTTTCTGGTACCTCCTGCTGCCGGTATCGTCCAGCCTTGCTAAAAGCCAGTGGGACTTTGACTGAATTTCCCACCATGGGTCCTGCCACAGTGGAGTTGGAAAATCCTGACCAAAGTTTGCTGTACTAGAATGTAATAATAGGTTTCCATTTAGTGTTAGCGATGATATTCTTTGCAACCTACTGTTGATCTTAAGTAATTGTATACATTTACAACAACAGGAGTAGGCTGTTCAGGTACTTGAAATGTTTCACCATTCATTTAGATAATGACTGATCTGTACTTCAAAAACATTATACCATCTTTGATCTTTGACTGTTATAAATTTAGGAACACAAGAACAGGATTAGACAATTCAGTTTCTTGAGCCTTTTCTGCTGTTCAGTTGGACTATGACTGTATTAGGATCTGTATTTTAATTTGATCCTCCTGCTATGCTTTGATATCTCACAACAACCTCATTAAAATACATAAACTGGGAAAGACTCTACAAGAAGGACACACCATCTGTAGCTGGGTAATGAAGCTAAAAATGGAATCAAATTGTAAGAAAAATGTACACTGCTGTATTTATTAGCCAAGGGGATTGGGAAAATCTTAGAACTCAGCAAAGGATGACTAAGAATATAACAAAACAGGAAAAATTGGAATTTGAGAGAAAACTAGCAATAAATATAAAAGCAAGCAGTAAAGGTTTATATATAGAGAAAGAGCAGCTAAAGTAACTAATGGTCCCTTAGAATTCTCTGGGAATTAATTATGGGGAACAAGGAAATTGCAAAGACTTTGAGTATTTTTCATCTGGCTTCACAATATGTTATGGAACCATGACTTATGAATTTACCAACCGGAAACCACTGATTGGATTTTAGAAAGACTGAAGCCACATGCTAATGACTTGAAATTGCAGTTCCAAAGCTGGCTGAATATTTGCTGAATATGTAACTTCTACATTCAAAGCCATTGAAATGAAGATAACCTGCCCACAAAATCTCATGAGTAATAATTTCCTTGAAGGAGTCTGAATGGGGTCCATCTTCTACCCCATTAGCAAAGTATCCCGGTGATCGACTGGAAACTCACTGAGTAGGGGGATATCATTAGAAATAATGGGTGCAATGAAAGGAAAAAAATTCTAAATCCAGAACGAGGTGAAAACGGAGAATCATGGAATCCCTTAAGTCAGAAGGAGGCCATTTGACCCATTGGGTCTGTACTGTACTCTGTCCCATAATCCCACATATTTGCCCCACTAATTCTTCTAACCTATACATCCCAGGACAATTTAGGGACAATTTAGCATGACCAATGCACTTAACCCATACATCTTTGGACTCTTTGGAGAGTTTTGGATCTGTTTTTTCAGTGAGTCCAATTTTGGTATCTTATGCACTCCTTGCATAAACAATTGCTAAAAAACGTTTCTTGCCTGTAAGGGGCAGTGGCCAGGCTTAAATTGCCTGCAAGCTGGCTGAGAACCACAGATGGCGCCAATATGCATGTGCAGGTCTCTCAGCTCTGAGCAGCAGAGAGACCTGTCACATAGCCTCTGTTGCTTTCAGTTGGCCTCCATGGCCTAAAGTAGGCCCCTGTCCCATCCCATCCCTCCTCCAGCTACTGTGGGGGCCCAAGGCCTATCACGAGCACGCCAACCCCTTTCCCTCAAGGATTTGATCAATTGCTCCCCGCACCCTCCAACAGCGAGGCCATCACATCTGGGGACCAGCTATGATTCTCGCTAGAGAGACCCTCCCTCAATGAGGCAACACAGGCAAGTGAGCTTGGATGATTGGGCTCTGGGCTCGTTAATTTCATATAAATGAGATTTAGATTTAAATTAAATAATTTATTCTGCCTCCTGGTGGAAATGGATGCGAGGCTGACTATGCTGGATATCTCATATCAGTAAGATTGCGAGTGGCGAGAAATTGGGCACATATCTTGGCCTTCGCGCAATCCTACCAGCTCATCCCATCCTCGGGCCGGCTGGGCGCGATAATAAGATCGCCCCCAATGACTTGGACATGGAAATCTGACTACGAAGATAATGTCCAGACATAAACTAATCATTTAAGCCAGGTAATTGGAATCCAATAACCATGACTATATTTGGGAAACTGGGCCATTAGAGAGAGAGAGAGAGAGAGAGGATCATTTGACAAGTCAGCTCATCCTTTTTATGTTTAAGCAAATATTTTTTCTGCAGATTGGGGTAAGCAAATGAGAAACTGAAGAAGCAAGACCCTGAGTGAGTTATCACCCCCTCCTCCCCCCAATCTAACTTGAAGGTTTTGAGCCTTGTTTGCTGTTTGACCATCCATGTGCTGCAGGTAGAGAATAAAGAATCAACCTGGTAGCCGTTGACTCCGGGAGAAATGATAAATTGATCCTCATCATCCTCTTGTACAGAAACCAAGTGATCATTGAGTTGAGCCCTCAGTCATCCAAGTCACCAGTCTTCAGGATCTGCATACTCCTTTAACTTTACCTGAGTTCAAAATGCTTAACCCAAGCTCACACTCTAACTTCTTCATGTGTGCATTTGAATCTCGGAATGTGTGTGTAAGCTGGAGCATTTTTATTATTTTACTTAGACCAGGTTAAATAAAACTAAAACTATCCCTTTTTCAAAAGAAATTCAAAGAAACCTGTCTGTGTCTTTCTTTACAGTCACAGTATATCAACAGTTCAACACTCATTGAATTGCCAAGAACATTATTGTTTTTTAATATCTGTTAAGGTCAGGCAATGGGAAAGGAGTGAAGCCATCCTAACTTCCTCACCTGGTTATAGCAAACATAAGACATTAAGAAACACCCTGGAAGAATAGTAGAAAATCAAGAGGCAAAATGGAGAGAGAGGCCATAAGATGTAGGTACAGAAGGAGGCCATTTGGCCCAGCAAGTTTGCTCCCCCATTCAATGTGGTCATGGCTAATCTAATATAATCGTCACATTCACTTCTCTGCCTTATCCCCGTGACTCTTGATTCTCTTACTGATTTCAGATCTGTCTATCTCAGCCTTCAACATACTTACAGACCTAACCTTAACAGCCTGTTGTAAGGAATTCCAGATTTATGACACTCTGAGTGAAGAAATTTTTCCTCATCTGTTTTAAATGGGCAATCCCTTATTCTGAGATTGTGGCCTCTGGTCCTAGACTCTTCCAGAAGAGGAAATATCCTCTCAGCATCTACTCTGTCAGACCCCCAGGGAATCCCATAAAATCTCAATAAGATCACAATAAGATTGCCTTTCATTCTTTTAAACCCCAATGAGTACAAACCTCTTCTCATTATAAGACAACCCTTTCGTACCCAGGATCAACTTAGTGAACCTTCTGTGGACTGCTTCTAATGTCAATATATCTTTTCTTAGATAAAAGAACCAAAACTGTTCATAGTATCAAGTGCCTTGTATAGTTTAGCAAAATGTGCAGGTTAGGTTGATTGGCCATGTCAAATTGACCCAAGCAAGGTCGTAAGATCCCACATTTTATTTCATCCTCACCACTTGCCTTCCCACTGATTTTTGTGTCATCTGCAAATGTGCCAACAGTACATTCAGTTCCCTTTTCCAAGTCATTAATAGATATTGTAAATAATTGTAGCCCCAGCATAGATCCCTGTGGCACTAAAACAGTTGTGGAGATGCTGGCATTGGACTGGGGTAAGCACAATAAGAAGTCTCACTTCAGAGCAGTGCTCCGAAAGCTTGTGGCTTGTGCTACCAAATAAACCTGTTGGACTTTAACCTGGTGTTGTGAGTCAATCAGTTGCCAGCCTGAAAATGCATCTCTTATTCTAACTATCTGTCCTCTGTCAGTTAGCCAATCCTCTATCCATGCTAATATACTACCCCCAACACCATGGGCGGTTACCTTATTAAGTAGCCTTTTGTGCAGTACCTAATCAAATTTTTTTTTTGGAAATCCAAGGGTCAGTTTAGCTCAGTTGGATGGACAGTTGATGTAGAGCAATGCCAACAGTGTGGGTTCAATTTCTGTACTGGCTGAAGTTATTCATGCAGGCCCTGCCTTCTCAACCTTCACTCTCATCTGAGGCATGGTGATCCTCAAAGAGGAGAGCAGCATATGGTCATCTGGAACTATGGCAACTATTATATTCTTTAAATGGACTTTAAAAGTTTTCTCAATGATAGCAGTTAAGCTAAATGGCCTGTAGTTATTTGTTTTTTGACTCCCTCCTTTCTGAATAAAGGTGTTACATTGACAGTTTTCCAATCCTCTGGAACATTTCCAGAATTTAAGCATTCTTGGAAGATTACAAGTAGTGCACACAGTATCTCTGTAGCTACTTCTGTTAATATCCTGGGATGCAATGCATCAGGTCCAGGGGATATATTGACCTTTCGCCCCATTAGTACTTTTTTTCTAAAGATTGTATTTATTTCCGCCTGTCTTCTGCCCCTTGATTATTTCATATTTTTGAAAGTTATTAGTGTCATCCACTGTGAACCATGATGAAGGAGCAGGGCTCCAAAAGCTCTCGATTCCAAATAAACCTGTTGGACTTTAATCTGGTGTTGTGAGACTTCTTACTGGTTCCACTGTGAAGGTTGACATTGTACTTATTTAACTGCTCAGCCATTTCCTAGTTCCCAGTTATTATTTCTGCAAACTCATTCCCTAAAGGGCCAATGTTCACTTTGATTCTTTCTTCCTTTTCATATATTTAAAGACGCCTAACTGTCTGTTTCTATATTACTTTCTAGTTTATCTTCTCCCTCTTTATTATCTCTTTGGTCATCATTTCCCAAACTTTCCCAAATCCTCTGGTTTGCCAAATTGTATATTTTTTTTCAGTTTAATACTATCCTTATCTTGTGTGGTTAACCATAGATAATTTATCTCCTTCTCCTTCATGGAATATATCTTTGTTTTCAGAAACATATGCCATTGCCAATCAACTGTCTTTGCTGCTAAACTCTGTCCACTTCAGCCAACTCTGCCTTATTGCTTTATAATTACCCTTATTTGAGTGTACCACAGTTGTTTCTGACCCAAGTTTCTCACTCTCAAACTGATCTGAAGAGGAACTTAAAACAACCACTGTCACTGGAAAAATGGTGTTCAGAAAGCTAATGGAATGAAAAACTGGTAAGTCTCTTGGATCTGATAGCCCGCATCCTAATGTCATAGAAATGTCTACAATTGTAGGGGTAACATTGGTTGCCATCTTCTAAAATTTCCTAGATTTTGAAACGATCCAAGCTGATTTGAAAACCTTAATCCACCATTCTAGAAAGGAGGGAGACAAAAAAGCTATAGGGCAATTAGCCTAACACCTGCCACTGAGAAGAAGTTAGAATCCATTATTTTGGAGATGATAAGAAGAACACTTAGAAAATCATGTTACAATCAGACAGACTGGACATAGTTTTGTGGAAGGAAAACCATGCTTGACAAGTTTATTGGAGTTCTTTGAGGATGTAACAAGCAGGTTACATAAAGGGGTACCACTAGATGTTGTGCATTTGGATTGCCAAAAGGCACTTGATAAGATACCACATAACAGGCTACTGGACAAATTAATGGTGTTGGATATGATGTATTAGAGATGGAGGACTGGCTAATAACAAGAAAACAATAAATGAATAATTTTCAGCTTGGCGAACTGTAATTAGTGAAGTACTACAAGGATCAGTGCAGGGCCCTCAATTACAATCTATATTAACAGCTTGGATGAAAGGACTGACTGCATCGTGGCCAAATTTGCTGATGATACAATGATACATGGAAAAATAATTTGTGAGTAGGATACAGAATCTGCCAAGGAATATAGAAATGTTAAGTGAGTGGGCAAAAATTTGGCAGCTCGAGTATAATGTGGGAAATATGAGGCTGTTCACTTTGGCAGGAAGAACAGAAAAAAAGAATATTATATAAATTGAGATACACTGCAGATTGCTGCGACACAGAAGGATCTGGTAATACTTACGCGTGAATCACAAAATATTAATGTGCAGGTAAAGCAAATAATTAGGATGGCAAATAGAATGTTAACCTTTGTTGCAAGGGGATTGATATGTAAAAATAGGGAAGTCTTGCTAGAACTTTCCAGGGCATTGATGAGACAGCACCTGGAATACTCTGTACAGTTGTAGTCTCTTAAGGAGGGATATATTTGCATTGGAAACAACTTAAGGAAAGTTCACAAGGCTGATTCCTCACATGAAGGGATTGTCTTATGAGGAAAAGTTAACAGGTTGGGCCAATACTCTTTGGTGTTCAGAAGAGTGAGAGATCATCATATGAAAGGCAAAAAAAATTGCAACAGAGAGGGAGGCCTGAATTTTCACTTCTGAGTCAGAAAAACAGTCTCCAGCTCTACAACCCTACTTGGGGGAAATTGCCCTGCAGCTTCAGATTTCCATCCTGGTTCGGGGGGAGGGAGTGAGCTGAGTTTTGTTTTGGAGGGGGGGATTGTAGCAAAGGGTGTGGTGATGAATTGGGTGGGTGACCTGCCTTGGTGACTTTGTCCAATAAAAAAAGATACAGTAATAAAACAGGCCTCCAACTCTCACCACTCATTCTCCCTCACCACCCACACACTCCCCGTGCCCCATCCATGATACCTCATGAAGTCCACCCACCCCCATAACCCATCATACACTCCAAGTGAACCTATGCCACTCCACCTATCCCATGACCACTCATATATTCCATGGCAACTGATGCCCCTTCACCTAGCCTCCATGACTCATCATCGTTCTTATGCTAGCTTAGTGCCACCTCATGCCATCCTAGCCCCACCTACCACTCTTTGCCCTTACATGCAGCCATGGCAGCTCACCCAGTATCTGCCATGGGCAGACTTCAGGACCTATGCTGAGATAAAATAATGTTCTTAAGTGTCATTGAATAATACACTAGTTTAGAAAACTCTCTTTGATTAAAAGTAAACCATTCACGACATTTCATTCCCTTGTAAAAACAAGCATAGGAATGCACTGTCCCACTTCAAAGAATCGATATCCATTTTGAGCTGTCAGTCAAAATGTGAAATGGTAGGAACTCCACTGTGATAATGGGAGTGTAAAATCAGTGGTGAAAATGAAGGCTTTATCTTGAAGAAGAAATTGAGGGTAAAAAACAGAAGGATAAGAACAAAAATTGGATAAATGGAAAACATTGAGATGTGGACTGAGGGAGGCTTGAAGAAAGCCAGAGAAGAAGCAAGACAATGCCAGTGGCTCCACTAATGCTATGGTGAAGACAAACAAATGGTATTCTGGTATGAAAGGGTTGAGCAGAAGCCAGGGTACGATATGAGGATAGAGATGTGAGACAGTTAAGGGGATGATGAGAGCAGAGTTCATAGATTGTGCTACACTAAGCGTTGTGAAAGATGCACAGGTTGAGGTAAAGGAAAGCTGTGAACTATTTCAGTCATATTAACCACAAAATAGGGAAAAAAAATTGGACAAAATTGGATGGCCTGAAGAAGGTGGTTATAGATAGTTAGTTGGGAATGAGAGAAGTGAAGGTGGAGATAAAGGTGATAGAAGCAGAGAAGAGTGAGGCTGCAGGAAATGGATAGAAAGGCAGAGGAGCTTGGGATATAACATGCTCAGAAGAGCAGGAACAAAAATGTACAATGATAGGTGGCTCCTAAAGTAAAACTCAACTCATCATCACCAGTCCCATACAAAAGAAATCTGAAGAAAAAATAGTATTTTGGCCTCTGAGCACATGGTCTGTATTCTTGCACTATGATCCGTTCCTGGCAAACCTATTTTGCTTGTTTAGTAATCCTAGCAGATGCTGATATATATCTCTCAATTCCCAGAACTGGAGCTCCAACACATGAGCAAACCAACCCTCTTGCTTGCATAAACCAGCCAGCGTCACTAAAAACTTGCTCAAATTTCTCCATTACTTTAGCTACCAGTGCACAGCTATGTTTGACAGCTATATTAACTAACTTTTCAATATTGTTTGCTTAAAATTTTCATTAGCCCTTGATATATACCAAACATTTTTATAAGTGAGCAGGGTACTTCTGTTCCTGCTAATGACTTTGTATTCTTAAATATTGCAAGTTTCACTTGTAATCTTTCATTGAGTGGTGACGTTTGATTTACAAGCATTTTATTGAATCAGAGATAAATGCAATTCTGAGCTTTATGGCGTTTTCCCTTGCTGTAGCGTTCTATGATCCTTGTTCTCAGAATGCTGACGCATGCCTGAAGTGATGGAAAAATCTTGTCATCTTTTATCTCAAGTACAATTTCCGAAATCATTTTCGCTTCTCAGCAATCACCAGTCCAAAACCAGTTTTGATATAATTGTCCTTGTTACTGTGGTTTGCAGGTCCAATGTCACCTTGTAACTATCAGAAAAGTGTGATATGATGTTATTTGAAATCTTTGTGATTTAAATGCCTCTTTGTTACATCAGACTTCATGACAATTTGTAGAAGAAAAACATACTTATTTAAATTTAGGTTGTTGTATATAATTTTTAATCATAGTAACGTAACACATAGAAGGAAGGCAATCATTCCATTGTACTTATGTATGCTCCTTGAGATAGCTATTGAATTACTTCCATTCCCTCGCTCTTAGCCCATGGCCCTGCAACTTTTTTCTTTCCTTTTGAAAATTATTACTGACTGTGCCTCCACCATTTTTTCAGGCAGTGCATTCCAGATCATAACTTATTGGGTAAAAAAATGTCCTCCCTTTTACCGTGGCATTCTTGCCAGCTTTTTTAAATTGCTTGTTACCAATCCTCCTACCATCTTCCGTCTATCAAAGCCCCTCAAAATTTTGAACACTTCTATTAAATGTCCCCTTTACCTTTTCTGTTCAAAGGACAACAGTGCCTCCAAATAACTGAAGACCCTCATTCCTGATACTGTATTAGAATGAGGCCTACCGGTGTTTTAACAGCAGAATTACAAATAAACAATCTCTGTGGTCCTCAAGATTTCACTTTTTAGTTGTGGAATGTCAACTTTCTCCAAAATGATAAAAAGACTTTTTTAACCTTTTTTTGTCCTGTAAAAGGATTTTAGCTTTCATCTTAATCCACCTAAAGGTGGCTCAGTGATTAGCACTGTGGCATCACAGCGCCATGGACCTAAGTTCAATTCTGGCTTTGGGTCACTGTGTGGAGTATGCACATTCCCCCCGTGTCTGCGTGGCTTTCCTTCGAGTGCCCTGGCTTCCTCCCACAATCCAAAGATGTGTAGGTTAGATTGATTGGCCATACTAAATTGACCCTAGTGTCATGGGATTAGCAGGGTAAATATGTGGGGTTACAGGAATAGGGCCTGGGTGGAATTGTGGTCAGTGCAGACTTGATGGACTGAATGGTCTCCTTTTGCATTGTAGGGTTTCTATGATTCTAGGATTCAATCATAGTCACTGTTTTGCTCGCTGAAAATTTAAATTAAAATGAAAGGCATAAGTGCTCTCATGTTCCTGAATTGGACGTGAATATTTAAATGTGATTGTTTCCTTTCTTGCTTGCAAACATGACTGCCAAGACATCCGCTTGATGTGGCAATGATTTAAATTGGCATCAGGAGAAAGTAAAGCCACACTGCAGAAATCACTATATTTTTGCGGGCAGCTTCTTCATAGGTTATCATCAAGCACCCTCACTTGACTCTTGACTGCAAAATCTGGTAAGAGGTCTCACATAGTACCCCAGTCCAATGCCAGCATCTCCACATCGTGCAAAATCTGGGCCAGTGCTGGAGATGCAGTCGAACCAGTGGTTTACAAAGGTTTAGCCTCACTTCCCTGCATTTATTCCCTGTGCCTCCATTTATAAAGTCAAAATTTCTGTATTTTTTAAACTGCATTATCAACTTGTCCTGCTGCCTTCAAAGACTTATATTTATGAAACCTAATTCCCTCTGTTCTTGGACTCCTTTAAAATTGTATCATTTCATGTACACGATCTCTTGTCATTTTTCCTTCCAAAATACATAGGCCGGAATTCTCTCAAAAAATTCGAAGTGTTGAATTTGCATGAGAACTGTAGTAATTCACACAGGTTTTTTTCAGTGGGAGGTCAGAGGAGAATCTCCCACACCCTGTGCACTGCAAAGCCCACCAGCATGAATATCATTATAAATCAGTGGATGGGGCCTATTCCCACCCAGGAGGTGGAAACGAGTGGGTCTCTGGGCATGTGCAGTGGCAATGTATTGTCAGCCTCCCGATTGCTGGCCAGCCCCACCATCCCTATGGTGCTGCCCCTCCGACCATTCCCGAGCTAGCCCTGACCGCACCCCCCTCCCCCTGCCCCGCCTCCAGTAGCCCGGCCCGATCACTGGCCTCCCTCCTTAGTTGACCAACCCATAGGCAACTGGACCCCACTGACAATAGGCCCCACCCCCTTGGCACTGCCACATGCTTGGGGCTAGTGGAGCGTAAACTCTCATGTTAATCCTGCACATTGCCCCCTGCGCAGTTCTCCCGCTCTGCTGCGCTAAAAAAATCAGTACAGCAGGATGGGAGAATAGCAGCCATAATTTTGCACTTCTTAGTGACAAGTGAAATTGAGAGTAATAAATAAATATGGACAATCACGCTGTTAGATTATGCACCAACTTTTTTGATTTAATGATTGTACTGGTTCTATGACTATAGTGCCAAATAATATTTGATTGACAGGAAAGTTGGCCTACTGAAAAGATGCACCCTCCATTAAGACCGACAGTACAACACTAAACCCTATGACACCGTTTACTTACCTAAGAACGCCACAAACAATCTTGTGCAAGTGATGGTGCTTTGATCTTGGAGAGCTACTGACACCCCCATGGGGGAGGTTCTTCAGCAATCTCTGACGCAAAACTTGCTGTGCCGTGAAAATACAGCGGGAGCTCTGGAAAAGGATTTGCACTGGGTGCCAAACGGTTCGCGATGTTCCCCGGTGTAATTGGGTTCATGCCATGTGGGGTGGTGTGCCCCACAGCAGAGATGCAATCTTTTTAAATTAATATGCAAAGTCAACTTAATCATAGAATCCATACTGTGCAGCAGAGGCCATTAGGCCTATCGTGTCTGCACTGACTGTGACAGAGTATCTTACCCAGGCCCTGTCCCATGCCCTATCCCTGTAACCCCACTCATTTACCATGGCTAATTCATCTAACATTGGGACACTAAGGGGCAATTTAGCATGGCTAATCCACCTAACCTGCACATCTTTGGATTGCGGGAGGAAACTGAAGCACCTGTGGGAAACCCACTCAGATATGGGGCGAATGTACAATCTCCACACAGTCACCTAAGGCTGGAATTAAACCTGGGTCCCTGGAGCTGTGAGGCAGCAGTGCCAACCACTGTGCCACCATGTTGTCCTTGACACCAGATCTTCTGGGAATGTGGAATTTTCCCACCCGTAGTTGTGACATGGTGTCGTTGGGAATGACTGCTGGTCTTCACAAATGAAGACCAGATGTGAGGACCATGCCAGGAGGTCTGGAGGTAGCCCTTGGATGGTTGGACATGCTAAGGGACAGTGCCAAAGGGGGTGGGGCTTGAAGAGGGTTGAGCCTGAAGGGAGAAGGGTATGAAGGGGGATACAGTGGGAGTCCCCAAATGTCCTGATTTTGGTGATCTATGTTTAGGGGGTGGAGGGGGGTGATGGGAGTTGAGGGCAGGGTGGGGGAGGTTGGTGAGGAGATCAGGCCGGTAATCTATGTTATGGGGTGGGGAATACATCAGGCTGGCGACCTATATTGCGGGAGCGAGGGGTGGGGGGATGGGGGCAGTTGATCGGACTGGCATTTGTATGTTTGGAACGTGGGAGGGGGGAATTTGCCATGCAACCAATGAAGGAGATTGTCCCAAAACTAGTTGTTCAGGGTGAGAGTGGTAGTGAGTGCTAATCTTTAATTTCACTTTGAGATTAGGATGCTGTTTTTAAAGCGTGCTCCGATCCCTGAGCAACTGGTCTTGCTGGTGTGGTTGGGCCGTACCTCTCACAATATGGATTAAAACACCTCTGAAACAAATGACAAAGTGTGGGAAGATCCCATCGGGAAACCTGCTTCTTTCTTGGGGGAAAAACACGCCAGTTTTCTGACTGAACTGAAGACTTTGCCATTGTTTCGGAGAATTCCGCCCCACGTCACCTTTTGAGAAGGCCTGCCACATCTGTGCCAGTCAGGCACTTAACAGGCCAGTGGTAGAATCCCTGTGCATTGAGAGCTGCCAACCAAATAGAGAGTGACAGCTCTTTTGTCGTTAGCATTCTGGCTGGAGAAATGGTGCTGCGACTGCCTCTCCCAGAGGCCTTGGATTGAGGGGGGATGATGGTGCAAGAGGTGTGCAGGATTGGAGGCCACGTGGGAAGGGAGTTGAGGGGCCTCGGCACCAAGGGCAGAGGGATGGCTTCCAGAAAGTTCCCCCCTCCCTTTCCACTGTTGGGTCCCTTGATTAGGCACTGAGTGCTTTTGAATGCAGATCTATCCCTGGGAAGACTGCAAGTAAGGTTCTTCCACCTTCAGACTTAATCAAGGTAGAGGTGGAAGATGGCTCCATCCACTATTCATCCAGCAAATTAAATGCGCCCCACCACCAAACTAAGCACAATAGAAGGCACACTGTTTTGCCCCATTATTCGGTGAAACTCAATATAGGATGTTGTTAACATATTTTGTTTACTATTTTCCATGAAAGGTGATTCTAACTATTCTTAATTAGATTCCTATTAACATTTAGATCAATATCAATATTTTTGCTTTCCAAAACTTAGATCAAGGGTGGGATTTACCTGCAACTGCCGCATATTTCGCGAGGCCAGAAGATAGTCTGCCATTGGACAGTTTCTTCTGGTCCTGGAGTTTCCCACTGAATGCACCCCTCACTGTGTGAAACCTGCAGTGGGAGTGCACCATTGGTAGGACTGGAAGATCACACTGGTGTGAATGGCCAGAAAGTTCTGGCTCAAGAGTTTGGAGTCAACGTGGTATCAAATTACAAACAATCATCATGTTGTATTTACTCTGTAGCTGTGAAATTTGGAAAGAAAAATATTGTAACCGGATCAAAGAGTTTGATATGACGTACCTTGCTTGCTTTCTTAAAATCGATTGGCAGGATAGGATCAAACCTCCAACCCTGATCTCTTCTTGACAGAAGGACATGTAGGACTGAAGTCTGCTGGTGAAGGTGCAAATGAATCAGGTTAGAAGCATGAAGAGAATGTCAGGTGACAGCCACTTCGGTCCATATTTTGCTGTTTGCTGAGGAGGTCACCCTGAAACTGAATTTCGCTACACTGCTGAATATGTCTGAGTCTTAGAGCTCAAAGCTCAGAGACACTAGGACAGAAAAGTTAAAGTCAAATAGAGTTTGACAACTCCAGAAAAAAATCAGAATTGGCAACATGAATGAGATTAAGGTATCCAGATTGCAGTTTTATGTAGCATGGTTTGAATTTTGGAACAAAACTAAATCTAGTTTGTCTCATCACCACCAGTTTTGATTGCAGCTACAAACACAACTGTTGAAAGTAACTGAATTGTTCTGAAAATACACACATGAGGAATCTAACTTTCCTTTCTTTGTCTGCAGGTCATCGGACTTTGTATATTGGTGTTCATGTACCACGAGGAAGACGAAGCCACCGACGACACAGGCATCGTGGGCACAAACATCGCAAGCGTGACCGAGAGAGGGACTCTAGCACAGAGGATGGGAGAGAGTCTCCAACCTATGGTACAGCGCTTCTCTGTTATGATAAGGATCTGTAAACGTTTCATTTTAATTGTTTTTACTCGGAAGAAAATGGGCAGATGGAGGTCTGTTTACAACTTGTATGATAGACAAGGCAACTGTTTGATCATTAGTGTTGTGCAGTTGTGGGAATATTCTTAAAAACTCAGAATTTTTGATAAAAACTGTTTTGGATTTAGAAAGGCATTGGTTAACCAAGGACATGTGCATGAATTTGGGAAGGCAAATTATTCTTGGCAGAGTTAATGGAGTGAAAATAGAAGATGCTGGAAAACATCAGTGAGTGGGGCAGTATCATGGAGTTAATGAGCAGAACTTAATGCCCTCCCGGAGATATGTTTGGCGACAACAGGGCACTTAATCAGTTGAGATGGTGGTGGACGGGGACCCCACCATCCTTGTACCTCTGCCCCGATGAAGTCTGGGGCAGGAAGACTCATGGATGGTCTTCCCATCCCACCACCAATTGAGGCTCTCAAGTGGACAATTGATGCACGCTTGTAATTGCTGGTAATAAACCAGCAGTGAGTTAAGGACTTGATTTGCAAGAAGGTGAAAAACCAGCCTGTGAGATTCCAGGGTACGAGGGGAGCACTCCGAGGGCTGCATCAATGATAAGAGGCAGGTGCCACTGAAAGCCAGTGTTTACTGCTGACCCCCTTACTTTCTTGCACACTGCATCCTGTGACTCCAACCCTGCGCTCACTCACTTGTGGTCTGAGTCTCACAGCGATCTTGTGCCTCTCCCTGGGCGAATTGCTGGTAACAACCACACCTTCCACTGGCACTGCCTGCAATGCACAGATGCTGACTTCTGAGTGCCTCACAGTTCTGTGGATTGGGATTTCTGTCACTGATCCCGGGGAAGGACTGCTACTGTCTACTTAAGCATTTGATTTAATTTTAATTTGTTTTTTTAGACCTTCTTCACCTACATCAGTATTTGTTTCTTATGTTTGATCTTGTATTTGCTAAACTGCTTTCAGTGCCAATCCTGTTTCTCAGTTTATTTGTTCAGTTCTGATTTATTCCACCTGAATTACAGACTAATTTCCACCCTACTGTGTTTCGGTTTTACACATGAGCTTCATGAAGTTCTGGTCAAAAATCTGAAACATTGGACATTACTTAATGCAGATGCTTACTTTGTCAGGCTTCCCAAAAGGAAGCAATATTAGGCTGTTGCAATTCTCCAACCAATGGGCAAGACCTTTGCCACCTACAATGTTTCAGGTTGGTGACCAGATATTGATGTAGATGAACTGGGTAGGTTAAGATCAAGCATTGGGTCAAGAGCAAAATGGGGTGCAATGCCTTATCTTGTCAGCTCAGATCTTGTTTGTTTTTTTGTGGGGAGCATGAATTGGATTCAATTTGCATTTGGTATTTGGAGCAAGCAAAGAGATGGATTTGGGTCTGCCCAGTTCACCCTGAGCATTGACTTGTAACTTTTAAGAGTGGAGTAATTTTATTTAACATTATGTTGGCGAGAGGAGCTGAACTCCTTCAAGATAGGCATCCCTGCAGTAGAAGTTGTAGTGAGTTAAACAATAAAATGAAAGCAAAAAAGTGCAGATGTTGGAAATCTGAAATAAAAGCAAAATATATGGGAAACACTCAGCAGGAATGGCAGCAGAAACTGAGAGAGAAATAGAGTTAGCACTTTAGATCAATGACCTTTCATCATTTTATAAGGATTTATTTGAAGAAATGTCCAGCCTGGGATTTGTGGGCCTTTGGTGCAATATGACTGTCAATTTTCCTTTGGAATGCATGGGTAATTTGTTTAAGTATACAGTCCCTTTCTTTTATGCAGACACACACTGATGGTCAGTAGGAGATTGACATGTGTGGTCTACATGGAAACATTTGTAGCCACTCAGCACATGGCTTCGGCATCCATGCAGTGATCAAATAATGGACACTGTGCAGTACAATTTTTAGGGCATGGGATATGGGTGAATTTGGAAAATAATTGAAGCTGGATAATTGGCCTTAATTATAACTACTCTCTAGCCTGATTGGTGGTACAGGGTTGCTGTGAGGTTGCAATATCAGGATCGGGCAAGTCAAGTCCAACACAATGCCATTCCCATCTCTTAGATTTGAAAGTGCAGAAGCTCGGAGCTCCAACAAGCCTTCTACAAAAGTTAGATGGGACTGCCTCAACTTAAACTTGAAAGTAAGTGAAGGGAAACTTAACCTGTGGCATTTCCAGTAACTGATCAGAGACATGAGCTACTTGTTTCCTAATCTAAGTGGTTCTTTTAGCCCTTCATTTGGGCTAGAAAGTATAAAGGTTCCTCATGGAAGCCCTTTCTACCCTCAATCTCCAGTATTTTGCTCATCTTTGTGCTACGCAGTTGTTCATCACCCTCCAGGCTTCCTGTTTGTCATACACGCAAGGTTCCCTTCCCACTTGCATAAACCTTCCCCAAAAATCTCCATGCTACTAATTCCCTCCTATCCACAGGCCAAGCTGTTCACCTGGCCAGTTGCCAACATATTAATAAGTACCTGTCATTAAGGTTGGAAGGATCTCCATGGCCCTTGCTATGTTGTGCTCTCCAGTCAATTTCAGCCTCCTCCACACTCTCCTTGACTCTCAATTAGTGTCATGACTGTTGTTTATTTGCAAGTACTTTACTGTTTCTGTGCAGTTGCAATTGCATTGTAAGTCACCAGTAATTTCACTGGCTACAATGTATTTTGTTGCCGGCTGGCTGTTCCATTCTTAAAACTTGCTAGTAGGAGATGGGATACTCAGTAGATGAAGGCAATGCAGGGAAGCTTTCCCCGCTCCATACAATCTGCCACAGACTCAGCTGCTTTGGGAAGTGTTGCAAATATCTTGTCCATGATTCATATAATTTAAAATATAACTTTTAGTTTGAAGGTTAAAGTGTCAAGTGTAACACACATGGAAAATTCTGATTGAGAAACTGGTAATACTCTGAAGTAGATGCTATTTAAACAAGCTTGGAGTCTATTACACTTAAAAGGTTGGGGCCATGTTGACTTAAGAGGTTAACAGCTAGAAAGGTAAGACCATAAATAGCAGGTGGGCTTACTTAGCCAAAAACTGGAGATGTGACTTTTGCAGTTAAAGATATAAGTTAACCACATAATTTCTTATAATTAAGGAAATTTTTGGAATTAAAAGATAGTCAATTCTTACCTGGGGCAGGCCGCATGTGTCACATTGCCTTGGAGATGGGTGGAGTTAAAAATGAGATTTTTTGTCTAGAGTTTATCTCTGAATTTAGTTCGAGTATAGCTAGCAAAACTGTTTAATATTTGGTAAAAACAGTTCAGAGACTCTGTCATTTTGGATCTGATGTAGCATGTACCTTCCTCAAAGTTGAGAGATAAAACCAGACCAGGTGAAGAGGGGTTGAATGGCTCCCCTCATTTTCTTCTCCTTGTTTGACTGCAACAGGTTTTTCTGCGGAAAGGATATAAATGCAAATACAGTGAGTATTTAACTGTTTATATGCTGTGAGCATAAAATAATCAGGTTTTCTTGAATTTGACAAAGAATACAATCATAGAATGCCTACCATATAGAAGGAGGCCATTCAGCCCATCGAGCTTGTGCCAGCAATAATCCCACCCAGGCCCTATCCCCATAACCACACTCATCTTATGCTGCTATTCTCCCTGACACTAAAGGGCAATTTTCCAAGGCTAGTCAACGATCTTTGGAGTGTGGTAGGAAACCCACACAAACATGGGGAGAATGTGCAAACTCCATGCAGATAGTCATCCAAGGCCGGAATTGAACCCAAGTCCCTGGTGCTGTGAGGCAGCAGCACTGACCCACTGTGCCACCCAGAGAAAGAGATTAGTTCTATTATATTTAAACTGATCTAAGTAAAATAATAAACTCACACGCTCTCGACACTTCAAATGTAATGTAAACAAGTGTAATGTAAAAAATGTAAAGATGTAGACACAGTTTTGAAGTACAGTTCTTTTTTTAAAATCTCATCTGCTGTGTACGGAGAGAGAATCAACAAAAGCAAAACGCATGGAGGGAGAGAGGCAGGAGGATCTCTATACGCTGCTTGTTCAGTTTTGCTGAGAAAGCATATGCTTAACTCTCACAGTGATCACCCTGTCCAACTGCTAGTCATTCAAAAATGGTTATATATATCCGAATTGCAACTCGATGAACACAGTTTTGGAAAGCTATCTTAAACCAGGGCCCCATTTTCTACGCAATTAACCTGTAATCGTCCCTCTCCAACAGTTGAATACCAGAGGTGATTGTCATAGGTGCACTGTTAATGATATGCCAGATGTGGGGTGTTTCATACTCCCTGGGGAGTCAATGTTTTTGGTGGGTTTCACAGATCTGTTGTCTACACTCCAATTGGGTTGGAATGTATAGTTATACAAATTAGATGGTCATATTGACTGTGAGGTTAATTCTCTTTTAGTCGGTGTTAAAAAACTTGTTTAAAAAATATTAAATTTATGTTTACAGCCAGTTGATTAGACATTTTTTGGCATAAAGCACATCTTCATGCCACAGGTCTACATCTGAAGTAGAGTAAGTGCTAGATCTATCATCCATGACGCATCCCACATTTGGAAGCTGGTATTCATATAAGACAAAATTGGAAAGGTGAGAAGCAGCTGGAAGATTTGTTTTCTCTGGAAGCCCAAGGAAGAAATCTACAGTAATCCTCTCAATAAAAAATGGTTGACATTATTGCATTTGGGGTTCCAAAAGTAAACTTCGTGGTTGCAGTTTGAAATCACAGTCGTGGATTATTAGAAAACCAGGCTGTGTCCTGATGTTTTAAGCCACTGCACAGGAATCAGCGAGGTTTCTGATGGAAGTATGGAATCCAGAGTTGTGTGTGGGCAGACATTGGAGGATCATTAGGCAACATATTAGTCAGAAGGCCAGGTATAGCAGGGGGTGTAATCAGTGGTCAATGGGGGTAGTCAGGAGGTGGAGGGTAGCAGGGGGTGCAAGGGTCATAATCGGTGGTCAGTGGAGTAGTCAGGAGGTTGATGGGGTTTTCAGGAGGACACTTCCAATGATTGGAGGGTTAGTTCTGTGGTTTCCCAAGTGTTACACTATTGGCAGGATTTTCCGCAGTGCTCACCCCAAGGCCGAGGTCAATGGACCGGTGTGATGGTCTGCCCCCCCCGCTACAATTCCCGTGGTGGGCGGGATGAGAAAGTTCTACCCTAGGACTTTTCTGTGTAATGTTTGCTGGAAACTATTTAGGTAAATCCCACAAAAATGTCAGAAGCCTGTGATGTTAGATCGGAGATTGTTACCTTCGCAGAAGGTCCCAGGGAGTAGGGGAATCGCCCATCAGAAGTTGAAATTTCCTGGGCAATTCCCACAGGGGTCAGCTGGTCAGGATTTCTGCGGGGTCCGGAAGCACACTTTGGGTCATGTGTCTAGTTTCCGATGATCCAGAGACTGGAAGAGTTAGGCCATTAATTCTAATTTTAAATGGGGCAGGATGTTGGAGTTACGTTTGCAATGGTTGAGCTAAGTGGGGAGCTATTAAAGTTTCACACAGAGAAGAACCCAGGAAATTTAATTCTCAGAACTCATCTCAATGTGATTAATGGGCTGTCTGTCCACTCACCTTGGAAAATGCACAGCCCAGCCACTTCTTCCTTTGCAATTTCTGGTGGGACTCCCCAGGTCTCTTTAAAGGGGCAATAAATCTCTTGAAACGAGGTTGCATCCCTTCTACCTGAGTTATTTGTTTCGCTGCTGCAATGGGAAGCATGAGTCACAGGTTTTCTGAAGTCTCTTGTGACATCCCTGTGGTGGAGATCGTTGACCTCAATTAATTTCCTTTAAAGGACTTAAAATAGTAAATGCCAGAAATGTGTGGGAAGTCAGCCTACATCTGGAACATGGATTAATAATCAGTGCTGTGACTGTACATCAAAAATGTTGTTTGTTATAAAAATGTCACCTGTAAAATTTCTTTTTTAGTGTTTTTTTATATATCTTTCAGATACTCCATCCCAGCGTGTGCAATTTATTCTTGGAACAGAAGACGATGATGAAGAACATATCCCTCATGACCTTTTCACTGAGCTTGATGAAATCTGCATGCGCAATGGTGAAGATACAGAATGGAAAGAGACTGCTAGGTGAGTTTTGTTTCTACATATTGCTTGAACAAATGAAACTAGTGATATTCAATTTTCTTTGATGATTACAGTACCAGAGGATGTGGAAGCTTTGGAGAGAGTACGGAAAAGGTTTACCAAGATTTTGCCTGATATGGAGGGTATTAGCTGTGAGGAGTAAAGTGGAATTGTTCTCCCTGGAATGACAAAGGCTGAAGGACGACCTGATAGAAGTTTATAAAATTATGAGGGACATATTTAGGGTGAACGGTTGAAAGCCGTTTCCCAGGGTAGAAATGACAATTACAAGGGGGCACAAGTTCAAGGTAAGGGGCGAAAGGTTCAGTGGAGAAATGCAGGCGAAGCTTTTTACAGCGAGTGGTTGTGGCTTGGGATGCATTGCCAAGTGAGGTAGTTGAGGTAGATACGTAGTAACATTTAAGACTTATTTGGGTAGGTGCATGAACAGACGGGGAATAGAGGGATACAGGCGGTTGGCTTAGATAGAACAACATGATTGGCACAGGCTTGGGGGCGGGGGGGGGGCGAAGGCCGGTTCCTGTGCTGTACAGTTCTTCGTTCTTTATATTTCTTCTGACTGCCATGCACTTTTTTGATGTTTTAGCTCATTAAGGCACTGAGAAGCTGTCCCATGTTAAATTCTGGTTGGGATGGTGAGGGTGTTGTGTTGGTGGATGCTGCATTGTGGGTTAAGGAAAATCAACCAAGGCTCCCTGTTACTGAACTCTGTTGGAGGTGTGGCCATGAGATTTGAATTGGACTCAGCCCTAATGCCCATCTGCTAAATTATGCTCCACTATTCAGGGTGACACAAAGAATTTCCACAGATGAGCAGGGTCAAATGCCTCCCAAGAAATATACACATAAGAAGGCAACTCCTCTTGGAGAGAGTGGACCAATTCATCAAAACTCCATCACACAGAAATTATATTTAATATTAGCACTAATTAATTGACTTACATAACAATATGACCTGAAGCAGTATTTTGATTTGACTTATTATTGTTACATGTATTGGTATACAGTGAAAAGCATTGTTTCTTGGACTCTAAACAGACAAAGCATATTGTTCATAGAGTACGTAGGGGAGAAGGAAAAGAGAGAGTGCAGAATGTAGTGTTACAGTCATAGCTAAAGTGTAGAGAAAGATCAACTTAAAAGTCTGATGGCAGCAGAGAAGAAGCTGTTCCTGTTCCTGGTTGGTTCATGAGCTCAGACTTTTGTGTATTTTTCCCGACGGAAGCAGGTAAAAGAGAGAATGTCCAGGGTGCATGGGGTCCTTGATTATGTTGGCTGCCTTTCTGAGGCAGCAGCAAGCGTAGACAGTGTCAATGAGTGGGAGGCTGGTTTATGTGATGGACTGGGAAAAGTTCTGCAAATAATGATGGGAGAGCTTAATGGGCCCCCAGCCATCAAATTTGTAGAAAGAGAGGTGAAGGGCATGTAAAATAGGACAGGTAGCTAAGCTACTGCATTTGTGCCCATTTTCAACTTGTCCCCATAATAGAGTGGACAGGTAAGGAATCAGCCAGCCCGCCTCCCTTAAGCCTATTTGTTGTAGGGTGTTGGATACCATTCAGCATGTCTACTGAAGTCTTCATTGTCTTAAGTAGGTTTTTCGGCATATATTTATTAACTACAGGAACTTTGTCCATTTATACAGTAAAATTGCCAAGTGCCCACATAGTGGTGTGGAGAGTCACATGATGGTAGATATGTGTAGTAGAAACTAACAGAAGCCAGCATGAAGACAGCACTCATGCACGGCTGGACCTTGGAGATGTGTGCAGTTAACAGCTGGCAATAGACAGATTATGTTCAGGTATATAAGCCTCTGGACTGCTTAGTGAGACACCAAACAATGTTAGAAAATGGTGGCAGTGAAGGAGAGACCTCGAAAGCATGAAAAAATAAAGAAATTGCAGTCTGACATGCAAGAAGTGTGTCCAAATCCAAGGCTCAGCTGGAGATCATCTAAAAAAGCTCCATTGCCAGACTTGAGTGAACAGGTCTATTGAACAGACCAATTAAGGGCATGTTCTACAATAATACGTGTGGCCGGGGAAGGTAGGACGAAAGCTTTTTCACCATCTCAGGTCACTTCTTTGGGGAATGCCTTGTATCCATCGGGAGCCATCCCACCCTACCTCCATGTGATGTTACCTCCCATCCACTCCCATTTTGGGACTCCCACTGGCCTCCAGAACTAACCCCACCACCACCCACCTTGGGTTCCCAATCCCTTCTCATCTACGAATTCCCTTTTCAATCTGGCATCCATGTTCCTTCTCCTGGGAACTGCTTATAGTCCCAGCTACTGTCCCTACTGATTTTTGGCAAGATGGGATTACTCAGCTGCCAACCAGCCTGATTAGCTGGCAGCTTTTGAGGCTGGAACCTCCTATTCCTGATGGACGGAAGTCCTACAGTTACCTTGTTAAGGTAACCTCCAGCCAGCTATAGCTGCAGGGCAGCCTTTTTAAAAGTCAGTAGGCTTGCGACTATGGTGGGGGATTGGTGCTGGAGCTTTTTCCTCCCCTGCCTCCTCCTTTCTCCCTTAAATTAAGCCCCATATTTCATAATAGGTTCTAAGAATGTGTCCTACAATATACCTGATACATTTGATCTGTCAATAAGAATGCAAGCTTCTGGAAAATAACACTTAATTCCTTGGATACATATTTAAACTTTGATAACTAAGCTCTTAAAATATTAGATAATTGCTTGAATAGTGAGAAACAATACTTCACAAATGTAGCGCTTAATAGTTTAGCAGTGTGTTACAGTGTGATTAAAGTACTGTTATGTCTGGAAAATAAGATCTTTATGTACTGATTACAGTACTCTAAAATAAAGTGTCTGTGTGGGCTGACAGAATGCAGCACTCAAAATGCCATTTTGGAGATTGGTATCAGTACAGTAGTGCATCTTGATAAATAGTGGGTAGTTTAAGTGCATTATGTACTCAGCTGTATGTCTGTGAATTCAGGTGGTTAAAGTTTGAAGAGGACGTTGAAGATGGAGGAGATCGCTGGAGCAAACCGTATGTTGCCACGTTGTCACTTCACAGCCTATTTGAGTTGAGGAGTTGTATCATCAATGGCACAGTCCTGTTGGACATGAGAGCCAGCACCATAGAGGAGATTTCAGGTATTGTTGCACAGAATATCGTAGCAGAACTGTTATTCATAGCCAGAGAACGACCGGATGTATTACAACAAAAAACAACTTTGTCTTATTTGTATCATTAAGTGATGGGACTCATAAAAGTTGGCTTTTGATACTGTCAGGTCAAAATTATTTATTAGTAACATCAATTAATTTAGTGACTGTCCTCACATATCAAGCTGTGGGAAATACTACGTTGCTGAAAGCTACTGTTTTAGCTATAGTTTTGTGTATTCCCTTACCATCAACAGACTTTGACCAAACAGTGATCCTGCTAGAAAGTCTACAGAGGCAATTCTCTGGGCCCGGTAGCCCCCAGCAGGAATCATGTTGGCCTGAAGCATTGGCGTTGACAGAAATACACGTTTAGCACCAGGTGCCAAGCCAGTGCAATGCTGCCAGTCTGTCATGCCAGCCCTGATCGGGTTCACAGCCAGAGTGGGTGGGAACCTGATAAATATTCAGAAGGCCTTTTTAGCAGTCATCACCTCCCACCCCTCCAGTGGGATCTGCACTAGGCAGGCTTTGGTACAGCGGGGAGTCAAGGAGGTAAGTCCATTGCCCATTTCTCTCTGCCACTGTCAAGAATCGTGGGGGTTGGGTGGGCTTGGGCTGAGTGCCAGGGGCTGATCTCAGCACTGTCCGCCTGAGATGGAATCCCTTGGCTGGACTGTCCCTTTCAGCCCTGGCAGTTCTGAAGGTCAACCCTGGCATGGTGATTTCAGGCAGCTCTGTCAACTCAACAATTTCATTCGTGAATATCATCTGTGAGAACTTTGAAGTGGCCTGGGCACTTTGATCTCCATTAGTCAGGCTTTTAAATTGCAGCAGCACTCCATTCTGCATCAAGGATTTCCTTTTCTCTCTGTCAGAAGCTGCAGTTGTAAGCAGATCCTTTGAAATCCTCTGACTGTCAGAAGACAGTCACTTTTGCTAAGGAGGCAATTTCCATCTTCACAGCTGTTCACTCAGCCTCGAAGTTTTAATGCTGCATTTATTTCAAGTCTCTCAACCTTCGTAGAAAGCTTAGAGATTTTGAAATGCCTTTTAACCCAATGAAAACCTTTGTTTCTCTTTACTTTCAGTCCAGTAATTTTATCCACCTTTGACTGACAGCTTACTGTTTTTTACTCAGTATGCACTCAGCTGTGTTCCCTTCACATTTCAGTGCATCTGAAATACCCTCCATTGTTCCTACACAATGTTTGCAAACATTCTAAGCTTGATTGATAGTTGCGGTTTCTTCAAAGGGGATAAGTGGTTTAACTTCCTCTCTTGCAAACCACTTATTCCTTTTGAAGGGAAGTTGCTATCATACAACAATCACGACAGTTGAAAAATGCCTTATTGACTATAAAACACCTTGGGATGTCATAATTGGCATTATATAAGTGCAAGCTGTTTCTCTTTCTTTGATATTTTATTATTCCTTGGGTTAAAATGTTTTTCATGTCCTTGTGTCCTTACCGTTATCTTTTTGTACATTCAAGCTTGTGCATATATATAATTGCAGTGTTTTCCAGACTATCCAGATGTTCACATTACCTGGTCTCTCGTCTGCTATATACTCCACTATCATTTTGCCCTTCCTCTATTTATGCTGATCCCACCATCTATCAATCCCTTATCCACTCTCTTTTCTTCATCTACTCCCAGCACTGCTTGGCCTGACCCTGTTCTATGTTTCTAGGTTAGTTTGTGCATGATATTATAAATGACTCTTGATATTAAGGACATTAAAGTAATAGAAACAATGTTGTAAGATTTTTAAAATTCTGTGATTAATTATGTTGTTGACATCCCGAATTTGGTCATTGTCATACCTCTGTCGCAGGAATACACATAGTAATTTGGTGGTACAGAACCTGAGCATTGCTGAAAAAAGAGACATGTTGTCGAAGCTTTTCACCTTGAACCTTTAGGACAAGTTTGCAATGTAGTAAGTCTTTGGAGGCAGAAGTTCCTTCACCAAAATTCCTTTATTTACAAGTCTGCTGACCACATACAGAGTGCTTTCAGTTACCAATCTACACTTGGAATCCCAATGGAACTGATATGCCTGGTTAAATACAAAGCAAGAGGCTCCCTGATTGGCCTATCAATTTGGTAATCAGAGAGTTCATATTCTAACAGGCCAACCTCAATTGCCTGATTAAAGTCCTTACATGCAAGAATACCAATTGTAAAGGGAACTGCAATTTATACTGGATGAGAAGAGAGTGCTGATTTGTAGGCAAGTGGACTCTGGTAGAGATGTTATGCCCCTTGCTGTGTCCACTTGCCAACTTCTCTTCTCATCCAGTATAAATTACTATACTCTTTACAGTTGGCATTCTTGTGAAACAACCTTGATGAGCGCAAGATGAAAAGCTTCAACAGCATGGGTGGGATTTTATAGTCTCATTCGTCCTGAAACTGTAAACTTCCGCTTGAAGCCAATGGATTCCCATTCTCCACTCCATGCCCAGTCCGATTCTCGTGGCAGGCGGAATTGAAAAATTCCGGCCCCTGTCTCTTTTTTCAGCAATACTCAACTTCTGTACAATGAAACAACTAATTGCATACCTGAGACAGAGGTATAACAATGACCAAATTCAGGATATAAAAAAATGTATTGCAAACAAAGCCTAAATTTATATTTTTTGAACAGGCACGGGTTAACCTGCAGAATTTCTGAGCAATGTGTCTCAAAAGTTGGCAATAATTGATTTCAGTTGACTTTTCACAGACCTCATTCTGGATCAGCAAGTGGCTTCCGGACTAAGTGATGATGTCCGTCAAAAGGTGCATCAGGCCCTCCTAAAGCGACATCATCATCAGAATCAGAAGAAGCTGAGCAATCGAATTCCTATAGTTAGATCCTTTGCTGACATTGGAAAGAAACATTCTGATCCACACTCATTGGATAAAAATGGTGAGCTCCTTCCTGTTGTTACAAATGAAAGTAAAATATTTGTCAAAGCAAGTAGTGTAAATTTGTTTAGTATTTATAACTAATGTAAACGTAGAATTAGAACAGTTTTATATATTTAAGTGAAATTGTTTATTAAGAGTAACTAATATATTAGTAAGATGGGATATTCTAATTTAATTCTGTTTGGCTAAAAATCCTTTCTATTATCACATTTTATTTCATCCCATTTTGTTCCATCTTACGTTTCTGCACTTCCCAGAATGCAATTGATTTTTGTTAAACACTGTATTTTGTGACTGACCAAGTTTTTAAAGGGTTTTTGTGCTCCCATAATGGTTCAATATAACTCAAGTACCCCATTTTCCATTTTTAGTTTACACTGTGTTAGCTAATATCAGCCGGGGATGAGTAGAGGTACTTCACTAGCATTTTCCTCTGTGCATTAGTTTATAAATCTACTTAGATTCTGGTTTTCTCTTTCCTCTTCACTGTAATTGTTTTCAACACTTGTATCACGGATCGTTCTCCTTAGTGTTTAACATCTTCATATGCTTTTGAGAGCATCATCACTGCTCTTGCCATTAGTTAGCTCAGTTGGCTGGACAGTTGGTTGTGATGCGGATTGATGCCAACAGCAAGGGTTCAATTCCCGTACTGGCTGAGGTTATTCGGGAAGGCTCAGTCTTTTCAACCTTACTCCCCGCCTGAGGTGTGGTGATCCTCAGGTTAAATTTACCACTAGTCAGCTCTCTGCCTCAAAGGTCAGAGCAGTCTGCAGTCATCTGGGACTATGGTGATTTTATCAATGCCAAACATCTGGCAGCATGTCCAGCAAAAAGAAAATTTTGACCAATGGGTTGTTTTTAATCTAATGGGATTAGACAAGGGGAAAACCATCCTAACAAAATGAGTGGGTTTGCGAGCACAGAGGTGCTTAAGAGCACTGAAATTGACAGAGAGTTGGGAATCTGACTCAAACCCGCCAACTTTGGGGGCGATTTTCCCCCAAAAAATCAAAGTGTCCCAACGGGCAGGAAAACTGTGTCCTTTGTTTTTAATGGCAGTGCCTTCACATGAGAAACTTTTTAAAATGTTAATAGCTCATTAATAACTTTTTTAACTGGGATTTTCAACATTAACTGTGAGTATATGGGTTTCTCAGGTTTCCTGAATTCACCAGTGAAATCAAGATTATAGGATGGTGGGAATTAAGGGAGCTGAGTGAATGACTTTCTATAAATACTGAGACTTCACACCTGTTTCCTTGCCTAACTGAAAGGCATGTATTCCTATTAGTTACTACTTTGGAGATAATTTCTACTACTTTGGAATTTTGTGTAACTCGTCTTTCCATCTGACAAACATTTGTTCAGCATGGGTGCCACTTTTGCAGCTTTACCTTGAATTCAGATAAGGACCAAAATGAGCAGCAGCATTACAACTCAAGCGGCTGGAGTGGCCTTCTTCTTATTAACCCCATAGCAGTGCAGCTTGGAGGAGGTGATCCCCCTCGCACAGAATAAGTGGGCAGAGATTCAATTTCCTGGATATGTCTGGACACCAGTGGGCTCAAGATATTGTGTCAGGAGTTTGCCGATGTCTGTAGCTTGCTTGAAGAAGATCTGCCATGTGGATCTGCTGGCTGTGCTTTGTCAATGGCTGTCAAAGCCACAACTCTCAACATCTTTGCGTCTGGCTTCCTCCAGGGCTTCACATGAGAGATTTGCAAGCTCCTGCTCACAACAGTGTCACTCAGATGACAGATACCATGTTTGCCATGGCCAACAGTACACTGCCACTGATGAGGCAAATGAGAATAGCAGGAGCTTGGTTGTGGGCCACAGGCTCAGCAAGTAATCATTTCACACATGTGGCAATTTAAATGCCGCCAAACCAACCTGGATTCTTCATCATTCTCAAGAGCTTCCTCTCCATCAATCTGCAGTTCTTGTGTAACCACAAAATGATCACCATGCATGGATGAGTAAGATCCGAAGGAGCTGCCATAATGATTTTGTCCTGCACCATTTCACCCTCCCAGAGCTCTTGGACGTTGAAGCAGTTAATGATTGGCTTCTAGAAGTTGAGGACTACCCACTAAAGATATGATTGATAACCTGTGCTAAGAACCTCAAAAATGAGCAAAAGAATTGAAGTCAGATAACCATGAGAACCCTCACTGAGTAAGCAATCAGGATGTTGAAGATAGGCTTTAGGCAACTGGACAGATCTGGGGGCCCTTCTGTATGCACCAGCACAGATCATGAGACTGAAACTGGTGTGCAATGTGGTGCAGCCATGAGGAATGAAACTAAAGGAGAAAGAAGGGACTGAACAGAGTTCCTATTCAGGGCTTCACAGTGGCACAATGTTAGCTCCACTGTCTCACAGCACCAGGGACCAGGGTTCAGTTCTGACCTTGGGTGACTGTCTGTGTGAAGTTTGCACATTCTCCCTATGAATACTTAGGCCCCCAAATAGCGGGAAATTGAGGAGCAAATATGTAAGGAGATTACAGATAGCTTCAAAAAAAATTGAGTGGTAATAGTTGGGGATTTTAACTTTCCCAACATTGACATGGTTAGTAAGTTTACAGATGACACCAAGATTGGTGGCATAGTGGACAGTGAAGGAAGTTATTTCCCATTGCAATTGGGCCTGTGGGCTGACGAATGGTAAATGGAGCTTAATTTAGATAAAGGCAAGGTGATGCATTTTGGCAGATTGAACCACGGCAGGACTTACTCGATTAATGGTAGGGCACTGGGGAGAGTTACAGGACAAAGAGATCTAGGGGTACATGTTCATAGCGCCTTGAAAGTGAAGTCACAGGTGGATTGAATGGTGAAGAAGGCATTCAGCATGCTTGGTTTCATCAGTCAGAACATTGAATACAAGTTGTACAAGACATTGGTAAGGCTGCACTTGGAATACTGTGTACCGTTCTGGTCACCCTATAATACAAAGGATATCATAAAACTAGAGAGAATGCAGAAGAGATTTGCTGGTATGCTGCTGGGACTTGATGGTTTGAGTTATAAGGAGAGGCTGGATAGACTGGGACTTCTTTCTCTGGAGCTTAGGAGGCTGAGGGGTGATCTTATGGAAGTCTATAAAATAATGAGCGGCATAGATCGGCTAGAGAGTCAATATCTTTTCCCAAAGGTAGGGGAGTCTAAAACTAGAGGGCATATGTTTAAGGTGAGAGGGTAAAGATACGAAAGAGTCCAGAGGGGCAATTTTTCGTACAGGTTGGTGACTGTCTGGAACAAGTTGCCAGAGGTAGTGGGACAGATGGGTACAATTTTTTATCTTTTAAAAAGCATTTAGACAGTTACGTGGGTAAGATGGGTATAGAGGGATATGGGCCAAATGCGGGCAATTGGGACTAACTTAGGAGTTTAAAAAAAAGGAAGCATGGACAAGTTTTGCCGAAGGTCCTGTTTCCATGCTGTAAATCTCTATGAATGTATGACTCTAGGTTTCCTCTGGTTTCTTCCTATAGTCCGAAGATGTGCAGGTTAGGTGGATTGACCATATTAAATTGACACTAACTGTCCAAAGATGTGTACACTAGATGGATTAGTCATGGTTAATGCATGGCGTTATGGGGATAGAGTGGAGTGGAGGGCCGAGGTAGGACGCTGTAATGGATTGAATGACCTCTTTCTGAATAGGGATTCTATGGTGCTGTAGGAGGAAGAGGAACAAGAGGAGGTGAAGAAGGAATATGATGTGGAGATACCAGCAACATTGCACATTGTTTCTCAGTTCTGGCATAATTTAATTTGATTAAATAGCATGAACCCATCAGGAAACTCCATAACCCACCTGTACCAAAGTTTCTCGAATCAATAAATACCTTTTGTTCCTAAAGGACTCTGATACCTCTTGACAACACCATAACATAATATCACCCCCATCCCCAGGTTTGCTGGCATGTTCTATCGAGATGGGTGGGCTGAGCTGGAAGATTTCCCCATTCCTGCTACCTGTCTCTTGGATGAAAATCTGTACTCATATATATATATATATATATATATACATACACTTACATATATATATATTTATATATATATATATACACACACATACTGATTTTCTTATGATGCAATCTGTTGATTTAGTTTATCACTCAATAATGCTAGTTTGTTCTTTCTTTTCTGTTTATTAATTTCATAACTTTTATTGCATGCATTTCTGTATAAATTTGTCTTACATCTATCATTGTTAGTTCATTTCCTCATTAGCCCTCATCTGTTTTCTGTGTCTTGTTTCCACATTTGCACCTATTTCTAACAGGCTCAACTCTTTCTGCTTCTCTTACTCCTTTCTTTTTGACTTATTGAAAGCTGGTGTGAAGACTTCAAGACATGTTGAAACCTCTCCTCAAAGGGCTTCAGGTGATCCACAGTTTACTCCAATCACTTAAGCATTAAATGTGTCTTCTGGTACATTCCATCTCACAGTGGTTAGCATTGTGACACTGTGCTGAGTACCATTGTGGCTCTCAGGGAATAATTTGCAAAAAGAACAGACTATAATTATAATTAGCCTTTTTTGGCTATTAGTGTTTATAGTTGGAGTTCATTTAAACAGATTAGCCCAATAGACGTCATTTAAAACAATATAGTTATTGTCTTCTAATCCTATTTGATCCTGTTATTTTTGTTTAATGAACATTTTCTGTACTTTAATACATTTCATGTGATCTATCATAAAAACACTGACTATTGTGAATGACTTGCTTAATCTAACTGCAAAGGGTATTGTCGGCTTGAATCTAGGCATGTTTCCAATGCATTATTTAGTTCTACTTTCTTCTAATACTCTTACAAAACAGAATGTAAGTAACCTGGTACTTTGGAGAACTATTAACATTTTTCTTTGAATCAGGTCACATGTTCTCACCACAGTCAGCACCTGCTAATTTGGAAGGCAAAACTGATGTCAGCCGAGAGAACAGTACCGTTGACTTTAGCAAGGTGAGTTGTTTCTTTGGCAAAATCTCAACTGACTCAAACAAAACAAAAACAAAAAATTGCTGAGTGAAGCAAACAGAACCATTTTATTTTGAGTTATATAGATATTCTAATACTTAAGCTTTTCCTTGTGTTTTTATGACAGATTGGTGTCAAAGGCTGGTACATTTTCTAAGGAATACTGAGGTCAATTTTCTGCATGTTTCTGCCAGTTATATCAGCACAACCTGGGCCAAATTGGCCAAACAAATGCAAAAGATTGTGCACTTTTAGTTGAGTGATACGCAAACCACTTAGGTTCATGTTTTCTGCTATATTTTCTGCTGGTCCAAGTCCAGTTTACTTGAATCAGGCCTCCTGCCCACACAAACTGCCATGTCAACAAATCCAGTTTGTGAGATTCCAACAGTTACACTGGGTTGATAAGGCTCTTCAGATTGCACTCATTTTCTTGGGCACAGGCATTAATTAGCTCATTGACAGTATTTTCATTCTGAAAAAAATATTTAATTTATGAAGAAACTGAGTGGTGTACAAAATGAGATTATTAAATTGCTCAGTATAGTTTTTTTAGAACTCATTTTCAGTGATTTAAAATTAGTTTACTAACGAGTGAAGAACAGAATTCCATTAACAAAAATATTTGTAATTACTGATAAAAGCATTTTCAGCTGTATTAATGAAAAAGCACCAGGTTACTCTTCACTATATCAATGAATACTGGTTAGTGGAGCAATAGAAATGGTTATGTTCCATTACGTTGTTTGATTATGTTGCCATATGAAAGATTTTACATTTCTGATTATGCAAATTGCGTTTTGGCGGGAAACTCAAAACCTGACTATACCATTGCAGCTTCAGTCACAAAATAGAAACTCCACCTCTGTGAGCAGTTTTGTGTATTGGGTTACCTTTTCCATTTGAGCTTGATTGTTAATTTATTCCATATCACTAAATATATATTTACATCTGCCTGCTGGAGCATGAGTGCATCAGGAATTGCATCGTACATGAAGTGAACAAGGTATTTTACCTGAAAACTTACAATGCTTTTCACTGAACAGGGAAATTGTTTTATTTTCCACAGTGGTCAATAGCCACATGACCACATCATTCGAAACGTTTTCATGGAATAGAATTTTTTAAAAAAGAAATATTGCTTGTGAGCTTTAGCAGATGTGATTTGAATTGTGCAAAGACACAGAGATTGAAATAAAATGCTCCATCAGCAAATGCTGCTTTCCAATTAACCCAAATTAAGCAGCTTCAAAACTGGCTGATGTTAATCCACATTTATGTTTGTTTTCGCTATACACCAAAGCACAGACTCTGTTAATAGTATTTGATCTTATGCATGGCCTAGTTTGAGGATAAAGTATAATAAATACTAAATGGTTTGGGTAAGTACTATTCATTGGAATCCAAACTAAGACAAAAGACCAGTTGTAAACAATGTTGAAGCTTTTTCTTCATTAGAGATTTTTTGTATTTGTTCATGGTTCTGAGTAGTGCTGGACAGACCAGCATTGTTGCCCAACCCTAATTTCTCTTTCGAATGTGGTGTTGAGTAGCCTATTTGAATCGCTGCAGTCCATGTGGTATAGGCACTTCATAGTGCTGTCAAGAAGGGAGTTCCAGGATTTTGACCCACCCAGCGACAGTGAAGGAATGGCAACATTATTCCAAGTTAGGATGTTGTGTGGTTTGAAGGGGAACTTCCATGTGGTGGTATACCCATGCATCTGTTGCCCTTGCCTCTTAGGTGGTAGATGTCACAGGTTTGAAAAGTGTTGTGAAAGGAGCCTTGATGAGTTGCAGCAGTGCAATTTGTAGATGGTATTCACTATTGCTACTGTGTGTCAGTGGTAGAGGGAGTGAATTTTTAAGGTGGCGGGTGGGGTGTCAAAATGTATTTTAGATGTATTTTCTTTGCTCTGCCTTGTTTTATTGCCTGGATGAGAGGCAGGGAAGACTCATACCCCAGATCTTTAATAAAGCTATAGTTACATGAGTATCACAGAATGCAACAAATCAGTTAATAATGACTCACATTCTTATTTTTCTTCTCAATTTCTAAATCCCAAATCACAACATGTCCCTTTTACCCTCGACCCTCTGCTCATGGATTTACATTGATACCCAGTCTGGCAACAGCTCAATTTTAAAATTCTCAAACTTGTTTACAAATCTCTTCTTGGCTTCATCCCTACTTATGTCAGTAAACCCCATAATCTTCTTGCTTCTCCAAATCTTGCTTCTTGTGTCCTCAATTCTGGTCACTCCACCATTCAGCTGCCTTGGCTCCTAAGCTGAGACTCTCCCTCATCTATAAGACACTCTTTAAAATCTATTGTCTTCATACTCCCTTCGTGATGAAGAATCAATTTTTGAGTAAATTATTAATGATGGAAGGATAAATTGTTAAGAAGTTATAAAACTGTGAGTTTATAAATTGAGGCATTGCATATAAAAGTAAAGAGAGTACACTAGAAATGTAGAAATCATTGCTTGGATCTCAGTTATGGAAGTATGGACTATTCTGGGGGTTCTACATTTTACAGAGATATTAAAGCTTTAGGGAGGATACTGAGGAGACTCATTGGCATGTTACCAGGCATGAGGAACTTCAGTAATGAGAAAATATTGGAAAAGTCAGGATTGTTCTTCTTGGAACAGAGCAAGTTATGAGACGACCCAACTGAGATTCACAAGATAGTGAGGAGTTTGGACACAATAGAGAAAAAATATTCCCTGTGCTGAGTGGGTCAACAAATAAACATCATAGATTTAAAATAATTGATATATTATCTGGAGGAGTGTTGAGATTTCTGTCACTCAAAATTGTTGGGACCTGTAATGTTATAGCTGGACAAAAAGATGAAAGCTGATTCCATAAATAATTTTAAAGGAGAATTGGATAGAAACTTGAGGATGAACAGGGTTATGGATAAGATGGAAGAGTGTGGATGTAAGCATAATTACTCTTTCAGAAATGTGGTCTTTATTCATCTTTGCTTGGAAAAATCAAGAAGAAGCTGAGTTTTTCCACAATTAGTGAATTGTTAAAAATTCATGGAAATATGATTTTAATTTTTAAATAGTAAACTTTTTGAGAATTGGATTTTATTACAGGGAATTAATTCACAACTTTATGCAATAATGAGCCTTTAATTTTCCTCAAGCAGCTAACAAATTATTGCTTCTGATAATTTGCTAATCGAGCTGTGGAATGCTCAGTTTTTGTGTCAAATGGTTCAATAAAATTATTCAATAAAAATTGACAACATCTGTTTTCTTGTAAAATGAGTTTTCTCAGCAATGTATTTCTAATGCCCATCAATATGCTTCAAATAAACAATGCCTTTTAATCACCACAAACTTACTTACAGCTAGCCCACTGCTGATGAACAACCACAATGGCCACCAACTCGCACACAGATCATTCTTAATAATCAATGCACCCCAAATTTCCACATGCATATAGTTAATTTTCAATCTTTCATGAGTCCTAAGCCTCACATGTCCAGGCATAGTTTGATGCTACTGAAAGCGCACTTTTCTTAATCACAATAAGAACATAAGAACATAAGAAATAGGAGCAGGAGTAGGCCATCTAGCCCCTCAACCCTGCCCCGCCATTCAATAAGATCATGGCTGACCTGTCGTGGCTCAGTTCCACCTTCCTGCCCTCTCCCCATAACCCTTAATCACCTTGCCTATTAAAAACCTATCAACCCGCATCTTAAATATATTTAGTGAGGCAGCCTCCACCACTTCAACGGGCAGAGAACTCCAGAGATTCACCACCCTTTGAGTAAAGAAGTTCCTCCTCAACTCCGTTCTAAACCGCCCCCCCCTTTACCTTGAGGCTGTGCCCTCTAGTCCTACTGTCCTTTCTGAGTGGGAAGAGCCTCTCCACCTCTATCCTGTCCATCCCATTCATCATCTTATATGTCTCAATGAATTCTCCCCTCATTCTTCTAAACTCTAACGAGTACAAGCCTAGTTTATTCAGCCTCTCCTCATAGTTCAACCCCCTCAACTCCGGTATCAGCCTAGTAAACCTCCTCTGCACTCCCTCCAAGGCCAAGATATCCTTGCGCAAGTGCGGCGACCAAAATTGCACACACTACTCCAGCTGCGGCCTCACCAGTGCCCTGTACAGTTGCAGCAAGATGTCCCTACTTTTATATTCAATCCCCCTCGCTATGAAGGCCAGCATCGCATTCATCTTCCTGACCACCTGCTGCACCTGCAGGCTGGGTTTCACCCATGACTTGTCTCTCTTTCTTTCAAAACACAGTGCAGTCCTCCTAATTCTCACTCTCAGTCCACCTGGATGAATAATTGATTGTTTTAATCTTAAATAACACTCTGCATTTTTTAAAGTTTGAATAATGTTGTTAATAAAACCATACAATGTGAAGGTTTACTTCAAAAGGAAGCTGCACCCTGTTTGACATTCAATGAAAGTCAAGCTTGTTCTATACTATTGTTCGGTTCCTACAACATGAAAATAAATCCAGCGATGTATGGTCTCAATGCTATTCTTATTGCTGTTTTAAAATAAATGGGTTTTCTGTTGAACCGAAAAGGATGGCTGCTACAAGTCATATGACCACATAGTTGTCCCTTTGCCTTGGGAGCTACAACCAAGGGTTATAAGAAAAAATAATTCTTCACTCAGGAAGTGAATTCCCACACCTCATTGTATAAATCCTTGTAATCAATGAAAGCAGAGGAAGTGCAGATGATCTGGCTCCCCAATCTGAACTGTCACAATAGTCATTCTCGGCTGTATTTTTAAAGAGTGAGCCCACCGTTGAAATGGTTCTCCAACCATTCAAAATCTGTAGGCTTGTATGGGTTTCTTATGAGTGCTCCAGAATATTGGCGATATACCATCAATGAAGAGTGCAGAAGGGCAAGCCAGGAACAGCATCAGGCGTACCTAAAAATGAAGTGTTCATCCAGGTGAAGCAATAACACAAGATTACCTGCATATCACACAGCCTAAATTGCAAGCATTAGTCAGATCTAAGTGATTTCACAACCAATGGATCAGACCTAACCTTTGCAGTGTTGTCACATCCAGCTGTGAATGGCGGTGGACAATTAAATAACTCACTAGAGGAGAAGGCTCCACAAATATCC
The DNA here is from genome assembly GCF_965287045.1 of Carcharhinus amblyrhynchos. NCBI lineage: Eukaryota > Metazoa > Chordata > Chondrichthyes > Carcharhiniformes > Carcharhinidae > Carcharhinus > Carcharhinus amblyrhynchos. The sequence goes on from NC_137334.1 coordinate 56,686,310, forward strand.
CCATTCTCAATGATGGAGGATCCCATCTATGCAACAGATAATCTTTCATGTTTCCCTAATCTCACGTTCAGTCATAGTTTGATCCGAGTGGAAGTGCATTTTTCCTAACCACAATTCACCAATGACTCATCTCTCTGTCAAAGAACAGTGTAGTCCTCACTTACAGTCCACCCGAATGAACAGTTGATCCTATTAATCTTAAATAACACTCTCGTTTGCAGAATCTTCAGCCAGCAGTTTTGAGTGGATGATCCATCTCAGACTCCTCTGGAGGTCCCCAGCATCATAGATGCCAGTCTTCAGCCAATTTGGTTTACTTCACCTGATGTCAGGAAATGGCTGAAGCACTGGATACTGCAAAGGTTATGGTCCCTGACAATATCCCAGCAATAGTACTGAAGATCAATGCCATGCCACCAGCCCAAGTGTTTCAGTACAGAAAAATACTGTCATTGACACATAAATGTGGAAAGTTACCCAGCTATGCCCTGTTCATAAAACGCTGGAAAAATCCATCTGCCCAATTACCGTCCCGTCAGTCTACTCTCAATCATCTGTAGCATGATGGAAGGGGTCAACAACAGTGCTGAGCAGTAACCTTCTCACTGATGTTCAGTTTGGGTTCCACCAGAGTCATTCAGCTCCTCACAGCCTTTGTTCAAACATGGGCAGAGGAGCTGAACTCCAGAGGTTGATGAGACTGACCGCATTGTCATCAAGGCAGCATTTGACCAAGCATAACATTAAGGAACCTTAGCAAAACTGAGGTCAGTGGGAATCAGGGGGAAAGTTCTCCACCGATTGGAGTCATAATTAATATAAAGGAAGATGGCTGTAGTTGTTGAAGGTCAATCACTACAGTTTCAGGAAATCACTACAGGTGTTCCTCAATTTAATGGCTGCGACCCAACCATCTTTAGCTGCTTCATCAATGACCCTCCTTCCATCATAAGGTCAAAAATGCGGATATTCACTGATGACTGCACAATGTTCAGTATCATTCACAGCTCCTCAGATACTCACGCTATTCCGATCCAAATTCTGTAAGCCCTTTACAAAATTCAGGCTTGGGCTGACAAAGGTTAGGAATATTCATGCCACAGAAGTGCCAGGTAATGCCCATCTTCAAGAAAAGCAAATCCTACTCTCACCCTTGACATTAAATGGCATTATCATCACTGAATCTCCCTACTATCAAAATCCTAGGGTTATCATTGACTAGAAACTGAATGGGACTAGTCATATAAATACAAGAGTGGATGAGAAGCTAGCATTCTTGCTGCAAGTAACTCACCTCTTGATTCCTCAAAGCCTGTTCACCATCTACAAGGCAAAAGACAGAATATTCTCCACACTAGCCTGGATGAATGCAGCTCCAGCAACACTCAAGAAGCTATCCACCATCCGTGGTAAAGTAGCCCGCTTGATTGATCCACAACCATTTGTTCCTTCTACCACTGACGAAAGGTGCCAGAAGAGTGTACCAGATACAAGATGGAACTCACCAAGGCTCCTTTTACAGCGCCTTCCAAACCCATGATTGCCACCATCTAGCAGGATAAGGTCAGCAGACACATGGGAACACACCATCTGAAAGTTCCCCTTGGAGCCACTCACCATACCTGACTTGGAAACATATCGCTGTCCTTCAGTGTTGCTGGATCAAAATCCTGGAACTTCCTCCCTAATAGCACTGTGGATGTATCTACACCATATGGACTGTAAGTTTAATAAGGCAGCTCATAACTAGCTTCATAAGGTCAATGAATGGCAGGCCCTGCCAGCAATGGCCACATTCCATGGATTAATTTTTTAAAAATGTGTCTGGGACTAACCCTCAGGCACTAAATATGGCAGCCTTTGTTTGTTCATAATTAATGGACGCATCAGAAATCAACATGAGTAGACTTTCTGGGCTCTCCCAAATACTCTGTCAATTAAGAAAGTTCAGCTATTTGGTGACTATTTTCGCAGTCTTACTATTTTCTCATAATTGGTGATAAAGGTTTCCATCCCTCACTTTCCAAATTGTGGAATTAATCTTACATTCTTGAGGGCCTCAGAAACTTGGTGGTAGGGGAGGGAAATAGAGGCTAACACCAGGTTTCTTTTCCAGTTTCCAGCTGTCTGGTTTTGCTTTCCCTTTGAGCTGCTAATTTTACATTGAAAAGCAGAGCAAAACACATTCACATATACTTTAAACTAAAATTCTCAACGGAACCTTCATTTTATCTTTGTCACTTTCCACAACACCCCCTCTCCCAGGAGAGAGCTTTTGGCTAATTACCAGGCTCTTGAAGGTTCCTTCACTTCCTGGAAACAAAGCAAATCACCACAGCTTTCAGGAATTCACTTTGATTTCTCCTTAGTTAATCCAGTTAATCTCCGTGATATGAACTTTCATGGGGATGCTTCCATTAGCCTTTGGCAAAGCAATTCCAAAACAATTCTTCAAAACATAACGGGAGGGAATTTATGACCTCGCTTGAGCTGCTTGTCTGATCTTAGCAGAATCCTTCTTTCTTTGCCTGCTGAACATGACCCACTAAGTTGAGTGTCTTTAGTGCCAATCTCAAAGACTTTCTGAAAAATCCCAGAATTCAAAGTAAGGCTCCACCCTGAATTACTCATCTTCATGGCAGCACGGGTTAGTTGAGATGGCTGAGAGATTGTTAGATTAATTAACATTTAGCTTCAAAATCAAACCTTTCAATGCTGGGATCCATCTGAATAAATTTCACATCAAGGCAATTCTCCTCAGATTTATTTCTTTAAGCTACAATCTCTGATCTCATAACGTATTCATACGGAAGCCTTTGAACAGGTCCATAAAATCCAGTCCATTATTTCTAGCCATCCTTTCAGAGAGTAAATTGTGCATAGGACTGAAAAATGTGTCTCCCTTTAAGCGTGTAGCTTATCCTTTAAACTGGACCTGACTGGGCAGAATAGTGTCACCAGTGGAACCTGTTTATAATGCTGTTCAATTCTCTTAAACTGCAAATCCTCTTTGTCTGGTACTCCAAAATTCCCATATCTCCTCATCCCCATATTTCCAAACCCTGTCTCCATACTTTCCAATGCAGCTAGATCCTTTAACTCAGAATGAGCAGGGTGCACATGTATAGACAGAAATAAACATTTCTGTAGATAACCATAGAGATGGAGGTACAAAAGCTTTAGAGAAAAAGATACCGAGAGTCCCCACAGCTGTGCAGCTGCAAAACCTCAATGTTCTCATCCAGACTGCACATGAGTCGGTCTCTTTAAGTAACTGCTTTTGCACAGAAATCACCCACACACCATAAAACAATTAAAGGACATGTTAGATAGAACTGAAATTACTATGAAAATTCTGAGTGACTGTGTGCATGATGACTCAAAGAAACTCTGACTCAACTTCGGAATATAAAATCTATAAAATGTGAGTAATTTTAGCTGAATGGCAACCTTAAATTTGTTTTCAAGGATATAGAAGACTGACAATGAGCCTGTCCGTTAGGGTATTATAGTATAGCAGTCACACAGGGAGAAGAATGAAATAGTGGGGAGTCACTGAAACATTCTTTTTTATTTTTGGTTATAAATCACTTTTGCCTCTAGGTATAGGTTGAAGCATTTTGTTTACAGATATGCAGAAAGAATTTAGCAGCTAAAGGCAGAATCCTCCGGTCCCACCAGCAATGTGAAGCTTGGCGGACAGGGGAATTTAACTTGGCATGAGGTCAAAATTCAGTTTCCAGATGGCGGGATGAAAATTTGCAATTATTCTCTCAGGACATTAAAGGAGGATTGGGTTTCCCGATGATCAATGTTAGGAAGCCCTTTTGTATGCATTAGCAAGTCATGCATGTTCATTAAAAGGCTAGCTTGGTAGAATTAAATTCCCCTCAAAATTAGATTCCCTGCTAGCAGAAATTTAGAATATTTATGTTTACAACAGTATGTAGTGGCATGCAACTGGCAAGATTGATCTCTTCCATGATCCCCTCTTGACTGAGATCAGGTGCTGGGAAGCCAATATATGCGAAGGAGGGATACATGAGACAAGACCAGCAGAGGAGAGGAGGAGGGTGGAAGGTGGACATAGGAGGCAGGCTAAGGATGGAAGACTGGACTAAATGCTGGACATGGGAGACAGGCTAAGGGTGATGGGATGGAGTGAAGGCTTGATATGGGAGGCAGATTAAGGGTAGAAGGGAGGGAGGTTAGCCAGGGAATGAAGATTGGCTATCCAGTGCAGGGAGGGAGGCAGTGAGGGAATGCGAGAATGCAGGTATGTGGGATGGAGGGAAGGACATAGCTTTTTGTGTTTGGGGTTCCTTTGGTTGGATGGGGGAAAGGTTTTCCAGAGATAGATGGTGGGAAGGAGATGTTCCTAGAGGATCAGTTGGATGTTGTCTTATGGTGGGGTCCAGAATGTTGAACCCAGGGTGTAGGAAGCAGTCACAATGCAAGCGGAGACTGGGATGCAGTAGATTGTCCAGTTCCATGGTAATAATAAGTAGCTGAAGGTTTCATGGGTGTGGACATGGAAGCAGACGAAACAGATAGCTCGGCTAACGGGACGGGCCAGGGTAAGTATAGGCATGTGCTCAGATGGGACGGAGATAGTTAAGGGTGAAAGGCTAACATGGGTGGATCATGTGTGATAGAGGGGAGAGGAATAGTTATATCGGGTGGATCAAGGGTGATGGGGTAAGTTGGTGAATGACAGAAGAGAATAGAAGTTGTTGGAGCAAGTCTGGAATGTGATCCACACTATTTTTGTATTCACTGTTATTAACACTGTCATTCTGAAATTGCAACACTTCAAAGTAGGGGAGGGTCTTTTCAGTAGGGTGGAGTTCAAGGAGAGCACAATTAGCCTACTAAAGAGAGACACTAACCACCATGAGGCAACAGGATGAGAATGATGTTCAATTGTTTTCTGCTGTCTATGGTGAAGCTACATTGCAGGAAGTTGCTCCCTGATTCACGGGTCTCAAAACATCAAGATCCCAGCAAGGTCTCGAACTACTGTGTGATATACCATTTGTTGCTGTCAGGAGCAGGGATGGTGGGAGAGAGGGAGAAGGATGGAGGGAGAGAGGGAGAAGGATGGAGGGAGAGAGGGAGAAGGATGGGAGAGGAGAGGGAGAAGGATGGAGGGAGAGAGGGAGGGAGAAGGATGGAGGGAGAGAAGGAGCAGGATGGAGGGAGAGAAGTAAATGAAGGCCAGGAGAAAAGTGGATGAAGGGAGGGAGGGAAGTGAATGTTTCCATGGGTGCCTGGTGGACGACAGCAACCTCACAACTCCAAGCTTCCATCCTGTAAACGGGCATGGCTGAGAAGTGCTCAAAATGATAAGTCTTTCTATGCTGCCAAAGCAATGGTCTCTCTATACAGTCTTGAGGGTAATCGCAGCGAGCTGAGCCTGAGAGTTCTCGCACATGGCTGTCAGCACCCAGTCAAGCAATGTGTTTAAAGTTTACTTACTAGTGTAACAAGTAGGCTTACATTAACACTGCAATGAAATTCCTGTGAAAATTCCCTAGTCGCCACACTCCAGCGCCTGTTCTGGTACACTGAGGGAGAATTTAGCATGGCCAATGCACCTAACCAGGACATCTGATTTTCACAGAAACTTAATTGTTAATGTAAGCCTATTTGTCACACTAATAGAAAAACTATAAACTATCTTTCGGACTGTGAGAGGAAACCAGAGCACCCGGAGAAAACCCACGCAAACACAGGGAGAATCTGCAGACTCTGCGCAGACAGTGACCAAGCTGGGAATGTTTTCATGTGCAGTCACGAAGGAACACACATCTCTATTCCTCAAGGATGTCCTTCACCTGGAAAGGATGGAGTGAGGATCCTATGATGGAAGCCAGGCACAGAGCTTAAGTGGCCCAGAGATAGAGGAGAATCTGAAAAGAATATGCTGACCAGATTGATTACTACAATTCATTCACACATCTACTAAGGCCTGGACGATTCTGCCTTGATACTGGCTCTCACTCAGATGGGGAAGAGAAGAGACCAGTGCAAGTTGGCAGAAGACCTGGAGGAGCAATGGCCTGAGCAGTGGGACCTCAAGAAGGTCAGGATTATGGCAACAAGAGGCCAGTGCAGCAGCAAACATTGGCCTGACCACAGGTATATTGCATACAGTACACCTATCTATAGATGGGCAAATGGCAATGCCAGAAGTGCTTAAGGACATTCCAGAACATGGTTGCTCATGTTTGCCAGCTTCACCATAATCTGTTCTGCAAGGACCAGGAAGCAAGTCTATGCTGGTGGCATTGTAACCGCTGCCTTAAACTTCTCGGCCAGTGGCTCCTTCCAGGGCCCCACAGGGCAGCATATCCTTATCAATGAAACACAAGTGCATCCACAAGGTAACAGATGTTCAGGAGAATGCACCAATTTGTCCAATTCTACCTGGATCCCGAAAGCCAAGCTACAAGACCGTTGGATTCTGCGGCAATATCAGGTTTCCTGTAAATGCAGGTTTCTATTCCCTGCACGTCTTGGCCTTGAGACCCCCTGGCAGCAGTCAGTCACATTCATCAACAGAAAATGATTTCATTCTTTGAATGGGCAGCTGATACATGATCAAAGACCAAACCCTGAATGCTTGTACTCAGTTCCCAGAGAGCATTTATGATATCTACATTCTGAAGTACTGACAGGTGCCACAGGTCTTTGAAGGATGTTGGCCGTTGCAGGGTTGATTCCTTGGAGACAAAGGATGTTTTCAGAAGACCTGCCTGATGATACCAGGATGCCATCCACACAGTGCTGCTGAGGAGAGCTACAATGCTGCTGGTGTCTTCACAAGGTCCACGACTGAGCAGTTGATAGACTTCCAAAATGTGATGTTCAAAAGTTTGACCAATCAAGTGGGGCTCTCCAATCATAGAGAGTGTCCTGGATTATCATTGTCTGCTGCACCTGCACAAAGCAGGGGGATGGGGTGTGTGGGGAGGGGTTTGTGGAAATGTCTTGCCTGAAGGAGATGTTTGATGATGAGGATGGTGAAGGGCTGGTAATGGAAAGGATCAGGGCGCCATTGAGTCGCAATGCAGTAGAGAGGCCCCTGACAATCTGACGGGTAACGGATTCCAGGCAGAGTAAGCTGCTGAGGCATTTCCTTTACTATCTGGTTTCTATCCTCTGCTGGCTAAGAGACGCCAGTTCTTTTTTGTAACATATTATACTCTCATCTCATTTACCTTGATTTATAATAGCTAGATTAAATTGCACTATTTAATGTCTGCCCTGCTGGTGGTTTGATCCTTGTGTACTCCAAACTGTGCTGATCTACAGAGACCTGGCACTTAACATGCACATCAGAACCTGCAAAACACTCTCTTCTCCCTCAACTTTGGATACCTATATGTAGTAATTAGACTCCCCCATGTTCTTATACAGTCTATATGATAGCAACTTGGAAGCAAAATCAATTCTTACCATGGCTAGGATGCACTCCTATTACTTTTACAGCTGCTGCCAATGGGGGGGCAGACGTCGCAGAGTGCTCTTTCAGGTGGAACCAGATATATGGGTCCACAGGGAGAAGCAGAATGAAGACACTATTTGGCCATCATATTCTTCCTCACCTCTGATTGCCACTTGCCCATAGTAAATCCATATCCCTTGACATCTTCATCATACCAAAAAGGTTCAAGGTTACTTTGGAGTGCTGAGAGTACCTCACCTGCACCTTGGGTTGCTGAGTAACAACCATGCCAAACCCTCCAATCACAGAGACTCCTATAAGCCTCAGTTTTGATAGCCTCAGTATCAGTGTGAGAGTGTGATCTGGCATTCTAAACATCCCAGACAAGAGAAATACCTTTCATGCATGGACCTTGCAGAATCCTATTAGAGCTGCTGATGCTTCACCTGGATAACCTCACAGTCCTCGGCATGGTCCAGATCCAGGCCCATTCTACTCTCTCTCATCTCATAGACAAAGATTGAAATCTTTCAATGAGTTCTGGTGCCCTTGTTTGCAAACCCTTTATGCGAGGCCCACTGCAACCCTTGATAAGGAGATGAGTAGGTCAAACAAATTTCCATGTGATATTTCACAAAGGCTTCAGTCAACTGCACACACACACACACACACACACACACACACACACACACACACACACACACACACACACACACACACACACACACCTCTTTAATCCGACACGCACTGACTCTTTCAGTCAAGGCTAACTTTCTGTTGCCTCCTTACTTGCAGCTTATACCTGTATATTAGCTCAAAATGACAGATCAGTGAGGAAGACCAATAATGGTTGGATGTGCTCATCACAGCTTTCTCCAAACATGTAGGGAAGTGTTTGGTTTTCTATTGTTGAGAAGACAGTGTTGAGTTTCACCCTTTCTACACTGATACTGCAGCTAAAGTGCTTCTTGCCACATAAAGCAGCTTTAACTCTCCACGAGCATGCCCTGCACTGACCCACATCTCACATCGGGGCTACTGCAGCAAGAGATGCAGTGAGCTCACTGACATTTTCAGGGTCACAACATGGTGAGCTGCAAGGAATTAAAACAAGAAATGCTGGAAAATATCAGCAGGTCTGGCAGCATTTGTGGAGAGAGAAACAGAGTTAATGTCCATATGAAAACAGAGTCCATATGACCTCTTCAGAGTTGCAAGTAATGCCTTACATGATATGTGCCCAGGCAAAAGCAATACCTTTCTCGATTGCTATGTTGAGATGCAGCACCCATGGATGAGGTGGAGGCAGCCCATTGACTCTTATGCTTTGTTGACTGTGATGACTTGGTGGTTATCCTAAAGGTCCTGCCTGCCTGCTTCTGCCACGAGAATCAGCGATGCATATGGAATGAGCTGAACAGTGTAAGATCGCACGTGGTCAGCCTTCGCACTCCCAGTCAAAATCACTCTCACTTTGTTTTGCCACCAAACTTAGCCACCAGAACTAGAGATTCTGCTCAGAGTTTATTTTGGTTAAATCTTTGAAAGTGTTGAAAACTGCAAAACATGCAAATTCAGACAAAAGTAGGTCATTAGCAAAGCAGTTGGAGGATTGAATTTATTACAAAGGAATTAGGAAAGATTTGGAGCTAAGGGTTCAGTTAATTAAGAGGGAATTTTATACTTTATACTTTGCTTGTGAGAATACAGCAGTCACGATATTGCAGTTTCTGGGTTAATTCAGTGTAAATCTTTCAGCATTTCAGTACGGTAGTTGCCAGGACGGCCATTCTACTGATCTCTTTGCTTTGACTGCCACCTTACGTTGCTATTTTTGACGCATTGCAGTAGACTGTGAGGATGGAACAGCATATAAATTAAGTGGCATTTATCTGTGAGTTAATAGTGTGTGAGTAAGAAGAGGATTACATAAATTCCACAATCAAATGTAGAACACAAATTCATGGAGTATTTCTGTGATTTATATTAATGTTTGCATATGAAGTAATGTATCAGTTGAGATGAATATTCATTTCAAAAATGCAGCTAAGCACAAATACATTGTTCGAACATATGTCAACAGATATTTATTCATGAATTTGGGAATATGTTATTTATAATAATAGGTATGTTTATGCCATGTAGGGAATTCAGATTACAGTGACGGAATAAGTCAAATTCTATTTTTATTCAGTGTGCTAAGATTTGTGCTTTGGGCTTTGGGAAGCTAACCATGACAGCATTTGCAAAAATCTTCAGCCAGAAGGGCTGAGTGGATGTTCCATCTCTGACTCCTCTGGCATCACAGATGCCAGTCTTTAGCCAATTTAATTCCCTCCATGTGATATCAAGAAACGGCTGAAGGACACCGGACTGTACAAAGGCTGTGGGCCCTGACACTATTTTCCGGAAATAGCAGTGAAGGCTTGTGCTTGAGAACTTGCTGCACCCTAGCCAAGCAGTTCCCATCTGACCAGTTCACTGATATTTGCCTGCAGTTAACAGAAATCCTCCTTACTCTCTACCAAGTGGCCAATTTTTGGTGATCTTTATTGTACTAACATCATCCTTAATTAACAGAATGTGCGGACCAGCTGCACCATAATACCTACCAGGGAGATTATCATGTGGTGCATTACTTAAATGATTAGTTTCATGTTCTTAGGGTCATGTAAAGATGGGAAATCAAATATGCATTTCTCTAGATTTAATTTCTAATATGTTTTCTTTGCTCTTAAAATCATAAAGTATTTAATTATTGTACTTAACACCAACACATTAAAATCAGCATCCGGTCTAGTCAATGCCAAACCAGTTTTTCTGACTGTAGTAATTGTAAGCAGGACAATTTTTGGACCTCGCTGCTCGCTGCGCCTGCCGCAGATTGTGCCAATTGAAGAAAATAGCACGCTGGCCTAAAAACCGGCTCCACGCCCAGCAGCAAACATGCATTCATCCCAATCCCTTTCTACTGCCACAAACTGGATCGCACCCAGAGGCTGATTAGCATGAGGTTAACTGAATCCTAATCGCATTAGTGAGATGGGCACATGATTGTCTGCCCTACTGGAATGCTCCCACCTCTTTGGCGGGACATCACACGGGGGCAAATAACAGCTGATCTCCACTAGTGGAGATCGGGCACAATGTCCATGCCGAGGGTTCGGAAGCCATTGAAGCTCCCATGTGGTCAGGGGCATGGCTGGGCAAAGCACATCGGAAGGTGCCTACCTGACAGTGCCCACCGGATACCTTGGCAGTTTCAGTTGGGTGTAAGGCCTGGGTGGGGATGAGCCTGAGTGGGGGGGCAATGCTGGAGGGTCTATGTCATGAGGACTATGCAGAGGGAGACTATGCTGGGTGGGGAGCTGTGTTGGGGCAGTCATGCAGAGGTGGAGTTTAAAGGGGGGCATGATGGGGAGGCATGTCGTGGGTCATGATGGGGATCAAGCTGGGGAAACCATTGCGGGGGGCTCCGATGTCTTGATGTTGGTGACCCGTGTTAGGCTGGGGGTGGGGGAACATGCCACTAGGCAGGGGCTCTGATGTCCGTAGTGGGGAGGGTGTGGCTTCACAGTGCATTGTGAGATCAGTGCAAAACAGTGCCCAAGCTCTCAGCAGCCGGCTCAGTTACATGTTTTGCACCCCCCACACCCCAGCCAGTACCAGCGCATGACTCGCAACTGTCCAAAAATGTGAAGATTGTGGTGTGCAGCGCACCTGATGGACCAGTACGGATCACTCTGATTTCCGCACCGTTGTTTTGGGTGAAAATTCCACCCAAGAATTGGTGACCACAATTAGTACAATGCACTACAACGGTTTATTTCCTAGCAGATAACTGCATACAGAGTACTTTCACAATGTTAACACTTCCAGCTCTGGGATACGCTCTGGCAGCAAAAGCCTGGGCTCTGCACCAAGACCCCACACTCGCTTCCCATTGGCCATTCAAGTCACATGTCCCTTCTGATGTCTGCCCCTTAAAGGGGCCAGCTACCATATCCCTCCCCCTTTAAATCCCTCACTTAAACAATTCCCAAAACAATAGCAACAATGAACATTTTAACACGGTGTGTCAGCAGACATTCTCTGACTGTGGGAACCAGCTCCACTGGTTGAAATTGGACCATTGAAGTAGCTTCGTTTGGATTTGCTTCACCAGGGCTCTCCCCTGGAATCCATGTCTCATCTTTCTCAGTTTAATTGGGAGAAGCACTCTGACCTATCACTGGCTAATCAACCATTTCATCCTTTGGAGAAACAGCAACCTCACTTGTTGGCACAATTGGTTAGTAGGACTGGCTCTTGGGATGGCGCCCATCTACTTAAATGGTTTACATATTTCTTCACTAACTCACGTCGTAAGACAGTGGCCCCAACCTGGCCCCTGAAAACCGATTTGGTCTGCTACCAAAATCCTGGATCATCTATTTCAAATGCTCTTTCTAGTTTTGACGAATCTTGGTTCCATTTTTGAAAACTCTGTCTTATTTCCGTCCTCTCTGCCAAACTCGGAACTACATGGCAACCTGGTCGAAAGTGTTAATCCATTAGCAGCTGGCTGGAGCCATTCCAGTTGTAGTATGTGGATGGTTCTATAAGCTGGTAGAAAATATGCCACTTTAGCTTCTAATGAAGTATGTTTTTGCCTCTTCATACCAGCCTTGAATGTTTGCACTGCGCATTCAACTAGCCCATTCCATGAAGTGCGATAAGGTGGCATACGGATGTGTTTTATTCCATGAACTGCTGGAACTTGGCTGTGCAGTACATTACAGCATTGATAATATGGAAAAATGCCCAGTAGCTCAGCCATAACCTAATCACTGACATTCAGTTTGGGTTCTACCAGGGCCACTTGGCACTGACCTCATTACAGCCTTAATCCAAACATGGATAAAAGAGGTGAACTCAAGAGGTGAGCTAAGAGTGGCAGCCTTCGATATCAAGGCAGCTTTTGACCAAGTGTGACATCAAGTAACCTTGGGTAAACCGGGAGCCAATGGGAATCAGGTGGGAAACTTTCCACTGGTTGATGTCATACTTAGCATAGAGGACGATGGTTGTGATTGTTAGAGGTCAATCATTTCAGTCCTGCGGTATCTCTGCAGGAGTTCCTCTGGGTAGTGTCTTAGGTCCAAGCATCTTCTGCTGTTTCACCAATGATCTTCCCTCCATCTTAAGGTGAAAAGTGGGAATGTTTGCAGATGATTGCACAAGGTTCAGTACCATTGCTGACTCCTCAGGTGCTGAAACAATCCATACTCTTACGAAGCAAGACCTGGACAACATTCAGGCTTGAGTTGATAAGTGACAAGTGCTGGGCAATGTCCATCTCTAATAAGAGAGAATCCTACCATCTGTCTTTGATATGCAATGGTATTACCATCACTGAATCTCCCACTATCAACCAGGGACTTACCATTAACCAGAAACTGACTTGGACCAGCCATATAAATATTGTAACTATAAGAGCAGGTCACAGGCTGGGAGAGTAACTCACATTTTGATTCCCAAAATTCTGGCCACGAGGGGAGTGGGATTTGGTTGTCCTTGTGGAGACACTGCCTTCAGATAAAATGGAGGATGGTTCTAGCTTTGGTAGGATTGGCATATGGGTCCTGGAGTTGGCAGAAATGCTATTGTAATGTAGGCAGCATGGTGACAGGGATCATTTTATCGGGCATAACGGTAGAGGGGAACTTGTGGTTTGCAGAAATTGAAGGCTTATGTAGGATTTGATTTATTGTGGGTTACTTATTTATCAGAGGAAGGGAATGAATGAATACATGGAGTCAACAGCACTGAGTGGGGGTGGTGAAATCCCAGACCTGTCATTATTAATTTGTAACTTTCTAAGACATCTCTGAAAACATTGTGTTTGGTATTTTTTGATTGTTTCCTGAAAGTCTCTCTCAGTTACCTTGTCTGACTCTTGCTCTCTCCACTCATCTGTCACCTTTTGGTCCTTGCTTCTTCCTTACCCATTCTGTTTATGACTCTCAGGTATCAGTACTTAGTATGCATACATTTCCTTGCTTTTAACAAAACACAAGTAAATATAATTTGATGATTAGAAACTTTGGTCTCCCACATGTAATACAAAGTTATTTGTTCTTTTAAAATCATTCCAGTCAGAATGAGCAGAAACACAATGACCTAGATTTTTACACACAGTTGTAATGTAAATTGTGGGTTTCCTGGCTGTGCTATTTTGTATGCACATTGGTACAGGCAATAGTGTAAAACATATGTAAAATGGATGTAAGCAGAAAATACGTGCAGTTCAGTCTGAAGTTTAGTGTTGGGACAAGGAAGAAAAATAGAAGGTATTTCACTCTTCCAAACTGGTTCGCGTAATACCTTGCCAAGATTTCTGTTACAGTTGGACAAAATTAAACCTAAAGTCTTTGTGAGGAACTTTGTAAAGGTATAGGAATCTGAGGTTGGTCAAGGGTTTTGATGGGGTGGGTAGGATGACCAGATATGCAGTAACTTTATTTGATGACTCTACACTTTTTCTAACCACTGGGTACCGGTTAAATGGTTCTTTCCCTGGTTACTGTCAAATCCCACAACCTGACTTCCCTGTAACCCCACCCCCTCCCATCCTTTTGGGACTGGAGTTTTTATTGGGAGCATTGGTCTTGTCCCCACATGTAAAATTTTGGGGTGAGCCCATCTTTGGTCCAAGGGGATGGGAGGGATGAAGGGACAGCATGGAGTGAAGGATGGTGCTCAGCTCAGGGGAATGGTGGCCACTGCCAATACTGCAGAGAAGACTGCAGCAAAGCATGTTACACTGGAGCTGGGACCAGAGGTAACTCTGCAGGGTCTTGCTGGAGCTGGCTCTGCATTGATGTTGGAGACCTGGGGGAAAGCCAGAGTGGGAGTGTGGAAAGCAGGAGGTGCCCTTCGATGGGCCAAGGGTTAAGAAGTAGCCTATCCACTACCCTTGCCCACCAACAGCTTGCACTATGAAAAATGTTGGTGTGGCCCCTTGGTGTGTGTCTATCTCATTGCTCGTTCAATCATAGTGGTAGTGGGGACATGGCATTTTATGGGCAATGCCCTCCCTTCCATCTGCTACCTGCCAACCCATGGCTACGGGGGGCTGTAAAATCCAGCCCTTGGCGTGGGTAGGAAGGTGCTTTTGCAATCTCTTCTTCTTCATAATCTTCACCTTCTGGAAGTAGGAAACCATTGTCAGATTTCACTCACTTTGAATATTGTGAAACTTGCTCAATTGTAATGTAAGTCATGATGCTATCACTCATGGGAACCAAGAGCAATCCATTCCATCAATGATCTGTATAGCAGCATTTTCTTCTTATTGTAATTGATTCAAAACAGAAGTTACTTTGAAGTTCATTGCTTTTTTTTCTCTCTTAGAAAATATTGTTCAAGTCTCCAGATGGAAGCTCCACATTGGCTTGCATTCAGTAGACACAAACTTAAAACTAATGATATATAAAACTTTAATTTCTCTAAAAATTATAACTGGAATAGCATGTATGGAATAAAATTATTAATTTTCAGATATGTATCATGAATGCACAAGTTATATAATAACCATTTGTGATCCTGTTCTTTTATTTCAGGTGGATATGCACTTTATGAAAAAGATTCCTGCAGGTGCAGAAGCTTCAAATGTTTTAGTTGGTGAACTGGAATTTTTGGATCGTTCAATAGTAGCATTTGTCCGTTTGTCTCCAGCTGCTGTTCTCTCAGGAGTTGCGGAAGTTCCTATTCCAACACGGTTAGTCTCTTAAATGCAGAATGCATGTAACTCACTGGTAATGTACAATTCTTGATGTATGTACTGAATCAGAAACAAAGACAATTCAACTGGCGTACCAGGGTATATGCAAGGATGTGTTCCCTGTCAGGTTCCAGCTCTGAAAACTCTAAAATGTTGGTATTCCAAAGTTGGTCACCAAGTCTAAAAAGTTGTCTGTTTTCCAGACAAAAAAATGTTGGAGCATTCTCTTCATTACCCAACTGAATCCTCAGGGATTAAGGGGTACACCAGTGATCTAACTTTCCCAGAGCTGTGCAGTTCTTTCTACTTAACATTGGGGGACTTTTGAATCTGAATGGTTTCAACTGAGCTAATTGGGAATTTGTTGAATAAATTACATACTTGGGTACATGTCCACAGTGAGGACAAAAATCAATTTTTTTGAGTAAGTAAAATGTACTGTTAAAATCCTGTCAAACTTTTTTTGCTGTTTCTTGTTATTGGTTGTAATGAAGTATTATTTGAGTCAATTTGGAAATGTTCATATTACCAGAGGAACATTTGCCTATAATGTTTTTGTGGACTTGAGAAAACCTGTAAAAAGTAGAAGAGTTGTTTTGGTGGTGATCTGAGATAGGAAGGAGGTTGTTGAGGTTAAACATCCAGAGATTAGCAAGGGAAGTGTTTGGGGCAGTTGGGGTTATCAGTGATAAAGGCCTTGAATGGCTTGGCCCATCAAAGGATACTCAGAGAGGCTTAATGTTGTCAGGGCTTATTCATGGGGCAGGGCTAATTAAGCCCAGGTTAGCAATAGGAGATTAGGAAGACCGAGAATTACTGTTACTGAGGAAGGATAAGGTAGATAAAAGTTCCTGCAACAATTGAGAGGTGGAAGAATGATGATATGGACAAAAGGCAAAAGTTGGAAGTCTAATGCTTGCAACTAGGAATGTATATTGTGAATAAGGATTTTATCAACAGTAAGGGTCAAGGAGGGATGGAAGTAGGAGTGCCATGGAGCTGGAAATATATGGTTTTGATGATGTAAAGGATTAGGGGTTTGAAGCTTAGATGTGAGGAGGGAAAAATTGCCATGGTTTTGTACTGGCCAGTTCAGTTGGTGTGAGTGAGGTGGAATGTAAGGAATAGGAGTTTTTGATGTTGGGTTGGGAGTCTAGGGTGGAGATGAAAACAATTCCTCTGTTTAAACATGTCTGCTGCTTGTTCTGCTTGCAGCATCAAGGGTTGCTGAGTGCTCAGTGTACTCCAAGCAAGATAATGTTCCACTCATCTCTCATAGTTGGCTGTTGCAGGTCCTCTTTGACAAGCAAACATACATTTCTAAATAGCAATCTTGAACAGTATAAGGAAAGCAATATTCTACTAACTTCCTTCACTACAATAGTGACTACACTTCATATACTTTGGTGCGGTAAAACACAATGGAACAACCTGAGGTTACAAAAGTCTCTTTATAAAAATGCACTTTTTTAACCACAATGTCCTAAATGTAGGAAATATTACTTTAAAAAGCCCTTTGTATTATATTTCTACCTCATGAATATGCATCATACAAAACTCTTTGTTAGGGTGGTCTGAGCTCTCATGATCCATATGATTTGGAGCAAATAACCCTTGCTTCCAGGGGCCTATCTTGTATTTTTCTTTCGTGAATTATGTACCATGGCTACTGCATCTGGAAAGTAGGGTGAGTTGCATAATTGTTTGCCGGTGGTCATACATCATCTGTGGACTAAGATGGTAATAACCCTTTCTTGATATAAGGGAAAGCACTGTCAGATACAAAACTGGTAACTTGTATGCAGTTACTGAAACACTGAATTTGTGGAATGCAGAAAACTGGAACATTTGAGTTGGCCTGTCTCTCTGCTGTTCTATGCAGATTTTCAGCTTAATGTTTATAGATGTAAGGGATGAGAGGATTTCTGTTACGTCAGTGTTTTGGTAATGATGTGGGTACAGATCCTTCTAATTAGTGCCTGAAAGGATCCAGTGTCCTGGAAGTTTAAAGCAGCCATCCCTTCCACTGAAAGTGGCATTTAACTGTTCCATGGATGCAGGTTTGTGTGCAGCAGGTCAAAGATCGTATTCACATTGAGGCACAATCCTTGTACGGATTGTTCCTCTCTGAAGACCAGGTGAGGGTGATGTTAATGATGTTCATACTGCAGTGGGTATTCATGATTCCTAAATGTCCATTTCCCATGCTGCTCCTCCACATCCTTCTCTAAAGTTTCTGGTAGAGAAAGATCCGATGCTACACCCATGCTGCTCATTTCATTGTACAACTTACTTATTACTCGTTCTGTGAATGATTTTCTCTTCTGCAATCATCTTAATCCCTGTTCCTGCTGCTTTTGGAACAGCTGTGCTCAGTTAGTACCATTTGACAATCAACAAATCTTGGGAAGAACTTAATAGTTTCCATTTGTTGTTGAACAAGCAGGAAATTCATAATCACCAGCATCTTACGTTACTTACTCCCAAAGACAAATATTAACACAAAATTACTACACCTTAACCAACAGTATCAAATTGGTTTATTTGTGAGAAAATGAGCTTGTGTCAGAAGGAAGCAGTGTTTTGTTCATTTTATTTTTCCATTTGCTACAGCATTAACTTCTTCTCATTGTTAAAAAGCTGTGACAGAAGCAGTATGATTTCAGAAAACTGACAGAAGTGCGTTTGCACTTTGCATTTATGTAAATTGCAAATGCTGACCAAATAAAGGGTAATGTTAAAGAGCATTTCATTATTTTCTTAGCCTTACCATATAGGGGAGTCTGTTAATCTTTAAACACTAATGTTATTATAGTTATTTTGATGGATGAATCACTGATAGTGCAGTGAAATAATGGACTAGATTTTGCAGTCATGGGCAAATGAATGGAGCATAAGGAACAGATTAAGTCAATTGCAGGTGCAAATTCACCTTGGACAGTATGACCTGGTAGCTTTACCAAGGTATGGCTGCAAGATGGTCAAACTAGGAACCAAATATAAGGTTGAAAGGAATGAAAGGGGAAGTAGTAGAGGGGAAGGGGAACGTAAATGCTTAATGATGAAATCACTTTGGCGATAAAGGAGGATATAAAGAAAGGTAGGCAGGCAACAGAGATGTCATGGTAAAATAAAGAAATAGAAAAGGATTAAAGACCATATTGGGAGTTATTGTAGCCCCCGTAAGTTCTGAAGTGGTAGATTGTATAAATGCAGAGATTGGACTAATCACTGAAAACTTCAAACCTCATCCGCAGCTGGGATTCTCCTGTACCTCTGCAGTGAATGGACTTTTGTCTGAGAGCCAAATTCTCCATTCTCACTGCCAGTGGGGTGGTCATAGGCAAGATTGGAGAATCTTATAGCAAATGCAGAGTAATTTCACTGGAGGTTTTGACTTTGATGTGGAGATGCTGGCGTTGGACTGGGGTAAACACAGTAAGAAGTCCCACTTGTGGCATTTACTACCAAATAAACCTGTTGGACTTTAACCTGGTGTTGTGAGACTTCTTACTGGGTTTTGACTTTCACATAGACTGGGACAAACAACTAACACAGGTCAGAAAAATGATAAATTTCTTTGTCCTGCCTTGGATAATTTTCTTCAATAATGTCATTGAACCAACAAGGAGAGGCCATAGTAGATTTAGTAATGTGTTATGAACCGGATTTATTTAACAGCCTAATCATGTAGGAACACTTATCTAATAGCAATCATAATATGATCGAGTTGAATGTAATGTTTGAAAGGGAGAAATGTGAAACAGCTACTAGGCATGGAATCTTTTGCTGGTTGAGAAGGCTCATCTTGTGCCATGCAGACATTTAAACAGGCCAGTCTTTTCTTGAGTCAAATACCATGGGGCGGAAGCTGAGCAGTGTTATCCAATCCAGAGCAATAGTTCTTCTTTGTAGTGCCACTGGGGAGACAGTAGCTGCTGGCAGTGCTACATCCACCAGAAGCCTGGGATTGATGAGAGAACCAGGGACAGGAGAGTGATGGTGAGAGGGGAGTTGCAGAGCGGGGAGGGAAGGGAAAGGGGAGGAGTTGGCTTTCTGTGGGTCCCCTGCTCTTGATGCCAGATCCCTCACCAGGCACTGAGTGCCTTTGAACAAGTGACCCACCTCCCCTGGGAGCCTACTAAAAGCACACCAGGGTTTGCTTATCGTGCTCCTCGCAGAGTGAGTTTATAAGAAAGTCATGACTTGGAGTTTTCTTTAATTCAGGATAAAATGGAAAAGTCAAGGTGGTCAAGTGACCTGTCCTGAATTCTGCTTGACAATAAGCTTGAGTGCATTACTTGTTAAAGGTTAAAGGGGAGCCCAAGTTGTTTTACTGGAAAGAAGGTGCCAAATATTTACACCTGCAAACAATGATCTGAGCAGCTGCACTGACAGTTAATAGGGTTAGTCTTCAAGTCCTAGGGAGACATTAAGAAAGTCAGGTGTTGTAAACAGTTACATTTTAAACTGTCTGTTTAATTAAAAGATGGAATGGTGTTGTGGGTCTAGAAGATAGCTAATTAGTATTTCGACCTGAATATAAGGCCCATGTGATTCACATTGCCATGGAAATGGGCTTTGAAAGAGAAGCGATCATAGGAAGCCATTATGGTATAAGGTTGCATGGTTTTTTTCATATGCTCCTGAAACTCACAGAGACAAGGGAGTCTGCATGAATTAGAGAGAGAGTGCAGAGAGATGAAGGCAGCCAGTCTTACATCTAAAGCAGAGAAAATGCTTTCTTTATTATTCAACACATTGGAGCTGATGCCCAGATTGAAGAGATCAATACTGAGAGAATTTAAACAAGGATGGATGATTCACCTAGCTTTAGTCAGAAGGTGGAAGCTCCAGGATAATCCCCACCATGAATGTATATTGAAAGGAAACAGAAACAAGGCCAACAGAAATAGTGAATAGTTTGGACTTATAGTTTAGAGTGTAAGTTGCCCACTGGACAGTGTTTAACCAATGTTACTTTTAATTTAGTTGTTGCAGTAAAAGTTTTAAACTTGAAATCTTGTCATGTGATCCTTCCAGTTGAAGAAATGGAAACTCAAATATCCTTTACAAGTTATCAGTCTTCATTGGGATAGTTGCATAGCTTGAATGAATGGACAAAGCTATGGCAAATAGATTTCAATTAGGCAAATATAAGAGCGTCTACTTTCGACCTAAGAAAGCTAGAAAGGCTACTTCCTTAGCCTTTCTAGCTTTCTTAGGTCGAAAGTAGACGCTCTTATATTTGCCTAATTGAAATCTATTTGCCATAGCTTTGTCCATTCATTCAAGCTATGCAACTATCCCAATGAAGACTGATAACTTGTAAAGGATATTTGAGTTTCCATTTCTTCAACTGGAAGGATCACATGACAAGATTTCAAGTTTAAAACTTTTACTGCAACAACTAAATTAAAAGTAACATTGGCTAAACACTGTCCAGTGGGCAACTTACACTCTAAACTATAAGTCCAAACTATTCACTATTTCTGTTGGCCTTGTTTCTGTTTCCTTTCAATATACATTCATGGTGGGGATTATCCTGGAGCTTCCACCTTCTGACTAAAGCTAGGTGAATCATCCATCCTTGTTTAAATTCTCTCAGTATTGATCTCTTCAATCTGGGCATCAGCTCCAATGTGTTGAATAATAAAGAAAGCATTTTCTCTGCTTTAGATGTAAGACTGGCTGCCTTCATCTCTCTGCACTCTCTCTCTATCCAGAGAGACTCTTGGAAGGTAAGAGGCATCTGTGTATGTAGGTCATGAAAAGAGGCAGGTAGAAAAAATAATCTAAAACACCAATTCAATTTTTTTTTTACATCTTGATGACCAGAATATAAGCAGTGCAAATCATGCTTCAGTTGTGAAAAGCCTGGTTAGAGCAAACCTGAGATTAATTCTGGGCACCACACCGTTGGATGATATATTAAATTTGCTGAGAATGCAGCTTTGGATTGGTTACAAGAATCATACTAGGACCCCAATGGTAAACTATGAGGAGATGCGAACTGAGGATCTGGGGAGGGAGTATGAAAAGCTGGGAATGGAATTAAAAAGTAGAACCGACAAGGTGGTTATCTCTGGACTACTGCCTGAACCGAGTGCAGACGGGCGTAGGGTTGATAAGATTAAGAAAGTGAATGGGTGGCTCAGGGATTGGTGTGGGAGGAATGGGTTTGAATTTATGGGGCATTGGCACCAGTATTGGGGTAGGTGGGACCTGTTCAGGTGGGATGGGGTTAGTCTGAACCGTGCTGGGACCAGAGTCCTGGCGAATCATGTAAATAGGACTGTAGATAGGGCTTTAAACTAATCGGGGGGGGGGAGGGTGCGAGGGTAGGTGACATTATGGGGTCTAAAGTAAAGGAGAGGGTACAGGTAAGGGAAGAGGCCAAGGATGTCCCAATAATAAAGGGAGTAGGGGGAGTGAGTATGGTTGGTGGCGTTCTGGCAAATAGGGTACAGG
This sequence comes from Carcharhinus amblyrhynchos, assembly GCF_965287045.1. Lineage (NCBI taxonomy): Eukaryota > Metazoa > Chordata > Chondrichthyes > Carcharhiniformes > Carcharhinidae > Carcharhinus > Carcharhinus amblyrhynchos. The sequence continues at coordinate 56,707,996 of NC_137334.1, forward strand.
TGAAGGCTGGGATGAAGGCACTTTATCTAAATGCACGAAGCATTCGGAATAAAGTGGATGAGCTGGTGGCGCAGATCAGCACAAATGGATATGATCTGGTGGCCATTACATAGACGTGGCTGCAAGGTGACAGGGACTGGGAGCTGAATGTCCAGGGGTATCAAGTGTTTAGGAAGGATAGGCAGGAGGAAAAAGGGGAGGGCGTAGCTCTGCTGATTAAGGATAGCATCAGGGTGGTAGTAAGGGATGATATAGTAACCAAAGAGCAGAAAGTGGAATCGTTGTGGGTGGAGATTAGGAACAGCAAAGGGAGGAAGACGCTGGTGGGTGTTGTTTATAGGCCCCCAAATAATGATCTGGAGGTGGGGCGGGCTGTTAACACGCAAATAAATGCAGCGTGCAGGAATGGAACGGCTATAATTATGGGGGATTTCAATCTACATATTGATTGGTTGACCCATGTTGGACGCGGTGGGCTTGAGGAAGAGTTCTTGGAATGCTGTCGGGATAGTTTCCTTGAACAGTGTGTGTTGGAGCCGACAAGGGAGCGAGCTATCTTGGATCTGGTGTTATGTAATGAGGCGGGTAGAATTAGGGACCTTGTGGTGAAGGATCCTCTTGGGAAGAGTGATCATTGTATGGTGGAGTTTCTGATGCAGATGGGGGAGGAGAAAGTGGGTTCCCGGACATGTGTCCTTTGTTTGAACAGAGGGGAGTACGGTAGGATGAGAGAGGAATTGGCGAATGTTGATTGGGGGAGCGCGTTGGAAGGTAGGTCTGCTGAGGAGCAGTGGAGGATCTTTAAGGAGCTCTTTCTTGGTGCTCAGCAGAAATTTATTCCGATGGTTAAAAAGGATCGTAGGAGGAGAGATAATCAGCCGTGGATAATGAAGGAGGTAAAGGAAAGTGTTAAATTAAAAGCGGATGCATTTAGAGTAGCTAAGAGTAGTGGGTGAGAGGAGGATTGGGAGAGGTTTAAATGTCAACAAAGATTGACAAAGAAGTTGATAAAGGAGGGTAGGATAAACTATGAAGCTGGGCTAGCGCTTAATGTAAAAAAGGATAGCAAGAGTTTTTATAAATATATAAAAAGGAAGAGGCTGGCTAGGGTGAACGTTGGACCCTTAGAGGATGAGAGGGGGGACTTAGTGGTAAGGGATGGGGAAATGGCTGAGGCCTTGAATAACTTTTTTGTTTCAGTCTTCATGGAGGAGGACGTGAATAATTTGCTGGGTGTTAGCGATGGAAAGATGGTAGGACAGGAGGGTCTCAATGACATTATTGTTACTAGAGAGGCGGTGCTCGACAGACTGGAGGGACTGATTGTGGACAAGTCCCCAGGACCGGATGGAATGCATCCAAGGGTTCTGAAAGAAATGGCGGAGGTGATAGTGGATGCCTTGATGATTATTTTCCAAACGTCGCTGGATTCCGGGGAAGTGCCGGAAGATTGGAAAACGGCTAATGTTACGCCGTTGTTTAAGAAGGGTGGCAGGCAAAAGGCAGGGAATTATAGGCCGGTTAGTTTAACGTCTGTGGTAGGTAAAATGTTAGAATCCGTCATCAAGGAGAAAATAGCAATGCATCTTGAGGAGAATTGTTTGATAGAGCAGACGCAGCACGGTTTCGTTAAGGGGAAGTCGTGTCTGACGAATTTATTGGAGTTCTATGAGGATGTGTCTAGGGCGGTGGATAGAGGAGAGCCGGTGGATGTGGTGTTTCTTGATTTTCAGAAGGCGTTTGACAAGGTGCCTCACAAGAGGTTATTACAGAAGGTCAGGGGGCATGGAGTTGGGGGTGGGGTGTTAGCGTGGATAGAGGATTGGTTGTCAAATAGGAGGCAGAGAGTGGGGGTCAATGGGTGCTATTCGGATTGGCGGTTGGTGACTAGTGGAGTGCCCCAGGGGTCGGTGCTGGGGCCTCAGCTATTTACCATTTATATAGATGATCTGGAGGAGGGAACCGAGTGTAGGGTGTCGAAATTTGCTGATGACACCAAGATTGGGGGAACGGCAAATTGTGCGGAGGGTGTGGAGAGTCTGCAGAAGGATCTGGATAGGCTGGGCGAATGGGCCAGGAACTGGCAAATGGAATTTAATGTTGGCAAATGTGAGGTTGTCCACTTTGGTAGGAATAATGGTAGGAAGGACTATTACTTGCATGGCGAAAAACTGCAGCATGCGACGGTGCAGAGGGACCTCGGGGTCCTTGTGCATGAGTCGCAAAAACCCAGCCTGCAGGTGCAGCAGGTGGTCAGGAAGGCAAATGGGATGCTGGCCTTCATAGTGAGGGGGATTGAATATAAAAGTAGGGAGGTCTTGCTGCAGCTGTATAGGGCACTGGTGAGGCCGCAGCTGGAGTACTGTGTGCAGTTTTGGTCGCCGCACTTACGCAAGGATATTTTGGCCTTGGAGGGAGTGCAGAGGAGGTTTACTAGGCTGATACCGGAGTTGAGGGGGTTGAACTATGAGGAGAGGCTGAATAAACTAGGCTTGTACTCGTTAGAGTTTAGAAGAATGAGGGGAGATCTCATTGAGACATATAAGATGATGAATGGGATAGATAGGATAGAGGTTGAGAGACTCTTCCCGCTCAGAAAGGACAGTAGGGCTAGAGGGCACAGCCTCAAGATAAAGGGGGGACGGTTTGGAACGGAGTTGAGGAGGAACTTCTTTACTCAAAGGGTGGTGAATCTCTGGAATTCTCTGCCCGTTGAAGTGGTGGAGGCTGCCTCGCTAAATATTTTTAAGACGCGGGTTGATAGGTTTTTGATAGGCAAGGGGATTAAGGGTTATAGGGAGAGGGCGGGAATGTGGAACTGAGACACGACAGTTCAGCCATGATCTTATTGAATGGCGGGGCAGGCTTGAGGGGCTAGATGGCCTACTCCTGCTCCTATTTCTTATGTTCTTATGTTCTTATAAGAGATTGCACAAACTAGTCTTGTGTCTCCTAGAATTTTGCAGTTTATGGGTGATTGGAACAAAGCTTCGAAATATTATGGAAAATGAATAACAAGAGCGAGAGAAACTATTTCCACAGGTTGGGGTGACTGCAACTAAAGGTATTTAGAGGCAGGCCTTTCAGAATGAAATTATGTAATAATTTGATGCACACAGGATGGTAAAAATTTGAAACCTTTTTCTGCAAATGGCATTAGATAAATTTTAATTTAGATTGACTAAGTTTTGCTTTCCAAAGGTGTTATGGATATGGGACAAGGGCCTATATGAGGTTCGGTCATAGATCAGTCATGATTTCGCTAGATATCAGAAGGGACTCAAGGAGTTAAATGGTCTAGTCCTAATCCCATGATAGCTGAACATTACACTTGCCCATTGACTTTTTAATGGGCTTTTGCACTGGTTATTGCAATTATTAGAAATCCAAAGCAGTGTGGCATCCTCTAAAGGGAATTATGGACCTTAATGAAGGGCAAGTAACTGCATCCTCTAACCAATCATTTTGGAGAATAGTAACTGAGGCACATAAGATGACAAATTCACACCATGCCAAACTGGACATAACTTCTTCCCTCAGAATCAGGCAGCGGTTTTCTGCATGACCTACATAGCATTCATTACTGATATGGGTGCACACAGCCTCTCCATGCACCTGAACATGTAGAAACAGCACAATACTAATGTCACACAGCCCACATGAAGGCCAGACCAGGTAAAGATGGTGGATTTCCTTTGCAGGTTGTCACTATTACTAAGACTAATTTTCAAGTCCAGATTTATTGGAACCATAGAACATTACAGCACAGAAACAGGCCTTTTGGCCCTTCTTAGCTGTGCTGAACCATTTTTCTGCCTAGTCCCACTGACCTGCACGTGGACCTTTTCTCTCCACACCCCTCTAATTCAAGTACTTGTCCAAGTTTTTCTTAAATGTTAAAAGTGAGCCTGCATTCACCCCTTCAACTGGCAGCTCATCCCACACTCCCACCACCCTCTGTGTGAAGAAGCCCCTCCCTAATATTCCCTTTAAACTTTTCCCCCTTCATCCTTAACCCATGTCCTCTAGGTTTTTTTCTCCCCTAGCCTCAGTGGAAAAAGCCTGTTTGCATTCACTCTATCTATACCCATCATAATTTTATACATCTCTATCAAATCCCCCCTCATTCTTCTACACTCCCGGGAATAAAGTCCTAACCTATTCAATTTTTCTCTGTAACTCAGTTTCTCAAGTCCCAGCAACATCCTTGTAAACCTTCTCCGCACTCTTTCCACTTCATTAATATCCTTCCTGTAATTAGGTGACCAAAACTGCACACAATACTCTAAATTCGGCCTCACCAATGTCTTAAACAATCTCACCATAACATTCCAACTCTTATACTCAAAACTTTGATTTATAAAGGTCAATGTTCCAAAAACACTCTTTACGACCCTATCTACCTGTGATGCCACTTTTAGGGAATTATGTATCTGTAATCCCAGATCCCTCTGTTCTACCACACTCTTCAGTGTCCTATCATTTACCATGTATGTTCTACCTTGGTTTGTCCTTCCATAGTGTAATACCTCACACTGGTCTGCATTAAACTCCATCTGCCATTTTTCAACCCATTTTTCTAGCTGGTCCAAATCCCTCTGCAAACTTTGAAAATCTTTCTCACTATCCACTACACCTCCAACCTTTGTATCATCAGCAAATTTGCTGATCCAATTTACCACATTATCATCCAGATCATTGATATAGATGACAAGCAACAATGGACCCAGCATTGATCCCTGTGGCACACCACTAGTCACAGGCCTCCACACAGAGAAACAATCCTCCACTACCACTCGCTGGCTTCTTACAGTAAGCCAATGTCTAACCCAATTTACTACCTCTCCATGTATACCTAGCAACTGAACCTTCCTAACTAACCTACCATGTGGGACCTTGTCAAAGGCCTTACTGAAGTCCATGTAGACAACATCCACTGCCTTTTCTTCATCCACTTTCCTGGTAACCTCCTCGAAAAAGTCTAATAGATTGGTTAAACATGACCTACCACGCACAAAGCCATGTTGACTCTCCCTAATAAGTCCCTGTCCATCCAAGTATTTGTAGATCCTTTCTCTTAGTACTTCTTCCAACAATTTACCTACTGCTGACATCAGAGTTACTGGCCTATAATTTCCTGGATTATTTTTTGAGCCTTTTTTAAACAACGGATCAACATGAGCTATCCTGCAATCATCTGGCACCTCACCCGTGGATACCGACATTTTAAATATATCTGCCAGAGCCCTGCAATTTCAACACTAGTCTCCTTCAGGGTCCAAGGGAATACCCTGTCTGGTCCTGGGGATTTATCTACTCTGATTTGCCTCAAGACAGCAAGCAGCTCCTCCCCTTTAATCTGTATAGGTTCCATGATTTCCCTACTTGTTTGCCTTATTTCCGTAGACTCCATGCCAGTTTCCTTAGTAAATACGGATGCAAAAAACCCATTTAATATACCCCTCATTTCTTTTAGTTCCATACAAAGCCAACCACTCTGATCTTCAAGAGGACCAATTTTATCCGTTACTATCCTTTTGCTTTTAATATACCTGTAGAAGCTCTTAGGATTATCCTTCACCTTGACTGCCAAAGCAACCTCAATTAATTGAATTTAATCTCCACCAGCCGCCATGACGGGATTTGAACCTATGTCCCCTGGATGCCTAAACATTACCACAACACCACCAACTTACTCACACTCAAGCATCTCTTCCTTTTTTTCTTCCACTTTTATTCCTGGTCTCCAAGTCTTCTTGACTCTTCTAACTCCTCAGGGGTTCTTGACCAGTGTCTTCCTTCAGAGTTCTGTTCTATGGCCTACTGACTGGAACTTTCCAGTAGTCTCTTACATTATACTGTTGTTCAAAGGTGGCTACCTGGATGAATCATTGACAAGGCTTTCTGACCCGATTAAGGTTTACTTAACATCAAAATGGTCTATCAGGCAGTCAAAGTCTATGTATAAACTTTTAGTTGAAAATTACACCTTTAATGTCATTACCTGCCATTCATATCATGAACCTTCGCACGTAACATTTAATCATTCTTGCCTCATCTTGTTCTTATCATATCTCAAGGGCAGCTTTGGGTGACTGTCTGTGTGGAGTTTGCACATTCTCCCTGTGTCTGCATGGGTTTCCTCTGTGTGTTCCGGTATCCTCCCACACTCCAAAGATGTGCTGGTTAGGTTGATTGGCCACAATAAATTGCCCCTTAGTGACTGGGTGGGTATAGCAGGGTAAATATGTGGGATTGGGGGGATAGAGCCTGGGTGGGATTATTGTCTGTGCAGTCTCAGTGGGCCAAATGGCCTCCTTCTGCACTGTAGGGATTCTAAGAAGCTGTTCTTTCCAGACTAGTTGTGGTCTTCCAGTACCGTCTGGTACTAAGTCCCAAAGCTCTCATTCATACCACTATCAGCTATTCATGTCCAAAGCTGCCTGTAAGATCTGTTATTCAGTGCAGATGCTCTTATTCCTTATCAAGCTGTGAATCTGCATTGTTGTCCACTACAATCACATATAGTCCATTCCCACACAGTAATGAAATTATTTTCTTCAGCAAGCATCTCAATTAAGAAAGGTTAATTAAATGTTTAACACAGCTTTGTACTACTGTTTTCGCTTCAAATATTGATCTAATTGTGGCTCTTTGTATAAACTAATTTACCTAATCTATGAATGATGAATTCTCTAGCCTGTTTTCTATTGAAATGAAACCTTAAACAATTCCTAGTTTTTCTGGATTGTAAAATAATGTTAGAATGCCAAACCATAGGTGTGTACGCCAGTTATTAATATCTATCAGACGCATAAATCAGCTACAAGAGAGAATAGATTCAAAGTGAGAGGGGGAAGTTTAGGGAAGACTTGCAGGGAAGGATTTTCACATGAGGGTGGAGGGTGCCTGGAGCGTACTGCCAATGGTGAAGTGGTGAAAGCAGGTATGTTAACAAAGTTCAAGACATATCTTGATGGACTCATGTACAGGAGGCAAACAAGAAGGATAGAAATCACATAGAGGCAGTAAGTAGTGGGCCTAACTAAGGATTAGAAATCCCTGCAGACTTGGTTGGTTGAAGGGCCTGCAGGGATTCCTAATTGTTAGTTGGACCCATGACCTTTTGCCCATATTGTTCCTGTGCTGTATCTTTTCTTTGTTCTAAAACATGTCAAAGTTTGTAATTAAGGAGCCTGTAGGACTAGCAGACAGGAGCAGAAATACAGCAAAGCTTGAAACTGCTGCTCACTTTCAGACGTATGACCTTCTAGTTTATCAATAACTGCAGGCAGATCAGTCAGTCACTGAGTTATACTTGAGTACCTTTGCCTACAACAAATTGACATGCAACCATCCCTGGCCCACTCAGCATTCACTGAAAGAAATGTTTCCTAAGGTTGAAGAGCACTTCGGGCTTACCATCTGCCGCTTTCTGTTTGATGACATTGGGTGTCCAGTGGGTGCAGGGCTGTCCTACCAGAGCCTTTGGACTGGATAGTCTCCCCTCCAAAGTCACTGCCCTGGAGGAGGAAGGATCATGACCCTGAAGGCTATTTCTATGATTCCAGGCAGCATTTGTTCCTGACTTTTGGAATTCTGAACTGGAGAGTTTATAGTGCATATTCCAACTCTATTTCTAATTTGTAACCAGTAGAATTGCTTAAAGAGCCAGGCATCCCTGTTACAGGTAAGTAGCCTTTGTGGAATCTTTCCTACTGGAAAGTGGGAGCACTCAGTATTTTTGGGGCATACGTCAGACAGTTGCTGCCACATCATTATCACAGGCATAGCAGAAGTGACCTGTTCACACAAAGAGTATGAGGGATGCAGGGGCTGCAGCCAGGCAGGAAGTTGCAACTGATGTTCTTGGAGAGCGAAGATACATGCCATCCCTTATTACTCCATCCATACTATCCTTTATTCCTCTTTTATTTGCAGCCCACTTCTGCCCAGTGAATCACCACATGTTCATCCCAAATCTGTTCTAGACGTTTGAATATCTGAGCTAGTACTCGTGGGCATCACATTAGGTGACAGGACCTCTTCATCACTGCCATGCTGCTGCTTCTTCTTTGGGCTGCAGTGGATATGCAGACAGCCGACCTCGTTTGTGTGACAGCAAGAAGTTAGAAGGGAAGGTTGGTACGAGGGAACAGGTTTGGGGTGGCAAGCATGAGATCCATGGTCATGCCATCAGCAGTACTCAGCATGCCAGCTAACAAGATGAGGATGAACAGTGAGTTGAGAAGAGGTATAAGGCATGAAGTCACCATCATTTGCAATATTCTCAACAATAATGGATGCTGCTAGCCCTGTAACAGCTCGCACTATGACATGGGGAAACAGCTCCATCATAGGACTTTGGAGATGCAGGTGTCTTTGTCCACCACCAATTACCCTTTGCTCCTTTCTGTTTTGCTATTATGTTCTGCAAGAGTGGGGATAATGTGCCTGTCACAGCTGAATAGCTAGACAGTGGGAAATGGATGCGGGACTTACAGTATTAGTAGTTGTTTAAGAGTGAGATGGAGTATCTCGATGTTAGACATAGTCCTGAATGGCAGGAGTGCTGCTGGGTGAAGGATGAGGTTGTGGTACAGTAAGCAACATGAGAGGCTGGTGCTGTGCTGGGTGAATCCTGTGCTTTGGAGATGTATTTAATGATAATCACCCATGTGAGATAATTATACCTCTAGTGGCCCTGCTGCGAGATCCTCAGACCCAGGTTCTGAGAGTTGACCTCCCTGGTCACCTTCTTTTGGCTCACCTGCACCTCTTAATACTTCCAGTTTCATATCCACCATAAAGCAGGAAGACACCATCATCATCAATATTCTCAACAATATCAGATTACTCTTTGTGCCCTGATGTTAATTTTTGAAGAATCTCTGTTGCACCAATCTATTTTTTCAACTTAGCTTTAAGAACTGCCCTTTAATAAAAAAAGGGCAAACATTGGCAAATAGTACTGCTGGCACAACCTGCTGTGTGCAAAGATAAAAGCAAATTACTGCAGATGCTGGAATCTGAAACAAAAAGAGAAAATGCTGGAAAATCTCAGTAGGTCTGACAGCATCTGTGGAGAGAAAACAGAGCTAATGTTTCAGAATGTTTTCAAAGCACTTTCTGCCTTGGTGAGCTGTTGGTGCTGTGTGCAAAGCTTGCCGGCAGCGCAGAGTAAAGGACCAGCAATGGAGCCTCACAAATTGAGTCATAAACATGCAGAAATATCAAACGTTGTGCACTTTTTTACCTGCCATTCATGCCACGCCAGCATAAATCCCGCCAGCATAAATGGTGGTCAGATTCTAGCCATCGTGTTTCTTCCACCTTGATCTGAACAAGTACTGGCACACTGCAAATGGCCTTCCCGTGCCCAGAAGTAAGGGCAATTGAATTTAACACTCACTGGGCGGGATTTTCCAGCCACACTCACACTATGGCCTGAAAATCCCACCTGGGATGAACGGACCTTCGCATGGTACGTATCCTACCGACTTATGTGGGATGGGATGGGAAAACTGCATTCACAGAGTCTGAACCACAAAGTGCAGTTAGAATAGTAAGTAGTAATAGTAAATAACAAATTATTGAATCATGTAGCAGAAGCAAAATCGAAGGAAAGAGAAGAAAGATGGATTGAGAGAAATCAAGGCAGAAAAATATCAAATAAAATAAACTTTTATTTTGGTTATTAAAATCTTCAACAATAATTAAAATCTGAAGGAACAAGACTCTACCCTTGTAAAAGTTCAAAGTGAAGAGGCTCTTTGGCAGTAATTGAGACATACCATGCTATTAAAATGATAGACACTTATACGGACAAGCCTCTTTCTGGCATGTTCAGTGGATATGTATCAAATAAGTATTTGAGCTTCATGTCCTTCTTTGTATTCGAATTAGTAGACCCTCAGCACGATATTTGTGTGACAAAGCTTCTAATCTAGAGGAACAGGAGCTGCTTTATAATTTCCACATTTAACAATGCAAGTGAGGTTTCTGTCTGATTTACTTTTTAATAAGATGTGTGCTGATAGCCCACTGCTCCTTTTATTTAAAAATCCAGGTCATAATAGATGCAATAGTTAGAATTTAGTGGCAGCCGACCTGGACAGTATCAGAACTCCCAGGGGACTAAGATAGAAATCTTATTCTTGAAAGCTGCTGGCCAGTCAGAGGCCCTTTTCACTCGATATAACATAATTTAAATGCAGCATTGGAATTTGTACACATCCATTTGTACATATTCATTAATACTTGAATGTGACCACAATTCATAACTAACACTAGGGAAATATAAATGATCAACCAATTGGATGATACATGCTGCAGAATAATAAGTAATGTATTCCTATGGAACTGACTGCATTTTAATTGAAAATGAATGCCGACCAGAATTTTTTATGATGATGATTATTCCTAATACTTTACTTACTTTACTGCTTTTCTCCCCCCATAGATTTTTGTTTATTCTCTTGGGGCCTCTTGGTAAAGGTCCACAATATCATGAAATTGGCAGGTCGATTGCAACCCTGATGACTGATGAGGCAAGTGCTGAATTCCGAAGTATTTAATTTAAAGTGATCTAGAGATGTCTGTTGCACACTTTGATCATCCATTAATTGCAAACTTGCTAATCAGATTTAATCATTCTTGAGAATGATACAATGGTTTTACAATAGACCGTTTACATTACATTGGACAATTGAACAGTCATAAATTGTTCAAGAGTGTGAGAGGACAGATATTTAAGTTCAATTATGGGAGACAGAAACTCACACTTCTGTTTGTATCATTACTCCTGGAGAAACAAGAACTACATGTAAAATGGTACTTGGTTAATTTTTTAAAAAATCTTTCAGTGGTCTGCCGAGTGAGAATGATTTATTTAGGCACAAGTATGCTGACTCTACAGTTGTGTTTGGAATTGAACCAAGCTGTTGATCTTCATATGATTGGTGTCTTTTGTTCTTTTGTAATCCATGCTTTTTAAAGAAAGTTTATCAATGCATTCATTTCATCTGATATCACTAACAACTCAGGATTTTACATCATTATGGACACACGAGTTATTCACTTGACTTGATTTATTGAAGGTATCCATCAAGATTTATTTGTAACTTTGATTTAGATACTTTGGGAATAAATACCAAATCTGGAATAATTAACACCTTTAGTCTTAGATTGATGACTTGGTGAATAACTTGTGCTTTGAAGAGAAAGGATACAGCAATATCAGACTCAGTCAACATTTGCTTCACTTCAGTGTCATGAGGGACTGTATACCCATTTAATGTTGCGATGTCCACCATAACATTGTTTGTCATAGATTCCCTGTTGTTTGTCCTGAACACTCCTCAAGGCACATGGCATTTTCTAATATATTCTCCAATGCTGTGGGGGTCAGTGAACCATCACTGGGAACCTTGTCTGTTGCTTCTCTCCCCTTCATTCCCATCTTCCCATCTGCTTCTGCTCCTGCTCCTGTCCTCAGTGCTTAAGTACCACCCCATTAATTTATTTTTGCAGATTATTTAGTTTATGAATGTAGGTGTTTAGAAATGTACAGCATTTCAATTTAGAAAGTTTTAATTTTTTTTCTGATGAGCAAGATCCTAAAATACTTAACTACAATTTAAAAAATTATTTAGTCATTTATTTTGCTTTGCAGATTATTTCAGCAAAGAATATACAGTTTTGCACATATATGGCAGAGTATTTCATCTTGTACATTGATTTTACCATGTGACAAATGTGTAAAAGCACCTAACCCCAGTTTTGACATTGGCTTCTGTGAGAATTGTTGATTCACTTAAAGTTGCTTCACATCAAGTCACAATTTTAAGGAACTCAACTACAACTTTAAGTGAGGCCTTATCCAATTTGCATATTTCTAACATTTGCTGTATACTGGTAAGATCAGTTAAATTGTATCTTCCTCTACTACTACCTCTGGCAGTTTGTTCCAGACACTCACTACTGTCTGTGAAGAAGTTGCCTCTCTGGACCCTTTTGTATCACTCCCCTCCCACCTTAACCTATGCCCTCTAGTTTTAGACTCCTCTACCTTTGGAAAAAGATATTGACTACCTTGTCTATGCCCCTCATTATTTTATAGACTTCTATAATATCACCCCAAACCTCCTATGCTCCAGAGGAAAAAGCCTCAGCCTATCCAGCCTCTCCTTATAACTCAAACTGTCAACTCTCGGTAGTATCCTAGTAACCTTTCCTGCACTCTTTCTAATTTAATGATATTCTTTGTAGTATAAGGTGACCAGAACTATACACAATATTCCAAATATGGCCTTACTAATGTCTTGTGCAACTTCAACAAGATGTCCCAGCTCCTGTATTCATTGTTCTGACCAATGAAACCAAGCATGCCGACTGCCTTCTTTACCCTCTGTCCACCTATGACTCTACTTTAAGGCGCTATGAACCTGTACTCCTAATTCTTTTTGTTCTGTAACTCTCCCCAGTGCCCTAACATTAACTGAATAAGGCCTGCTCTGGTTCAATTTACCAAAATGCATCACCTTATATTTGTCTAAATTAAGCAACATCTGCCATTCATCAGCCCACTGGCCCAATTGATCAAGATCCTGTTGCAATCCTAGATAACCTTGTTCACTGTCCACTATGCCACCAGTCTTGGTGTCATCTGCAAACTTACTTACCATGCCTAGTAAATTCTCATCCAAATCATTAATATAAATAACAAATAACAGTGGATCCAGCACTGATCCCTGAGGCACACCACTGGTCCCAGGCCTCCAGTTTGAAAAGCAACCCTCTATAACCACCCTCTGGCTCCTGTCATCAAGCCAATTTTGTATCCATTTGGCCACCTCACCCTGGATCCCGTGAGATTTAACCTTATGCAACAACTTACCATGCGATACCTTGTCAAAGGCCTTGCTAAAGTCCATGTAGACAACATCGACTGCACTGCTGTCATCTACTTTCTCAATCAAAACTCAAATTTGTGAGTCAAACTGACTGTCCCTAAACATTCCTGGTGTCTCTAAATACCTGTAGGTCCTGTCTCTCAAGATACCTTCGAATAACGTATACACTATAGATGTGAGGCTCGTTGGTCTGTAGTTCCCAGGCTTTTCCCTGCAGCCCGTCTTAAACAAAGACACAACATTTGCAACCGTTCAATCTTCAGGCACCTCATCTGTGACTATCAATGATTCAAATATCTCTGCTAGGGGACCTGCAATTTCCACCCTAACCTCCCACAGTGTCCTGGGATTCACATCATCAGGTCTCGGGAATGTAAGTGCTTAACAAGCAGACCAGCCTTATAAATGGAACATATGGGTGATCTTTTTCTTGATTTTTCCTCCAAAACTGGGTACAATACTTCTGATGCTGTTCAAACAAGATACTCTGCAGCGGAAACATAATTCCTCCCCTTTGTATTCAAACCCTCTTGTCATGAAGACTAACATTTATTTAACTTTTTGAATGCTACATATAGCTTTCTACTAGTTTGTGATGATTTGTGAACTCGGAACTCACTCCTGCTAATGACTTCCAGTTACTCAACATTCAGATAACACTCTAATCTATCTAAAGTGGATAACCTCATATTTTGCATTTAGAATCAAAGAAGGACTGATACTGACTCTGTGAAAGAGCATCCCAATTTAGGCCAATACCTCATTTTCATCCATAACCGTGTAAATAATTTTCTTTAAGTAAAATTTCATTTAATTTGTCAGTTTTATCCACTCGCTTAACCTGTCAGTGTCCCATTGCAAATTTCTGCTCTCATCTCCATTATTTCCTGTACCTCCTAACCTGAAGGACTTTAATTTTCGGGTTCTGGAGTTCCCCAAATATGCATTGGGGACTGCTCTCCCTGTCTCCACTCCGGAGGCCCTGAGGTAAGGGCAATTCCCCTGCAACCCTCAACCCTTAAAGTACAATATAAGTCAAAATTTTCAGAGGGATCTGACTATCTTACAGTATTGGCTATCCAGCAGAAGTTAGAAGAATTAAAACCATTTCTATAGTGACTCTGATCGCTGCTCCACCGAAGTTCAGGCCTGATGTCATCTGCCTATGTTATAATTATTATTTAACAAACTTAAGTCTATCAATACTATGCTTTCAGTATGATAAGCAAGTCTACAGATATTGTGAAAAATTATGCCCTTGGATTTATGCTAGGTGTTATCTGCGTTCCTAAATTCTATTTATTTTGTTTTGTTCAAGAATGATTTTATTTGATCTGTTCATAAGATAGAAAACGGACATTTTCATGGGGAATCCTCTATTTCTAAATTATATAGACAACAAGAGGATGGAAAGAGAGAGGCAGTTCAGATGACATTAATTCACAGGCAGAAGCATTGAATGTAGGAAATGTGCCTCTGTCTGTGAATACAGAGTAAAGTCTCTTTAGCAACAATACACACATTCATCTGAGATGTCATGAGTTGATTCCTTCATTGTGGGACTGTGTTGCAGGTGCCCTGGAATGGGCATGTGCTGCATGTTACTGCAGTTCTGTTAAATGCTTAATATACATTATGAATTTTTCCAGAGTCACCTCCAAAAACTACTGAGCATTTAACACATTCTGTAATGAATGTAGAACATCAATGCTCAAGTTACATCATTCCTCAAAATCTAGACTCCTGAGATGCAGATTCCAGAGTATGATAGTTGAAAAAGCATGTTGACTGGCTCTCTCATCAGCAGCTTCATCCATTCATACTTTGTGATTCTCTTCAAACAGCCACACGACGAGATGTGCTTATTAGAAATAGAATGAATGGTGCTGATACTCTGTGGGCACAAACTGGATCTGGTGCTTCCACTTCCGAATTGTATATAGGAACAGAAAAAGTTTAATAGAATTGTTATTGAACATCCCTTGACAGAACTTAGGAAGCTTAAGCATGTCTTGATGGTTTGCCATAATATTCATCATTGAATAGAGGAGGAAGAGGAAGAAGAGTTATGTTAGTACTGGGCTTCATGGAAGCCTGCAATTCTACCATTACTCACTCCTCCATTTTCACGTCTAACATGGCTTGTTCATATCAAAGGATCTGAAATAAAGGACCCTTCTGAACTACTGTCTCCCTTTGTGCTCCACTTGGTTCCTCACGCAGAGAAACAATGCTGAGATGTTGGAAGCTTGAAGCGGACATAGATGAATGACAATGAGCTGGCTATTTTGCTTTGATAATGATGCATGAATACATAAACTTGAAAACGCTAGGATATTTGTTGGATAAATTTGCTTTGTGGGACCAACATTTCAAATGGCATGTGGAAATAGTTCCAGTTTGAAGTATTCTCTGCTGTAGTATAGGCATACATCTGAAGCTTGAGAAGAGCTGTTTTTTGAGGGTTAACGAGCAGCTTCAGGGTGTATCAGTGAGGAAACTGATTGTGATCTACTTATTGATTTAATTTGGTGCAATGTTGGCTAGTCTAATCTGTGCAGGTGTTTTGAGACACTTAACTTTGCCTTTTCTGAGAAGGGTGCATTTGAATTTCAAAAGGGGCAGTCATCCTTTGCTGCCCTTCCAGTATCAGTTCTAAAGTTCCATCTGGAAAAATAGGTGCTCTGAGTTATTGGTTTGTCATGATTTTTTGTCTACATAGTAAAAAAACCTCTTTTTTAAGAACAGCTGAAAAGGTTGCAAGCTTTTTCTGCTGCTGATTGCAAGCAACAGTAGAGGCTAGGAGCTTGTTACCAATGGTTAAAGAGGCTGGCCTCAGAAAAATCTATGCTGTTGATACAGTGCAATGTAGTACTAAACTTACAGATCTGATTGCTCACAACTCTACCAGGGAGTTCACCTCTTGAGATGGAGTGAAGCTTGGCTTTGGCAAGGCTACAAATTAAACCATGGTATTGTGTTGCTGGCTGACTTTATCAAGTCATAATGACATGAACGGATGCCATTCAGCTGTCTTGTCCATACTGGCTCTTCATAGAGCAATTCAGTCAACCCCATTCTTCTGCTTGATCCCTGTTGTCATGATGTGGAGATGTCGGCGTTGGACTGGGGTAACCACAGTAAGAAGTCTCACAACACCAGGTTAAAGTTTGGACTTTAACCTGGTGTTGTGAGACCTCTTACTATGATCCCTGTAGCCCAGAGTGTTTATTTTTCTTAATGGTGAGCATAATTTTCTTTCTAAATCATTGATTGTGTCTGCTTTGACCAACTTGGCAGTGTTCCAGGTCATTACTGTTGTTGCATAGGAAGTTCATCTTCACATACCTCTATATTTTTTGTCCAGAATCTTAAGACTGTGTCTCTTATCTAAACTGTTATAATCTTGTACACCTCTGCTAGCTATTCCCCTCAACCTTCTTTACTCCAAGAAGAATAATCTTTAAGCTAATCCTATAGCAACATTTCCTCATCCCTAGCACCATTCTTCTAAATTTCCTCAACACCTTGTCAAGGACCTTCACATTCTGATAAGAACTACGTTCAATACTTTAGACAAGAACTTTATGAAAGTTCAGTACAACTTTCCTGCTGTGCTGCTGTAACATCCAGAAATCAGCTTGATTCCAGTGGAAAATCTCAGTTAAAATCTTATTCAATTTCTTTTCGCAGTTTGAAGCTTTTTTAGGTCAATTTGATGCACTAGTATATCTACTAGTTCTTGCTCCTCTGAATGCTACTTAAATGTTCCAATCTTTGTTTTACTTACTTTCAAAATGAAATACCAAGAATGGATTTTGCAGCCAACCATGGACAGTTTACTAAATAAGTTGCACTGCTGGATTGAGAATTCAAACCGTAAAAGCCCCACAGGAATGCATTGTCTACCTTTGAATTGAATGCAACTATGTGAATTTGACTGCAAGACAATGCCTGTTGCTACACAGTGAGATGATTTTATGCAATTTTACACAATTTTATGACACATCATGTGGAGGAACATACCAACACAAAGAGCTCTGAAAGTGTCCAGAGCTCTTCACTGTCCTCTCAAGCTAACCAGATAATTTGCGAAGACTGAACACTAAAGCTGCATATAGTTTGGCATTTAGTTACAGAACAAAGTTCCAGTTGTTAAGGCTTTTTTGACCCAAGGGCGCAGGACATCCACGGTTGTATATATCTACCCATTTGGGTTCCATCAAGCTAATGTGTACCCTACAAAGTGGAAAGAATATTGGTAATGCAGACAGACTGTGATGTTTGTTTATTAGTCACAAGTAAGGCTTACATTAATACTGCAACTAAGTTACTGTGAAACTCCCCTAGTCGCCACACTCCAGCACCTGTTCGGGTCAATGCACCTAACCAGCTTGTCTTTCAGGCTGTGGGAGGAAACTGGAGCATCCAGAGGAAACCCACGCAGACACGGGGAAAACATATAAACTCCACAGAGACAGTGACCCAAGCCAAGAATCGAACCCTGGTGCCTGGCGCTGTGAGGCAGCAGTGCTAACCACTGTGCCACCGTGCCACCCATGTTAGCTTTAGCACCTTCCCTATCGATATGAACAACTTGGATGCTGCAATGGTTTTAATATTTTATGATGATCCCAATTTAAAATCTAATCTAGGATGATAGAAAACGGTAAATGGCTTCTGAGAAATTTCAGCTATCTCTTTTGACCTTGACAGGACCAGACATAATGACAGTCAGTAACGCTGAAAAATATAGCAAACCACAGCTCTTATTTGGCAGTGTTTCAGAGACTTGAAATAACAATTCCATTGCTGTACGTAGATATTCCTGCTCAACTTTGTAGGCTGAGCAAAATATGATACTGTACAGTGCATTTCCTATTGCAATTCATGGCATTCTTACTTCATATCACTAAATTCATTCTACATCTTGCTGATATTACTTCTGGTTTCAGAATCAGCAGTATTATGTTTTGCCATCTCCTCCTATTCATTAAGCTGGCTGGTGTTAGTAGTTGTGTGTGAATGACCAACTCAACATTTGTTGCAGATGTATCAGTATCAGTGCATTCAATGGAAATGAAAGTTAGGCAGGGTGTATGTTTGATATTGTACATTGTACATCTCTACCTAAGTTAAACTTCAGTTGAATGCATCTTGTTTCTTCACTGTCCATAGCTGTTTCCATAGATACAGACACTTTTATTAGAACTTCAAGGATACTTAACAGACCTTATTCTGATCATTAAGGTATTTCTCCTGACCACTTGAGTGGCAAAAGAAGTTTAATTATTCCTCAGCAGAGAGGTTGGGGGAGGTCACATCTGGATTCCCCAAGTGACTGTTAATTATAAGTTATTTAATTATAAAGCTTATTTATTTTGCAAAGCAGAACTTACAAATTGGCTCGACAGTCCACTCAGCATATATTTAATCAATCTCAGTTGCAAAGCTCTTCCAAATTCAGTCTTGTTCGCAAAGAATTTCAGCTTCTCTTTTTTTAGGCTTTAGCCTGATCCCTAGCTGATAACAATGCACAACAAACCTGGATTCTTCAGACACAGTTTTCTCAAAATATAGCACATGTTTGCAGAATCTCGACTGTGCTCATGGTGTAGATCCAATCTATGACCCAATTCTCTGACTGCGTTTAGGATTATCCAGACTGGATTATCCAGTCCTGCTGCTGTGAATGGAGATTTGGCTAAGCACCATATTCTCCATTCTCACTGGCAGCGGGAGTGGGCCGTGCAAGACCAGAATTTCGGCCTTTATCTTCAGGTAACGTAAACAACTGTAGGAGCTACATATCTACTGACTCTCAGCTTCTGGATTGAACCTCCATTTTCTACAAGCTGCCTGTACTATACCATTGGTACAGTACCAATCTCCACCTGAGCTCTGATGACTCTGTGTCATTTTATATAGTTTCAACCACTTCTGGTTTGCCCAGAAGCTCCGATTTCAGTTTTAGTCTTAGTTTCCACAGAAACTGGAGCAGTTATTTTACTTTCTTCATTTCCTTTTTCAGTTTTCCTTTTGAGTTAGGGTCTAAGTTAAAAAATACAAGCTTTGAAACTATTGATTCCATCACATTCTAAAAGTATTGTGTGTAAAACTGATTAAAGCTTAAAGTATGGGTTGGCTGATTGATCATAACGATCTTTTCTAGTCCTGTGTATTTCTGTGTTCCTCAACTGAATTAAGAGAATGATGCAAATTTCTTTTAAGGCAGCCATAATTCTTTTAAATCTTCAAAGGATGCTTCATTAATTTGAAATGCAAATTAGTTTTCCTTTTAGAGTAATTCATTTTATTGTCATATTTATGTTGGAACACATGGTAGTACAATTTTAATATAAATAAGTAAAAATGCATATCTTAACATGCTGTAAAATTAACAAATAAACAAATCCTGTGACATTTTATCCATTCATTCGACACCCTGTTGATACTTGGACTGGATGCTAAGATCATGGTGGGAAAACTGTTCTAGATCATGATGGCTTTTTCAGTGTGACTTCACACTTGAACCTCCCCACTCTGTGCACTGCAGAGTTCGCAATCGGAAATCTCATTAAAAATCCAGGGGGGGCGGAACCTATTCACACCAGAGTTTGACAGTTCTGGAACTCTGTGCATCCGCACTGGTCCTGATCTGTCAGTTTCCCCATTTGCTGGAGAGCCCGAGACCCCCGCAGTGCTGCCCCTCCAACACCCTCCCCCCCCCCCCACAGCTCAATTGTGGCCCCCAATAACAATTCCTGGGCCAGCACTGAACCCGCCGCCCCCGAGCACCCCAATGTCCAGCTCACCATCCCCCCTCCCCCAGCAGTGGCAATTTCCCCACCTCCCTCACTGCGGCAAACACCTGGGATTCAGAGCCCCCAGGCAGACCACCAGCCCCCTCAATCACTGGTCCCCTCCAGCCCAGACTGATCCCAGTGCAGAGGCAGCAGGACCGCGCCCCCCCCCCCCACCCACTCACCAATTGCCCCTAGGTCCGGTTCACAATAGGCCCCACCACCTTGGCACAGCCCAGTGTCTGATGGGCAGTGCCAAGGTGCCCCCAGGCATGGGCACTTTGCACCTTGGACAGTGTCAGGGGTACAGGCTGGCACTGTCAACATGCCCATGACCAGAGAGCACCACCTCGCCATTCATTCTGGTGGGGTGTCCTGCTTGTTCCCCAAATGTGGGGAGCTACTCTAAACCCCGCCACAATGAAGTACTCCTGGCGGGGTGGGCTCGGCAAATTCATGACAATGACATGCAAAACATATTTTAAAAAAAATTCACATCACTTTTCTGTCTTCCCACTTTTTTCCAGTGTGATATAGACCCTCGCTGTTCTCTGGCTCTGGGAGATGTGCATGCATTCCCAGCGCATGCGCAAATCCCAGAAAAAGGCCGATGACACAATTCTCCTGACCGGACCTGCCAGAAAAGTTGTGGGTCATGACGGGAGAACCAGGCTCCATGTTACTTCCAGAGGCAGGATTATTTGGTGCGGAACCTTATCCCTAAATTTCTAATGCAAAATTATTGTTGACAGTAAAACAAACAAGTGGTGCATACCAATACACAAGCACTGCAGATAATTGGTGTATCTAGATCAATTGGCATAGCCATCTAGCACTTCATGCTGGTGGGATCTTCTTGTCCATCGGCCGGCCAACCCGCCACATATTTCGTGGGGTGGATTTGATGGTAAATCCCATTGACTATGGTGAGACTAGAAGATCCCACTGCCGGCCAACAGCAGAATAACGTCATGGGGTGACCAGAGAATCCTGCCGCTTGTATAATAGATTCTTGTTTCTGAAACTACATTGCAGGTATTTCATGATGTTGCATATAAAGCAAAGGATCGTAATGATTTGGTTGCTGGTGTGGACGAATTTCTTGATCAGGTGACTGTGCTGCCGCCAGGGGAATGGGACCCATCAATCCGAATAGAGCCACCAAAAAGTGTACCTTCCCAGGTATGTAATCTTTCATGTTATTGTTCTCAAATTGTGCCCTTACTATATGGCTCTGCATTTTTGTTGAAAAGCAATGGTGAAATCTTTATTTAATTCTTTCATGGGATGTGGGTAACACTGGCAAAGTCGACATTTGTTGTTCATCCCTAATTGCCCTTATTGTTATTTTGTTGGAAGCTGGATTATACTGTGGTAATTAACATCACAAAATTGAATAGCCTTAAACTCATCTATTGATAAAACTCTCAGAGCTGAAAAGAAGTTGCTCTATACATCATTATATCTTTTTTGCTTCTTCTAAAAAGCAGTAAGCTGCAAAGATGCTCATGCTTATCGATTGGGAATAGAAATGTGAATAAATTGTAATGGCAACCCAAAAAATAAGAGTAACGTATACCTCAGAGTAATTAAAGGCTTGTGATCTCATCAGCGTTGATGTCATTAACTCCAAAGTAATGGCGTGACTCTGGACATAATTTCATAGGTTAAATGCATCCAGTTCTTGTACTTAAAACTGCCATACTCTGGCATGGTACTGTTATACCAACTGAAATTTAAAAATACAAAGAATCATAATTATAATTCTATAACTATATTGACATGTGTAATGGTGCAGATTCATGAAAATCATCTGCCACTTTTATTCAACAATTAAAATTTTGAATGGCAAAAATAAGGTATGTAACATTGTATCGAATAAAAGCCATGGGGGCGATTTTCCCAGACCGCTGCACTATTGTAGCAGCGCAATGGGCTGGAAGACATCAGCGGAGCCGTTTTGCGGACTTTCTGCTGGGCACCACGGCCTCTGTGCATCTCCCAGCCGAAGATTTTTAGAATAATCAGCTCCATGTCAGAAAATGGCGTGGAGCTGATTTCAATATGCTAATATGCTAATCAGGAATGCACGTTCCCGGGCCCGTTAATGAAACGTAACTCCAGATTAGCATGTTGAAATCAGCTCCATGACAATTTCTGGCATCTCCATCCCCGCCAGGGGTGGTTCACTCCATGGGGCTTACAACTGCTCCCCATGAATTCGGAACAGGTGGCTCCTAACCCCACTAAGGAGAGGCCATTGAGGCCCCTGCAGGAGGGCGGGAGTAAAGGGGGGGTGAAACCGATTGGGAGGGGAATTGGTGAGGGGGGTGGGGCATCCCACTGCCGCTCTGCATTCAAGATCATGGGCAGAGGAACGGAGGACGACGATCAAGGCTGCTCAGATTCCATTTGGAGTATTGTGAGCAGTTTTGGACCCCTTATCTGAGGAAGGATGTGCTGGCCTTGGAAAGGGTCCAGAGGATGTTCACAGGAATGACCCTGGAATGAAGAGTTTGTCATATGAGGAACGGTTGCGGACTCTGGGTCTGTACTTGTTGGGGTTTAGAAGGATGAGGAGGGATCTTGTTGAAACTTACAGGATACTGCGAGGCCTGGGTAGAGTGGAGAGGATGTTTCCACTAGTAGGAAAAATTAGAACCAGAAGGCACAATCTCAGCTAAAGGGACGATCCTTTAAAACAGAGATGGGGAGGAATTTCTCCAGCCAGAGAGTGTTGAATCTGAGGAACTCTTTGCCACATAAGGCTGTGGAGGCCAGTCATTGAATGTCTTTAAGACAGAGAAAGATAGGTTCTTGATTAATAAGGGGATAGGGGTTATGGGGAAAAGGCAGAAGAAAGGGGATGAGAAAAAAATCAGCCACGATTGAATGGCAGAGCAGACTCGATGGTCTGTATGGCCTAATTCTGTTCCTATGTCTTATGGCCTTGTAACCTACAAGATTGGAAGGTAGGTTCAACGAGGTAAGTTTTTCTTGATTAGCATGGGCTTGATAGGCTGAATGTGCCATACTTTTTCTGTGTTGAAAGACAGGTGTTTTCACTTTCATTCTCCTGGTATTAAAAAATAGATTCTGGGAAATAGACCCCTGCACCCGCCTGCAGAGCTCCCTTCTGCTGGGCAGTGTGAATTAAAGCCAGGAATGGCTTCGTCTTTGCAACTTTGTCTTTGTCAACTGTATTTTGAATTCTACATTTATTTGTTTCTGGTGGGTAGTATACCACTACAATCACATCACAAATTGATAGATTGTCACCAGAATTCTACCACCACGGGAATTGGAGCTGGTAAGGGGAAGACAGTGGGAAGGCCTGTTGATCTTGGGTGGGATTTCCAGTCTCAGGTCGAGCGAGGCTGTAAAATCCTGCCATGTGAGTATAATGTTTGATTGATGAATTTAACATACTGATAATTTCATTTCTGCGTGCACTCTTTACCAATTAGGTTAATGCTTGTGTAAAAATCGTGCGCACAGAAATGTGAACTGTTTGACATTTTTATACGAACGTTTTTGTTCTACCCTTGGATCTTGAACTTCTATATTTTCATGCTATTTTCTCTTGTAACTTATGCAGGAAAAAAGAAAAATTGCAGGGATTCCAAATGGAACCACAGCTCACGGGGATGCTGATCCACTTGAAGGACATAGTGGACCTGAGTTACAGAGAACAGGAAGGTTGGTGAAAACAACATTTATGTTAAGACAACTGCGCTTTATGTCAACAATCAATATGTCAACACTAACAAGATTAGCGTTCCATAAATGTTTCTTGGTGGAAAGGTAATATAGATCATGCTAGGTTTTGAACATTGGGTGGAATTTTCCATTCTGTGCACAGAATCATAGAAACCCTACAGGCAGAAAGAGACAATCTGGTCCATCGAGTCTGCACTGACCACAATCCCACCCAGGCCCTACCCCCATATCCCTACACATTTACCTGCTAATCCCGCTAACCCACGCATCTCAGGACACTAAGAGGCAGTTTTTTAGCATGGCCAATCAATCTAACCTGCACACCTTTGGACGTTGGGAGGAAACCGGAGCACCCGGAGGAAACCCATGCAGACCCGAGGAGAATGTGCAAACTCCACACAGACAGTGATCCAAGCTGGGAATCGAATCCAGGTCCCTGGAGCTGTGAAGCAACAGTGCTAACCACTGTGCTACCGTGCTGCCAGAGTGCTGGCTGGGGTCAGAAGATCTGCATTTAGCTCTCCTGCTGCCGAGCAAAGTTTTCTCTGCAAATTCTCTGACATTCTGTGCACAGAAAATCGGGGTATACAGATTCTGCTGTCATGCTGGCAGGGTAGGGCTTCAGAGTCGGCAATGCTGTTCCATAGAGATTGGGATGTCCTGACCTGTGTTAAAACGACAATCCCCCCACGCCCCCACAGATATGGGGGAACTACCCTCCCATAACTCATCAGGAGAAAGCTCCCCACCTCACCACACACACGCACACAGAAGCCCCAGGACAACAACCATCCCCTCAATAAGGACTGGGGCAATCTCGTTTCCCACGCATAAGGTTAACCCAGTGGGATTCCCCAGAGGGCCTATCCCAGCACTGCCCCTAGCAGTGGCACCCTGCCAAGTGGATTTTGCCTACGGGCAGTGCCAGGGGTAGTGCTAAGGCTTGTTTCTCTCACCCCAGGGACTATACATACCCTTGTATCCCCAGTAGGTTCCCCTTGACTGCTTCCTGTTTTTCAAACTTAATACAAACCTTATGTCGCCAACGGGGAATTCCTTATTTGGGGGAACATAAGACAGGGAAGGACATTAACTGCGTTTAAGTTTATTTAAATACATTGTGACAGCGCTGGCAAGAGGTCAGGAAAAATCAGAAGGTGAGATCTTATCGGTGCAAATCTTGTTTTCAGAATCTTACAAAATTTAGGAGCCACATGCCGTTTATGCTGAGGGCTAAAGTGGGCTCAAAATCATTCCTATGAAATTGCTGTATCAATTTGAATGGTAATTATTGACCAGTTTAATAACATAACATCGATACGGTTAAACAGTCTTGTGGTGCAGTGGGTAATGTCCCTGCCTCTGAGCCAGAAGCTCTGGGTTTGGCTCCCCCCCCTCACTACTAGATGGCCAAGGAAGGTGTGTACGTGGTGCGGCCAAATAGGTTGAGTGTTAACCTGCAAGTCCTTCCAACACGCCAGTGGCTGGCAGTAGGAGCAGGAGAGACTCCCGGTCAACCTGCTTGATGAGAAATGGCACCCCTCAAGCTAAGAGCTCCTGGTAACAGACTTGCGACCTGTGCCAAGAATTGCTAGCGATGGAAACAGACAAAGTCTGCCTTAGTGCACCACTAGGTGTTTTTGATTTGATTTGGTTTATTATTGTCATGTGTAGTTGTATACAGTGAAAAGTATTGTTTCTTGTGCGCTATACAGACAAAGCATACCGTTCCTTGAGTACATGGGAGAGAAGAAAAGGAGAGGGTGCATAATATAATGTTACAGTCATAGCTAGGCTGTAGAGAAAGATCAACTTAATTTAAGGTAGGTCCATTCAAAAGTCTGATAGCAACAGGATAGAAGCTGTTCTTGAGTCAGTTGGTATGTGATCTCAGACTTTTATATCTTTTCTCTGATGGAAGAGGGTGAAAGAGAGTATGTTCAGGGTGAGTGGGAAGAAAATTAGTATCAGTACAGTTAAATTGAATCCCACAGGCTGTTTCTTCCTTCATGTTATGTTAGCGTAAGCACCACTTTCACTACCTCTGCTATCTTTCTACTTAGAAAAAAAACTTTTATTCAAGACAGATAACAAAAATGAACAATAAATTGATTCCTACCAGTCCGTAGTAACTTAGGAGGTTCATGGGCATAATGGCATGGCAGTTTCATTATGACAATTCTGAGTGATTACCTTAATGCCATTGCAACACTGCTACAGCCAAGAATTTAAGCAATGTTTCGGATCTAGACTGCAGTGAGACAATTTGCAGACTGGAGACTTATAGCAGAATTTGTGCTGTATAAAATAAATAAAATTGTTTATTCCACGTTCAGACGAGAGAAAAATTTAAATATTAAAATTGGCATTTTTGCACTTATATTTTAGAAAAAAGTAGTTTTCATTCTGCTTTTCCAATTGTTGTCTTTGCTCCCTCCTTCCTCTCAATTACTTCTTGCTAGGATGTATTCCATGGGTACACGGGCACCTGTTCTATACTTCCCCAGGTCATCATTTTGTACAGTATCCAATTGTACAAGCAACCACGGCTGAGCCTGATTTCATTGCTCCAAATGTGTTTTGTAACAATACAACTTGATACCAAGAGTTGGAACCTTGTTTAAACTTAGTCTGTCTGATGTCAAGATTGAGTTCTGACTGAAATTAGGAAACCTTTCAGCACCCACTCTGTCAAGCCTCCTTAGGTGTTTTAATAAGATCATCTCTCAATTTTCTAACTCCAACATATACAGGCCTAGCCTTTCAAACCTTTCTTCATAAGATAGCCACCATCTTCACACCCCATCCCAGTACCAGTTGAATAAACCTTCTTTGAGCTGCTTCTAATGCTCAGACTTCTTAAATAAGCAGACCATTACTGTGCACATTACTTTAAAACATGAAAACAACAAACCTGTGGAAGCTGGAAATCTGAAATTAAAACAAAGTGCTGGAAACATTCAACAGCTGTAGCAGTTTCTGTGGAGAGAGAAAAATAGAGTTAATGTTTAGAGTTAAATATGACACTTCAGAAGAGTCTCTTTCGCTCTCTTTGCACAAATACTGCCAGGCACTATGGACGGGACTTAACAGTCTCACCCGTCCCGAAACTGTAAAGTCCCACCCGAGGTCAACAGACCTTTCCATGGTTCGTCCCTCACCTGCTCCGATTCCTGTGACAGGCAGAATGATAAAATTCCGGCCATTGAATATTTCCAGCACTTTCTGTCTACTAATTGGTCATAGTGCTTCATATTTATAGATCAGTTCAAATATCCCATGTAAATGAATAATTGTTTCATTAGATTTATCAAAACCAGGTATTTTACATTTTTTTTATTTTTCAAAAAACAGGTTATTTGGTGGATTATTGGAAGACATCAAAAGAAAAATCCCATACTTCTGGAGTGATTTTAGGGATGCGGTCAACTTGCAATGTGTAGCATCCTTCCTATTTCTCTACTGTGCCTGCATGTCTCCTGTTATCACATTTGGTGGTCTACTTGGAGAAGCTACGGAAGGTTGCATAGTAAGATTAACAATTTTGTTTTCTGGAAAAATAATAAGTGTTGAGAATTTCCTTTCATACTTTGCTTATTCAGAGAAAATTATTTGTGATCCACAGAAGTATAAAAGATTGCTCTGTAGTTTTTCCAACAATGGAAAGGCAATATAAGAATGTACAAGACTTTGCAAGATTTTTTTTGGTCACTGTATTATTTTTCATGGTTAATTACTAACTAATTTAATAATTTAACATCAACCATCAATATCTATTGTTATCATTTTGGTTGCAAAAAAGAAAGAATCCAAAATCCTGCTTCTCTGCTGAAAGAATGAAGCCATGAGATTCCACAGGTTTAAAAAAAAATATTTTTACTGTTCAAACCAAACATAAATATTGCTTTAGCTAACCATCCAACCATCTAAGGGTGGAAATATCCCAATAAAATTGAAGTGTTATAAAGGTGAGAATACCTTGCCAGCATGTCAGGTGCGGTTGAGAGAGCGGTGAGTTTTGTGTTGGCGTGGGAGGGGGTGTGGGGGTGGTTTTGGGGGAAGGGGAGATGGAAACAGGGCCTAAACATGCTGATGAGCCCAGCCACAAAGTGCTTGGGTACCATATTGAAATGGTGCCCCAATCTCTCACTGCACTGGGAGACCCCCTATCTCCCCCCCATGGACATTGGTAGGGCGACACAGTGGTTAGCACTGCTGCCTCATAGCGCCAAGGACCCAGGTTCGATTCCGAGCTTGGGTCACTGTCTGTGTGGAGTTTGCACATGCTCCCTGTGTCTGTGTGGGTTTCTTCTGGGTGCTCCGGTTTCCTCCCACAGCCCGAAAGATGCACTAGTTAGGCGCATTGACCATATTAAATTCTTCCTCAGTGTACCTGGACAGGCTCCGGAGTGTGACGACTAGGGGATTTTCACAGTAACTTCATTGCAGTGTTAATATAAGCCTACTTGTGACTACTAAATAAACTTTAATAACTTTAACTTTAACACCCCCCCCCCGCCAAATTTGGTAGCATGTTTCCCCTCCCTGACACAGTTTGCCGGCAATAGGTCC
The DNA here is from genome assembly GCF_965287045.1 of Carcharhinus amblyrhynchos. NCBI lineage: Eukaryota > Metazoa > Chordata > Chondrichthyes > Carcharhiniformes > Carcharhinidae > Carcharhinus > Carcharhinus amblyrhynchos. Next base: position 56,736,005 of record NC_137334.1, read on the forward strand.
CCCATCGTGACCTCTGTCATGCTCTCCCATCATGACCCACAACATGCCCCCCTCATGCTCCATCCCCGCACAACTCTCTGTACAACACCCCTGTATAGCACCCCCGTCAAAGCTCCTGCCTCCACTCTCGGGTCACACCCCCTTGGCACTGCCTCTGGCACACAGCAAAGTGGTTATCAGGGTGCCAGGTGATGGGCACTGCCCAGCCATGTTCTCGGTCACCTGGAGACTTCAGTGGCCTCCCAGCTCTCCAGCCTGGCCTTTGCACTTGGTCTGTGCTGGTGGAGACTAGTAGTGATTCCCGTTGGTCTCACACTGCACTTGAAGTTCGGAACATCCTGGGAGTTAGGAGGATCTGACATCAAACGGGCTGAGCGTATTTAAATACTACTTTAAATATGCTAATTGGTTTTGCGCCCAGAAAGGGCGCAATCTGGTTTCTGCCATTTTGAAGGGACCGGGGCAATAGCAAACTGTTTGGCACTGAGCACAAAACTGATTTTTAAGCCTGCATGCTATTTTTCGGATTCAGTGCCATCTGTGCCAAGTCTGATGAGATGGAAAAATCATGCCCTAAGAGTCGACATAAATCAAACATGACAGATCTTATGCTGCAAGGATCCCTCGGGTCAGATTTTGTTCCTCTGGAGCATACAAAGTGAAACAATATCAATTTAATGTCACTGAAAGAACCAATGAACCAATTTTCAGAGAAGACTCAGGAATGATCAGTATCCTAGGAGGAAGCCAAAGATACAAGAAAGAGATTGCAACGCTGAAACAAATATTTACACGTTTGAAAGAAACTGTGAATAAACATTACATTTCCTGAGAGATATAAGAAGAGATGGAAATCAAGAACATAGAATGGCAAACAAAGGTAGAGGTTGTCACTAAAGAGCATTGAGTGTTTAAAAAACAATTGACTGAAATGCAATTACAGAACATGGGCATGAAGGATAGCACAGAGGAATCCTACCCTGCCAAGGAAAAGCTGATCAGTGTCGAGAATCAACTTTCGTGTATGAAAGATGACTTTGTTTCGAAAAAATGAGAACTGAAGAGAACACCGAAGTATCACTCACAGGGAGTACAGCACGTGAAAGAGGGCTTGAAATACTTAAATGATGAACTTGTACAATCAAATTTGAAGAAAGGTAGATCTACAAATAAAATCTGATGAACTTCAAGTATCAGTTGCTGCCAATAAACACCATGAGAAGTGCTTGCAACTACTAAGGTATGACACAAACAGATTTTTAAGCTGACATACATCATCTGCAACCAGCCATTCTCACTCTTGACCAGGGTTGCCTGATTAGCCCAGATTCTCTTCTAGACAGTGGAGGATGTCAAGACTATCACTGTCATTAACAAATCAGAACAGCATGGACCTGAGTACTGAAGCACTGAAGAGTATTCAGACTCAGATTTTACCTTTGATCTCTCCTCTCTTTGCAGGGCAGGTGTGTCCATTATCATTCCAGGCCCTCGGGGGTCTCCAACTTATTGCCTGTATGACACTTTCAGTGGAATAGGTACCAGAGAATGATCAGCAGTCTGAGAAGCCTTTGCATCCAACTGTGCTGATGGTACAGCTTGTCAACACAGCAGCCACTATGCACACACTGCAACTTCCAGCCGGCATGATACTACCACAAGCAAAGTTGGAACCTGGTAGCAGTCTCTCATTGTTGATAACAAAAAGCAGAGGTGGAGGTACCACGAAACTTTCCTTTCACCACAGGGATTTTCTTCCTCAGTTTTGGAGGGCTTCAAGATGGTCCACACAAAGAAAGAAGAAGGAAAAGCAGCGGCAATAGTCAAAAACTGTGTTTGTCCATCCCACAAGAAATGATTAAGTGTAACAGAAAGCATGGATCAATGCAGCAGCCAAACCAACCAGGCATGGCTCAACATAAAGCAATAGAAGAAAAGCATGCTCAAATGCCAGTCCAAGCTCTGAGTCAGCAGTAAGAACAGAACTAACAGACCCTACCACTCCTCCAACAGAATGGTGGACGAGAAGTGGAAGGGTTATAATGCTGCCAGACCACCTAAACCTCTAACTTCAAGGACTTAAAGGAGGGAGATGGAATAGTGAGAATGTTGTCATAAAGCTGATACAGTAGTAGCAACAAGGCTAGAACAGCATTGAGACAGTAACAAGTTAAAAACATAAGACTAATAACAATGTAAACATGAAGCAAACAAATGTAACTCCAAATCCATGGGATAAAGCTTTGCGGGGAGGTGAGGTATAAGAGTTGTCACGTGGAGGGTTGATGTGGGACTGCGTACAGTATTGTCCACACTGCAAGGTGAAAAGTCACATCACCCAGAACTTGAGTCAGTGTGATGTTGCACAGAGATGTGTTAAGACCTAGACATGTAGGCAACTTCTTTTCTATGTGCTGTTATAAGCCAGTTAACAGGTCTATTGTATTTAATGTTCAGTTCAATCATAATATCCATATTAACATCTATACAATATCAATCTGACATGTTGGGCCTAATTTTACCATTTTCATTCGAAGTGCTGAATCTGGGCACAATTCTGATCTGACTTGGAAATCTGCTTTCAGGCGTCCCCATACGCACTTTGCCTGAAAAAAATATTGCATGTCTGAATTGCGCTGTGGACAGGGCTTAGCATGCCTGAAACCATTGGAACTCTGAACTGCCCATGCGCAGTTAGAAAAAATTTGAAAAAGCGTGTCCGTGCCCACTCCTATGCTGCAGAAAGTGGAGAAAGTGGCTCGGGAGTGAAAAGCGGGAGCAATGGCCCCTACAGACAGCACTGTCCTCCTTATCTACTCACCCCGCCAACTACCCAGATCGATCACGACCCCCTGCTCTCTTCCCCTTCACCGATCACCTGCAGAGTGGCAGTGGACCCTCTCCCCCACCCACCAGAGATCCACCCTGCCCCCCTCACCTCTCTCCTCCCCTCACCACAGAGAGTGATCTGGCCTCACTCCATCCCCCTCCCTGCAGGAGTGATCTGGCCTCACTCCACACCTCCCCCCACCACCCAGAGAATGATATGGCCTCACTACACCCCCCCCCAACCAAGAGGAATGTCTGATCCGCCTCTTCCTCCCTTCGCACCCCCAACCAGACAATGATCGGCCTTCCTCCCACCTCCCACCAGACAGCAATTTCACCCCCCCCCCCCCACACCAGACAATGATCGGCCATCACCGCCCCCCAACCAGACAATGATCACCTGCCCCCTCCCCCCACTAGACAACGATCGGCTCTCCTCCACCCCAACCAGACAACGATTGGGTCTCCCCCTCCCCCCTCACCCCTCCCCACCAGAGATACATCTGACCCACCGCCTCCTCTTCCCCCCATCCCCCAACCAGACAACGATCGGCCCTCCCTCCTCCCTCCCCTGCAACCAGAGAATTATCTGACCCGTCTCCTTCCTGCCCGCCACCATCGACCTGAGTCAGAGAGCCGTTGGAAGCTCTGAACTTGCGTCTTGAGCAGCTGGAGTGCCCGATTCAGACTTCTATTCACCATGTTCATTTCGGTGCGATTCCGTATTGGCGAACATGGTGGTAAAGGGGGAAATGCTGATAAAGTTTGGCGGGCAGTTCATTAATTCAAGTTAAATGCATGCAAACACATTTAAATCACCGTTGTGCTCGTTTTGGGCGCGAATCGGATCACGGCCACTCCTGGGTCTCAGTAAGGTGGCCATCTGCGCAGACGCAGGCGGGGATCACATTAATGACCTCACACCTGACTTTCCCACGTTTTCTCACCTGAAAATGGGTGCGACGCAATGACAAAGTAGGGCTCGTTATGCATGATTCTGAATATAAATACAAATTTGAATAATTTTTCCATTCAAATCCATTTTATAGACAATTGAACATTTGTCAATAAACTTCCCTTTAATCATAACATGTTACATTCTAAAATTATATTGTATTCTTTGGGAATTATTCAGCTTTCAATTTTTGATAACATTGATTCAAACAGAATCAGGACAATTAATTTAGTTTACCCTTCACACACCAATTATACTGGGGTGAGTTACTGGGGAAGTCATTTTATATTTTGAAGCCATGTGAAGTAATTGAAATAAAATAAGTGCTGGGAAGACACATATTGGATTGATTTATCATTAAGCTAGTCAGTTTTTGTGCAGAGAACTAAGAACAAATTATGTTTTGAGTACAGAGGATTTTTACCTTTGAAGTTAGAATACGTGACACCATTTATACATACAGATTGTATTTGTATCATTTAATGTAGATTTTTATAAAACTGTTCACGGCAGAATTGTATATACTGAAAATGATGGCAAACTACAGGATAATGGCTTAAATTACTTAGGAAGTAAATGAAATGATGAAATAATATCTTCTTTACACAATTCATTTCAATTTTGATCTATACAACAAATAATCTATTTTGTTTTACAGAGTGCAATTGAATCTCTGTTTGGAGCATCGATGACAGGCATAGCTTATTCACTGTTTGCAGGGCAACCACTCACAATTCTTGGAAGCACAGGACCAGTCCTGGTATTTGAAAAGATACTGTTTAAATTCTGCAAGTAAGTAGTTCAGCTGCTGAATTCAATTTTCTATAAAGATTGAAGAAAACCCTATAAGAAAATCCTTCTTTTCCAAAGTTTCTAATTTTTGATGAAGAAGGAGTAACGCAGAATGCATCCTTCTACCTGACAGTTCAACAAAGTGTGTAATGCTAGTAGCGTAGTGTATACAGTTGTCCTTATTTAGCTGTAACTTTTCACATCACGTGCATAGGGCAACCATTAATAGATTTTTAAAAAGTGTTCTTAAAAATAGCTGAGTCGCTTAAGCAGAAAATGAAAGCCCCCTGATATTTTTAAAGTGCAGGGATATCGCTGTAATGATGTTGCCAATATGCAAATGCATTGCTTGGTACGGCACTGAGTCCCCTGAGCAAGAAGATCTTGGTCCAATTTGTGGCTTATGCTGATTTATAACAACCCATGATGTGCCAGCATCTGTATTATGATAGCCACACTGCCAAACAAAATGTCATTGTACTGACCATTGGGGTGTAATGTTTCCATTGCTTGGCTAGCTCTGGAGGAACTCTGCAGTACTTGACAAAGCATGGGACATGATCTGCTGCCCCCTGAAACATTCACCTGCATCAGGGTAAACAGTCAGCAACAGAGGAGGAGAAGGAAAAGGAAGACAGCTAGAAGTAAGCAACACATCTCCTTTCTGACTGAGCTAAGTACAGTCAGCTTATCTGACTATAGTATCAGTGAACACAACCCCAGTTCCTCATTCAAAAACGCTTCCACACCTTCCCACTGCTATGGATCATCACGGCACACTTTGCTATGTCATTGAAATAAAAGCCACCACAACCAGACACACCAAGCCAATTTTACCAACCAAACTATGCCATATTTTGGCCTTGGAGGGAGTGCAGAGGAAGTTTACAAGGCTGATACAGGAGTTGAGGGGGTTGAGCTATGAGGAGAGGCTGAATAAACTAGGCTTGTACTCGTAAGAGTTTAGAAGAATGAGGGGAGATCTCATTGAGACATATAAGATGATGAATGGGATGGATAGGATAGAGGTGGAGAGACTCTTCCCGCTCAGAAAGGACAGTAGGACTAGAGGGCACAGCCTCAAGATAAAGGGGGGGCGGTTTAGAACAGAGTTGAGGAGGAACTTCTTCACTCAAAGGGTGGTGAATCTCTGGAGTTCTCTGCCCGTTGAAGTGGTGGAGGCTGCCTCGCTAAATATTTTTAAGACGCGGGTTGATGGGTTTTTGATAAGCGAGGTGATTAAGGGTTATGGGGAGAGGGTGGGAATGTGGAACTGAGCCACGACAGATCAGCCATGATCTTATTGAATGGCGGGGCAGGCTCGAAGGGCTAGATGGCCTACTCCTGCTCCTATTTCTTATGTTCTTATTACAATAGACAACTAATCATCTTTGCATTTGGAGTGCCTTTCTCTATCTGAGCGTTCCTTCACAGTGTTATCCAAGTGGCTACAGCATGCCTGACAGAGGCTGTTAACTCTCAGTGAGGGAGATTGCAAGTAGCCTTACAGGCTATCCTTGTGCAGTCCCATCATGACCATTTTTCAACCAGCATTAGTCTTGGCTGACTGGCTGAAAGGCAACAAGGGCACTAGCAGAATGGGATTGCTGTTGTCCTGCCAGAAGAATGTTGGGTTATGATCCACAGTGCCACAGCCGCTCAAAGTGGTGCTTCAGCAAATCTGTGGTCAGACAGATTGCTAAACTGCAAGCATCCTAATACACTGATAAACACAGCCATGACGACAGGAGCCTGAATATTTTTTATTGCATGAAAACTGTGCTTGGGCGGCACAGTGGGAGTTAGCACTGCTGCCTCACAGCGTCAGGGACCCAGGTTCTATTTGGACTTTGGTCATTGTCTGTGTGGAGTTTGCACTTCCCCCGGGTGCTCCAGTTTCCTCCCACAGTCCAAAGATGCACGGTTTAGATTGACCATGCTAAAATTGACCCTAGTGTCAGGGGGGGATTAGCAGGATAAATTATTGGGGTTACGGGAATAGGGTCTGGGTGGGATTGTGGTTGGTATAGACTTAATGGGCCGAATGACCTCCTTCTGTACTACTAGGGATTCTATGATTCTATGACTTTAATGCAAGCTTCTAATGAAGCACTCCGACTTTGGGTAGCATCTGTCCATGTTACCATAGAAGCTGAAACGTTGCCCATTTGGCACTGCATCGTGGCTGATCAGTAAATGTGGTGGTGAAGTTGCCCACCACTTTGGAAAGGACAGTTTCCAAGCTCTGTACAAGGTTGGTGCTGATTCTTCCATGAACTTTAACAATAACTGAAGGCTTTTGGTCAGTTTGTCAATGCACCAAATATTTTATTGTGCATCTTCTCCATTGAAGTGTTCATCTGAGTCCTTCACATTAAACCTCATGTGTAACCTCATTCTCCAGTGAGCTGGCATCTGCTTTTCCCAGCTCTAGTAGTAAGCCACTCATGATCTGTCTCTTACCACGTGCAAATATCACCCCTAAACTGGCCTATAAAGTACACACTGGGTGGGGTTTACCAGCTCCCCAAGACCGGAAAATTCTACCTGAGGGTCAGTAGACCTTTGCATGGTCCATGTCCCGTCTGCTACGATTTCTGTGGCGAGCAAAACGGGAAAATTCTGCCCACAGTGTCATTATCTGAGCTCATAGTTTCAGGTGTGAGACTGAGTGGGCGAGATTTTCCAAAAAATCGGCAAAGGCTAATGGCAGGTAGGAAAAGCAGCTTCTCCCATCATATAGTGTGGTACTTAGTGTCAAAAACTTTCGGCTGTGTGTTCCAAGCCATATTGCTGTATGGGTAGCCTCTGATTCATGCACTCTGCCATCATCTCAACTGCAAAACATGCACTCCATGATTCAGACACTTGCAATAACCAATGTGTGCCAACACTAGAGGATGGTCGAGCTTCTTGAGCTCATCCCAGCTGCCTCTCTATCCCAAGAAGGAAGTCAGGAGCCTTTGAGGACTCATAGGGAGGAGGATCAGCTGGTGCACATCCCAAGACCACCAACCCAGATGACTCTGGGATAGTCCCACCCATCTGAACCTCTCTCCCTGTGACTGCTTCAACTTCGTCTCCACAGGCTGAGGAGGGTGGTACTGCCACAGAACAAGGCCCCGAAAGCATGCTGGGCCCTCCACGTCTTGGCTCTCCAGAGGACCTCAGCATAGTCATCCCAAACAACAGGGCTTGCAGACAGCATACTGTGTGCGGATGTACCAAGATGTAGCTACAGAGTTGGAAAGGTTAAGAAGCTCTGTGCAAGTGTTAAATACGTGTTAAACATAATGTTCAGCTCTGTAAATAAACTCTCAGTAATTGCGCCCTTTCAGTAGCTCATTATTCTGATAAGCTGTGTTCCTGTAATTCTGAACTGAAAACTGGATTCCTCCACAAGATAAAGGCAGGGTGTTCAGACTAGGGCTTCCTCCATATGCTTTGTGTAAATTTTCCAGCACTTTGGTGGTGTCCCTTCACAGTGACTGAACACATCAGTCATGCCTGTATCGCAAAGAGAGTGAGGATGCCTTCCACAATGTACCGGGCTTGTGTCTAGTCACTGTCTGCTCTCTGCATCTTTGCGGTGCAGCTGAACCCCCGTCCCATATGCCTCAGCCTCCAGTGAGGATACAGATCGTAAAGGATGATAGATCAGGAGAGGTGAAACGTTCCATGCTGTATCACCATGATGTGAGAAAAAGTGAGCTGCCATCAACCAAACAGGATTCAGACATACACAGAAGCTCTGTGAGGATCTAAGCACTATCCCCACTGCAAATTGCCATCACTGTCTTTGAATCTTGTGTTGGTGAGCATGCCTTAAGTTCATCTGCCTTGTCTGGACATTGCCATTGCTTCATTGCCAAAATCCCTCGAATACCTCTTCAGTTTCATCCCCTTCAACATTCTCCTCGTTGATGGAAATGTGCTGCTCCCCTCAGGCAGTTTCACCCCCATTGTTGCAGCACCAGGTTGAGCAATGCACAGCAAGCGACCACGATGCATGACATACTCTGTGGGTTGTATTTACGTTTCAGGGCGTCACCAGACCAGCCCAGGCACCAGAATCTCATCTTCTGCATCCCAATGGTCTACTCCACCAAAGTGCAAGTTCAGTGTGAGCCTCATTGTAGTTTGTCTCAGCTGCAATCTGTGGCCTTCACAAGGGTGGAAGTTCACAGATTGTGGAAGATGAGAGATTTGTGTAAAGCCCATCACTCTTCCATCCTGGCTTGCTTGATCCCAGTTAAAATGGATGAGCTTGTGTGCATTGTGAAGGTTGAGTCAGTGACTTTTTAGATGTGCTTGTGTGCAAAGCTTTGTGAAATCCTACAGAAGTCACTGGAAAGAGACACTGGCATAAAAATTAAGCACAGCTGCAGGTTTCAGCGACACTGGCCATTGACACCCTCCAAGTCCCCATGAAGCTAAATCCTGCAGAAGGTGGCAGATGTAACCTTGGACATGTCATAGCCTTCAGCGACATTGATTCTCAGATAATTACAGGTATGTTAGGTCCAGAGACTCTCTGAGCGCCTCCAAGTGACAGCTCCCTGGGGTTCATCCTCTGCATGATGATCAGACCCTGCTACCCATTCCTCTTCATGGTCTGCTCCTGCCTTTTGGTGAGCCAGCCACCAACTACTTCTTCTCTTGGGCCAATAAGTGAGAAGAAATACAATACGATCACTAGGCACAATGTTTTATACGATCTCCTCACCGCAGTATCAAAGACAGAGTTTGGACAGTTAGCCTTCATCTCCTAAGGACTGCTCTTTGCTCATTCATTGTCTGAAACCCACTGAGTTATGTCCTGAGGTATTGATTCCAGTCCTTACTTTGCATTATGCTTTGGCAGAGCCCTAAACTATCCTTATCTCACACCACATGATTGAATGGCCACAGCTTTAGCCACTCTACTGCATCCTGAGCTCACATCTCAGGCACTGGCATTCTCTGAAGCTTCACTCCAAGGCCTTACACTCAACCTGGTCTATAGTGGGCACTTGTGAATATTCACCTCAGCCAAGAATTAGGAGTGGGCTCCTTGGCAAACTTAGGGCAGTACATAACTGACAACTCTCCTAGGTAATGTAGTTGCTTGCACAAATGGCCAGAGGTATTGGCACACAACGGCACTCAATGATTTTGGAAATCAGTGCATCAACAGTTAAATGCTGAGCAGTAATCTGTGGCACTCAAATGCATAGATGGTGCTTGAGTGGGCATAATTGCATGATTGGTTTGCTTGTTTGACTCCAGGCATGTCAACTAAATTATAGCTAAACCATCTCAGCTACATCAGTCTGCTGATCTTTCCATTCTTTCATGTCTTTCTATTTGCCTTGCCCTTGGCAACACCCCACCTGCAGAAGCCCATCCTCTCCAGATTTGATTCGAACTGTCAGTCCATGATGACTTCCCACTCACCCACTGCATTGCGCCAGGCTTCTCTTTCTTATATGAGGACCTTCCAAGAAGCTCATGGCATCCTCAGGGACGGTGCTTTTCACATTCGGCAGTCTTCCCTCTGATACAGTCTCAGCCTGAAACCGTCTGAGTTAACCCTCTCATACATCCTGACTCCTCCCTGGGTCTCTCCTCAGTCATCTATTACTCCCCGAATCAATCCTCAGCCTCCCGTGACTGGACCCTTGGTACTTTGGAGTCTTCCCCCCTGCTTATCCAGGAGTCTCCTTCCCCCCTGATTAGGCCCCAGTACCCTGGAGTCTTCCCCTGTGTTATGAGAGCTACGAATGCCAAGTAGGAATGTTGATGGATCTGTAGGCTTTGTGGAGTATGATCTCACTTATTGATCAAGCTGAAGCTTGCCCAATAGAAAGCATTAAAGAACAGTACAGCCCAGGAACAGGCCCTTCAGCCCTCCAAGCCTGCACCAATCATGTGTTCTTAACTAGACCATCCGTTTTGTATCCCTCTATTCCCAGTCTGCTCATGTGGCTATCTAGATAAGTTTTAAATGTTCCTAGTGTGTCTGCCTCAACCACCTTGCGTGGTAGTGCATTCCAGGCCCCCACATCCTTTGCATAAAATACATCCCCCGTATATCTGTATTGAATCTTGCCCCCCTTACCTTGAAGTTGTGACCTCTTGTGTTTGTCATTTCCAACCTGGGAGAAAGCTTCCAACTGTTCACCCTATCTATGCCCTTCATAATTTTCTAAACTTCTATTAGGTCGTCTCTCAATCTCTGTCTTTCCAGGGAGAATAACCCTAGTTTACTCAATCTCATCTCATAGCTAAGACCCTCCATACCAGGCAACATCCTGGTAAACCTTTCCTGCACTCTCTCCAAAGCCTCCATGTCCTTCCGGTAGTGTGGCGACCAAAACTGGATGCAGTATTCTAAATGTGGCTGAACGAACATTCTATATAAATGCAACATCATATGCCAACTTTTATACACTATGCCCTGTCCAATAAAGGCAAGCATGCCATATGCCTTCTTCGTCACCTTTTCCATCTGTGTTGCCACCTTTAAGGATCTGTGGACTTGTACATCCAGACCCCTCTGTGTGTCTGTACTCCTGATAGTTCTGCCATTTATTGTATTAGCTCCCCCCTGCATTAGATCTACCAAAATGCATCACTTCGCATTTATCTGGATTAAATTCCATTTGCCATTTCTCCACCCAATTTTCCAGCCTATCTATATCCTGCTGTATTCTTTGACAATGTTCATCATTATCCGCAACTAACTCCAGCAATCTTTGTGTCATCCGCAAACTTACTAATCAGACCAGCTACATCTTCTTCCAAATCATTTATATATATTACAAACAGCAGAGGTCCCAGTACAGAGCCCTGCGGAACACCACTAGTCACAGACCTCCAATCAGAAAAAGACCCCTCCATTGCTACCCTTTGTCTTCTATGGCCAAGTAAGGAGTCTCACAACACCAGGAACCTGGTGTTGTGAGACTTCTTACTGTGTTTACCCCAGTCCAATGCCGGCATCTCTGTACCATGACTTCTATGGCCAAGCCAGTTCTGTACCCATCTAGCTAGTTCATCTTTGATCCCGTGAGATTTAACCTTTTGCACCAGCTTGCCATGGGGGACCTTATCAAATGCTTTACTAAAATACATGTAGACGACATCCCTGGCCCTTTCCTTGTCAATCATTTTTGTCACCTCCTCAAAAAACTGAACCAAATTTATGAGGCATGACCTCCCTCGTACAAAACCGTGGGGGAATGTTAACCTTTAGCAGGGATTTTAAAACTATTACTTCACCCAGACTGTTGCAGTGGTTCTTGAGGTGTTGAAATACCTGTGGCTCACAGTCACTTTTCAAGCATTCAATAAAGGGTGCTTGATGGCAAACTGGCATTTGGCTGAATTACTGCATTGGTGATGAGGAAAAACATATTTTTGCATCTCCCTGCTCCAGACAGCCTCAATAAGTCAGGAATCTTGTCTGGTAAGAAAAAGCCATTATACTTCTTTTTGGAAAACTTGAATGCTGTGACACCAAAAGGAAAGACTGGGCCCAGATACTGAGCCCATACATTACTTTTTCTGTGCTAACAACATTGAAGGACACTAAAACAAAAGATGATATTGTTGACAACATGCAGGACTCTGAATTTCAGTTTGATAAGAAGTCTGACCTATCCGGATGCCCCTAATGTGAGGAGTTTTAATGAACTGATAGACTTGGTTTAAAAAAAACCACTACGACCCAAAGCCCTCTGTTTTCCTCCAGTGATATCACTTCAACATGACTGCGTGAACTCCTGGAGAATCTGTAACTGAGCTAAGTTGTGGAAATTGGTCAGATATTGCAAATTTGGACTGCTTCTGAATGAAATGATATGAGACAGATTGGTAAGTGGCACGAATGACCTAACCACCCAACAGAAATTGCTGGCAGAACCTGATCTGGATTTAATGAAAGCCGTTTGAATAGCCTTATCACTCGAGAATGCAGAAAAAAGGGCCGAGGAACTGTAAGGAGCATCAGACAACACAGTCTTCCAACTAAGGGGAAGGACCCCATGTCATCTGTCCTCAATGGAGTGTACTTGTGTAAAGGACTCCTGTCAACATAGGAGCCCTAATGTCACCACCTGTCAGTCAAGGAAAAACAAATGATGACCTTAAGAGTTTTAGAGAACGTACTCCAGAAAGATGCAATTGCCATATGACAGATTATTGCAAGCTCTATCAAAGGACACAGCCAAGGTGAGGTTTCAGGAACAGGCAAAACTTGTACTAGAGGTACATTACAACTGAATCATATCATCACAACAAAAGTTGCCCCAATAATGGTAGAATTACTTGTGACTGATCATCCCTTGAAGATGGAAGTGGGCACGGGAGCTGCAGTCTCTGTTATTGAGGAACAAATGTATAAACATCTCCAACCTGACATCCAACCCCTGACGTTGGAAGATACGAAGGTGGGACTAGCCAGCCACAGGAGGGAACCTTAACAGATATAAGGGAACACAATTTAATAAAATCATGGCTGATTTGATAGTAACCTGAATTCTGCATCCGCCTACCCCAGATAATCTGTAATCACCTTGCACAGCAAGAATCTCTATCTACCTCTGCCTTAAAGATATTCAAAGAGACATCTTTTCAGGAAGAGAGCTCCTGAAGAAGAAAATTTCTCCTCCTCTCCATTTTAAATGGGTGACCACTTATTTTCAAACAGTGGCCCCTAATTCTAGGTTGTCCCACAAGAGCAAGCATCCCCTCTACGTTCACCCTGCCATAACCCCTCAGGATCTTATATGTTTCAATCAAATATCCTTTAACTTTGTAAACTCCAGCATGTCTATCATGACCAACCTTTCCTCGTAAGACAACTCGCCCATTCCAGATATTAGTCAGGTAAACCTTCTTTGAATAACTTCCAATGCATTTACTTAAAGAAGGTGACCAGTACTGCACACAGTACTACAGATGTGATCTTGCTGGTGCTTTGCATAACTGTAACATAACCTCCCTACATTTGTATTCAATTCCTCTTGCAATAAAATGATTACATTCTATTAGCTTTACCATTTACTTACTGTGCCTGCATATTAACTTCTGGTGATTCATGCACTTAGACACCCAGATCCCTCTGCATCTCAGAGCTCTGCAATCTTTCACCATTTAGATAATATATTTTCTTCCTACCAAAATGGTCAATTGCATATTTTCCTACATTATATTTAATTTGCCCTGTCTTTGCTCACTCAGTTAACCATCCATATATTTTTGTATCCTCGTTATGCTTTTTTCACAACTCATTTCCCTCCCTGTCTTTGTATCATCAGAAAATTTGGCAACCATCCCAACCATCCCTTTATTCAAGTCATTTATAGAAAATATAAACAGTTGAGGTCCCAGCACTGATCCTTGAGACATGCCACTTGTTGTATTTGCCAATCTGAAAAAAACATACTCTCTGATCCCTGTTATTTAGCCAATCTTCTATCAATGCCAATATGTTATCCCTATACCATAAGGTTTTTTTTCCACAATAATCTTTGATATGGCACTTTTATCAAATACCTTCTGGAAATCTAAGTACAATACATCCACTGATTCCCCTTCATTGCAGCACATCTTACTTCTTCAGAAAACTGCAGTAAGTTGGTTAAACATGATTTCCTTTTCACAAAACCATGTTGACCCTGATTACCTTGAACTTTGAAAGTACCCTGCTTTAGTTTTTTTAATAATAGCTTCTAACATTTTCTCTATGACAGATGTTAAGCTAACTAGCCTGTAATTTCTTGCTTTCTTTCTCTCTCGCTTTCTGAATAATGGAGTCACATTTACTATCTTCCAATCTAATGGGCTCTTCCCTGAATCTAGGATATTTCATAAAATTCAAACCAATGCGTCAACTCTCACCAGAAACTTATTTTAAGACTCTAGGACGAAGTCTGTCAGGATCCCAGTATTTGTCAGCCCGCAGCTCCAACAATTACTCAGTACCACTTCCTTGGTGATTTTAATTTTCCTAAGCTCCTCCTTCCTTTCCATTTCCTGATATATAGCTGCTTCTGGAATATAAATTGTCTTCTCTATAGTGAAGGCTGGTGCACAATACCTGTTCAATTTATTTGCCATTTCCTTGGCTAAAGAACCTCTGGCTGCAAATGTCAGACACATCACTCTATGGGACTGAAACAATCTGACTTCCAGTCATAGGCATGATTCTCAAATCATCAAGGTATGGTAACAATGTACAGCATCCAAATTCTGTGTCATTCTTAACCTTCATAAAATGGTAGAAGATGTCAAGACAACCTTTGTCATCAACTACATGTAATTGCAAGTTCCCAAGAATCTCACCTGTAAAGAGACACCAGACTGCGACTTCAGCTATGAATTGTCTTCACTCTTCGCTCATCTGTTTTGTCCAATTTTTTTGCAGGTGGCAGAAAATCCTCTTTGTTAAGACCAACCAAACCTTCAGATAATTGCCACTAGACCTAAACTGCAAGGCACATAAGAAAATCACCAGCAATACAAGAATGAGCCCCAACTCCATGCGCCAATGATTGCTGTCACACTACCTGTAAACGCCACAACACTGCAATCTCTACCCAGTGCACAAAGCTGCAAGATAATGCTGGAGCAAGGTAGCGACAATTAGCTGATCAGAGAGACACCTCAGTAAGATACATGGAAGAGCACAGTATTGCAATAAAAGCCAAGCTGCAAGGTTAGCCCACTGATGTGAAACTTCCACATGGGAGGGAGAGACATCATTAACTCCCACAATGATCACGATGGAGCACACGGAAAAAGAAAACCAGGTCCATACCATGAATGAATGGAAAGAATGGGACAAGCAGGTAGTACCCAAGGAGAGCAGATGGGGTGTTGACAGAGATGCAATCCCAAGGGGTGGAAAAAGCATACTACAGAACTAAATGCCAGAAACACAGACTTTAACTCAAACTCCAAATGAACAAATCAACAGTTCTATAACTTCTTATGTGACCTGAACAAGATCTGGAAGAATTTGTCATGCCTTCAGATCTTCTGAATTTGTAAAGCTAGCGATTTGACGGAGAAGAAGGAAAATCATGATATCTTTGGTAAAGATTGGTGAAGGTGTGGCAGAAGGATATTTGGGATCACAAGGGTTAATGTGAGACTGGGAACAGTATTGCCCACAGCGTGATCTAAAGAGGCCTATTACCTGAGACCAGAGTCAGTGGTGGAATGCACTGAAACCTGTGTGGAAGCAAGCATGGCATTTACTCATTACTTGGGTTACACCCTATATATGTGTACATAGTTATACTTTACCAATAAACACTAATTGTTCAACCATACGTGACTCAGAATCTCTTCATGAGACCTGCTAAATATACAACATATCACATGGTGGTAGTGAGTGGAAAAACCCCAAAGCCTCAAGATGCTCAATTTAAATAGAAGTATTAAGGAGAAAGAAACTTGAAATTGGTAGAACAAGACCCAGGGATGTGGGAGAGTGACAGTTGCTTGCAATTCACATTTTAAAGGAGATGTAGATGTAATCCTCATTCCCACTGAATTACTATATGCTGAATAGTTAGAACCTTCATTTTGCTAATGGAGTATGGGAAATGCATTTATGATAAATTAATAAATACATCCTGTTTATGGATTGCAAGTTAGGAGATTTTGTATACATTTGCTTTGGTATTTGTGCTACCTTATCTGACTAAAGAAGGAAACCCTAAAAAAACAGAAACACAGAAGGTAATGTCACTATGTGACTACATTTCTTAGTAAACAAATTAGTGAGATTGAAAAAGAAGCCCGTGAAAATCAAAAGGTAGCCCGTAAGAAATTCTCAAGAAAAAAGCTTGAAAAAAGTAGTTTCACCCTCTCATAGATTGCAATGGCTATCCACTCCCATTGCTTTTGCAGTACCTGTTTGCTGGACCTCCTGCTCCCAAGTGGATAGAGGACTTTGTTCCTCCTCTCTATCGCTTGCACCCGAACCTCTAGTGTTGTTTCTGAGAAATTTGGAACATGCTGTCTCCCCTTTTGCACCATGGACATGGTTCTTGCAGATCAGACATTCTTCTCCAGCCACTGCTGCAATGTGAATATCATCCTCTTTCAGCTTGGCTTTAAGCGGCACTAGTCTCTCATAACTCTACACCTGCTATTCAGAGATGCAGGCGTTCAGTAACCTGCTACGCACTATGATGGTGGTAATGAGCAGGCAAGATGAAGTTTGCTGCCTGTATTGGAAACAATAAAAAGGGGTTAATCACACATTGTAATCGGTTCATGTGCCTGTTTTGGCATCTTATCAAATCTTGTGGCCTGGGCATTTCAGCAAATCACTGCATAAGGAAATATCTCATAACCTCTGTCCCCAGTCTCTCAATTCATTGATCAGGGTTGAATTAATGGTGCCGATTCAAGTTGATTTTAGTGCCAGACTAGGAAAGACAATTTCACCTGCACTCCTAAACACATGTAGCAGATGACAACAGTCATGGTGGATTCCAATACCATGGTGTGCCCAGGAGCAAGGAGATCCTGCCTTGCTATATCATGTAGTATGTGGCAGTTTTAAATCAGTCTGCAGAAATCACACTCAGCTTAAGTCACCCAAACTAATTCAAAACATTATGCCTTTGGTCTGTGAAAACTTGGGAACAGACCAGATAATGATGGCTTGCGGATTCCACAATTTTTGCACTGCGGTTTAACTCAGTACGGTGGCACAGTGGTTAGCAGTACTGCCTCGCAGTGCTAGGGACCTAGGTTCGATTCCTGGCTTGGCTCACTCTCTGTGCAGAGTCTGCACATTCTCCCTGTTTCTGCGTGGGTTTCCTCTGGGTGCTCCGGTTTCCTCCCACAGTCTGTAAGATGTGCTAGTTAGGTATATTGGCCATGCTAAATACTCCCTCAGTGTACCCGAACAGACATCGGAGTGTGGTGACGAGGGGAATTTCACAGTAATTTCATTGCAGTGTTAATGTAAGCCTACTTGTGACACTAATAAATAAACTTTAAACTTTTGTTTTCTGGGATCTATTGGGAACCATTTGGTCAGCTATCTTGTTGAACAATGGTTAGTTTGAATTTGGCCCTCTTCCAGTGTGAAGGACAGCTCACATGGTCATAATGTGAAGATGCTGGTGTTGGACTGGGGTAAACACAGTAAAAGGTCTCACAACACTGATGAAGGAGCAATGCTCCGAAAGCTAGTGGTGTTTGCTGCCCAATAAACCTACTGGACTTTAACCTGGTGTTGTGAGACTTCTCACCTGACGAAGGAGCAGCACTCTGAAAGCTGTGGGATTTTAACCTGGTGTTGTGAGACTTCTTACACATGCTCATAGCCAGCTGTGAATGACTGGAAACTCTACACCATTCTGACAGTTGCCAGTGAAGGCCTGTGTAAAATATCAGGCGGAATCTTCCCAAATAAAATTGTGTCGTAAAAGTCTGAAAACCAATGTGGAACACACTGGTCTTTAGCGTGAGCTCAGCACTGCAGTCTTCCCAAGGCTTGTCAGTTTTTCTGACAGCTGGGAACTTTGTGCCAGTAGTGGGACTGTAAGAAGTCTCACAACACCAGGTTAAAATCTAATAGGTTTATTTTATTAGCATGAGCTTTTGGAATGCTGCCCCTTCAACGGGTGAGTGGAGGATTTGATTCACAAACAGGGCATATATAGGCACAAACACAATTACAAGATAATGGTTAGAATGCAAGTCTTTACAGGCACAGACATTGCGAGTAGAGAGAGGGTTAAATACGAATTAAAGAGGTGTGAATTGTCTCAAGCCAGAACAGTTAGTGAGATTTTACAAGCCCAGACAAGTCGTGGGGGTTACAGATAGTGTGACATGAACCCAAGATCCCGGTTGACGTCAAGAGGCCACCAGCTACATGGTACATACTTTTGCGATTCGGCCAATGCTGCAAGAAAGCATATCCCGAGGCATGGTATGTTGGGGAGACCATGCAGATGCTATGACAAGACACAAATGGACGCCGCTCGACAATCACCAGGAAAATATGTTCCCTTCCTGTCGTAGAACACTTGAGTGGTCACGGGCATTCAACCTCTTGATTCTGCAAGGTGGCCTTCAAGACACACGACAACACAGAATCACCGAGAAGAAACTGATTGCCAATTTCTGCACACATGAGGCCCTTAACCAGGATCTTGGGTTCATGTCACACTATCTGTAACCCCCATGACTTGCCTGGGCTTGCAAAATCTCACTAACAGCCTTGGCTGGAAACAATACTCACCTCTCTAACCTGTACTTAACCCTCTTTCCATTCACATTGTAAAGACTTGGTTACCTGTTAAGACTCACATTCCAACCATTACCTTGTAATTGTGTTTGTGCCTATATATGCCCTGTTTGTGAATCAAATCTTCCACTCACCTGATGAAGGAGCAGCGCTCTGAAAGCTTGTGTTACTGAATAAACCTGTTGGACTTTAACCTGGTGTTGTGAAAATTCTTACTGTGCCTACCCTTGTCCAATGCTGGCACCTCCACATCACCAGTAGTGGTGGGGGGGGGGGGTTAGAGCCTAACTATGCCAGGGAAACCAGCTGCAGAACGCATGTGCGGCATTGCTACCCCCACACAAACATGGGTCACTGGCTTTGGGGCATCAGGACCCTCCCAATGGGCAGTTTTCCAACATGGTTCTCTCCATCACAACCCCCCTCCCTTGCAGAGGTCTCCTGATCATGTACATCCTCTGCCATCATAGCCCTTCACAGGCCCCACCCACTTGTCACTGCTCCTGGCACACTTATGGTATCCAACTGGGCACTGCCAAGGTGCCAGATGAGACTGCTGGTGTACCAGCTGGGATATGCCAGGCTGGCAATGCATAATGGGCACTGTCTGGCCATTCCCCCGACCACTCGTGTCAATGGCTTCCGATCCCTGGTGTAGCCATGGTGCCAGGTCCCTTCTACTGCAGAGCAGTAATGATTCTTGTCAGCGAGGGCTAAAATAGCCATGAGGCCAGAAGAAGCTGTATGGGAGCAGGCAAGTCCTTTTAGCTTACCTCAATTTTATGAAGGAATGCAGACCCATTCTCATTGGCAAAACAGGGCCAGGAGGTGGGCGAGAATCAGTTTTATAGCCTCCCATGCAATTTTCTTGGCTTGCCATGCTGATTAACTGGCGTGGCAAGCCTATAGGATCGTGCCCATCCACTTGACATGGATTGCAATCCATTTCTATTAAATAAATCCAAGGTTTTATAAATGGGTCATTTAGTGATGTGGGCTCCAGTTCCAGGTCCTTGCACCTGGAGGAAACCAACCTCATAATAAGCAAAGAATAGAATCCCTACAGTGCAGAAGGAGGCCATTCAGCCCATTGAGTCTGCACTGACCACAATTCCTTCCAAGCCCTATTCCTGCAATCCCACATATTTACCCTGCTAGTCCCCTGACACTGAGGTAATTTGGAATTGCCAATCAACCTAACCCACACATCTTTGGACAGTGGGGGGAAACCAGAGCACCCAGAGGAAACCCACGCAGACACAGGAAGAATGTGCAAACTCTACACAGACAGTGACTCAAGGCTGGAATTGAACCCAGTTCCCCAGTGCTGTAAGGCAGCAGTGCTAACCACTGTGCCACCTTGTCATCCCATGATCCTTACATGACCCTATCATTGCTACTGACATGCAATGATTGTGATGAATTGTAGTGGTGCCACCATTAGATTGAACGATTTTTCATTTCAGGCCTTGTTTGAGTGGAACTGTTGAGCTCCGGAAATCAAATGGGTAATCCACTGATTCTCTTCAGTTGTGGGAAAGCAGGAAATAAATCGGTGTTGCAAAATTAATCCTGTAGATTCTACAGTGTAGTAGAACATGAATGGGCAGCGGTAGTTTGCAATTTTATCGTAAACACTGGGGTCATTTCTGTCTCTCTTTTAGACTTTTTATTGATCTCCAGCTAGGTCTTTCACTGCTTATTTGTGTCTAAAAATCTCAAAGAGGCTAAGAAATGACATAGAATCTCAATTTACTTAGTTAAGTACCTTTCATCTAAAGCAAGCATATGTACTGCTCTCACATTTACAGATGTGATTGAAAATTGCTTCATGTGTATGTTGGGCACTGCTGATCAGCCAAGGTACCTTCTCCATTACTATCAACTGCTGGCTACCCATTATCCTGGCAAATTGCTGCTGGTAATTTTGCGATCCTGAAGTTGAGGCATGAACATATGGCTCATGTTCAAGGATGAAATGTACGCAAACAATAATCATTGTGCCAGGTTCCACTTGTTCAACGCTATATACTAAGAAAATACTGCATGTGATTTACGTAAATTAATCAAAAATTAATTTGGCAATTCCTTCACCAGTTCTGTTGTGTGATGAAACTAAAGGCAAGATTCTCTGACTTCAGTGTTTCTCTTGGCGCTCGTTCGCAGGTGGCGAGATTTTCTGAATGAGCCCACAGCACCAGCAACTTTGGCACCTGGGGGCTGTACTCACCTGTGTACCTCTGGCAGGGTCTGATTGGCAGGTGCACGTCATGGGGGAACCTGTTGTGATTCACGTCCATGTGAAAGGACAATTAAACGTGGAGAGGACTATCGGGTGTAAAGTCCTGATATGCATAGTTTTATATATATATATGCAAATATAGAACCCAACTTTTAAATCCAGGATTCCCATTATGTTATTGACAGAGCGTGGGGACAAATGAGTGGGGATATCCCATCAAAATCACATAAAAGTTGTGCTGGGACTTCTCGATTTCCCTGCCCCAACCCCCTCCGCCTATGAAAATGAGAGCAGAAAATTCTCCCACTAACTTGAAGGCAAATATTTATGTATTAAATAAGGCGAATGTAATATTGTTGATCATCTCTAACTCAATGTGATTTTCAAAATGTTTTATGAATGCAGGAACTTTACATTGGTATTTATGTGATCAATGTTTATCTAAACTGAGTAGTTAACTGTACTTGTAGGATTCAGAGCAGAATACCAACAGAATTGCTAACTTACTGATTCAAACTGTCCTCTGTGGTCTATGTGGCAGATGTAGTTTACTATATTTAGTAACGTGTACAATACTGTGCCAGTTCAATGTTTCAGAAATATGACTGAAAAACACCATATAAAGGATATTTTTAAATATTTTACAATTTAAATATTTTAAGTATTTTCCGGAATTGAGGGGATTGAGCCGGAATTGAGGGGGTTGAGCTATGAGGAGAGGCTGAATAAACTGGGCTTGTATTCGTTAGAGTTTAGATGGATGAGGGGAGATCTCATTGAGACGTATAAGATGATGAAAGGGATGGATAGGGTAGAGGTGGAGAGGTTCTTCCCGCTCAGAAAGGACAGCAGGACTAGAGGGCACAGCCTCAAGATAAGTGGGGGGGGGGGGGGCAGTTTAGAATGGAGTTGAGGAGGAACTTCTTCACTCAAAGGGTGGTGAATCTCTGGAATTCTCTGCCCATTGAAGTGGTTGAGGCTTCCTCGCTAAATATATTTAAGACGTGGGTAGATAGGTTTTTGGTAGGCAAGGGGATTAAGGGTTATGGGGAGAATGCGGGAATGTGGAACTGAGCCATTTCAGATCAGCCATGATCTTGTTGAATGGCGGGGCAGGCTCGAAGGGCTGGATGGCCCACTCCTGCTCCTATTTCTTATGTTCTTATGTTCTTAATTGAGGATATAGAGAATAGCAAATAGTATTTAGAGTTTTGATTAAGATATGTATAGCTTTTGTAGCTACATATGTGTTAATAACATACCTTCTTTAATATTTTTATTTATCATAGAGATTATGGCTTATCCTACCTTTCTCTGAGAACCTGTATTGGACTTTGGACGGCTTTTCTTTGCATCGTTCTCGTTGCTACAGATGCAAGTTCACTGGTCTGCTACATCACCCGGTTCACTGAGGAAGCATTTGCTTCCCTTATTTGTCTTATTTTCATCTATGAGGCATTAGAAAAGCTGTATCACCTTGGTGAGACATACCCATTCAATATGTATAATCACCTGGAACAGCTCACCCACTATTCGTAAGTACATGAACAATTCCGCCTTAACAATAGAAATATAACATCATGGTGTTGTATTGGAGATGGGAAATTTTCCCATTCCACCTGTTGTGGGAATCACAGCGGGTGTGGGGGGGGTGGCCCATTTTAACTGGTGAAAAGAAATTAATAAATAATCAGAGAAATCAACTTCCAGCGGTAATCTAACCTAAATAATATTCCTTTTTAATTTATGACTGTTAAGCCATGTTGGGAAATAAATATGCTTATTTGCCTAGTTTATCAACCCAGACTATTCAGATTGATCGCTTTTTAATATCTTCCTGACAGGAATCAACATAATCTAAAGGAAAGTTAGGTTGAATAACTAAACATTATCCACTGCATGCTCAAAGCATACTACATTTCAAACTTTTCCCAGTTCTGATATGAGATCATCTACCCAAAATATTAGCCTGTTTCTCTCTCCACAGAGACGGCCAGATCTGCTGTGTATTTTCAGCATTTTCTGTTTTTATTTCGGATCTCCAGCAGCTGCAGTTTTCTGCTTTTCATTTACTAGAATTTGCCTCTCCAGCAAGCAGAAACAGCATAATCGAAGTAGATTCTATACAGGATATGTAATGATGACCAAAGGAGATAGTATAGTGCTGGCCACATTTCACTGTATGTTCTGATGCAGTTCCTTGGGATCGAGGATGATTTGCATCTCCTCCAATTCGATGGATTCTGAAATGGCTGATGAGTCCAATGCACGATCTGCAGATTCTGCCACAGGTGGGGCAGGGAGTTCTTGAAGAGTTGGGAAGATGCGTTGTTGGAAGTTTGTACGCTCCCTGTAATGTCTCAACTTCGCCTCTGCACATTCCTGACAAATGTGCTCAGTGTCTTCCTTGAATGAGTCTTCTCCATTTTGGTTGGTCACAAGCCATGGTCTCCTGTGAGTCGGTGAATATGAAAGAAGTTTACAGAAGGTGCCAATATACAGTGAAAGGCAAATTGTAAGAAAGAATGTAGGAGATTACAGCAGAATAGGTCAGTGGTGTGGACAGAAAGAAAGCAAATGCAGTTCAGTGCAGATAATTGGCAAGCACTATATTTTGGAAAAAAGAAATGTGGGAAAGAAAAATTGGTAGGGGATGTCCTGTATCGATAGTCTTCGAATGGCTGCCCAAAGTAAGTGTTGACACAGTCCTAGAAGTGGATCATCTACCTCTGTTAGCAGTAGAGACATATGTCAAAGTGCAGCTAACATAAAAAGACACAAGGTTGAATTACATTTGCAGGAATACAACTGATTGTAAAAGGATAAATGAAAATTGCATGTAAAATTAAATTGAAGCTGATGTGCCATTTTGCATACAGATATTTAGTCGCTTGGTATGAGTGGACCTAATTGTCATTAACAACGATTTAAAATTCTTCACAAAGTTATAATTTTCAGTACCACTGATACTTAAATAGAATAACAGACTTTTGGTAACTCTGATTTGCAGGAGATACCCTGACTGTTTAATACAGTTGAAAATTCTGTGAAGTTGTTTTTGGACTTGCTATTAGGAACAGGAAAGTGATTGAACCAAAGCAATTCAATTTATTTCTCCATATATCTCCTTGGCCCAATTGAGGCACTTAGGTGGCCACTTAAGGGCCTCATCCTGCTGCCACTGGGATTCAACAACCGCAGACAGGGAACTTGCCATTCAGGCCAGCAGACCACCAGTGGACTGTAGTCTCTTGAGCCAGGATATGGAAAGGAAACTAACTTCCTACCATTGCTTCTGATCTTTCCCGCCCACCTTAACTGATGGCCCTTCCCTGAGGCCCCTGTCCAACCCACACTTATTGCTGTCCAGAAATCCATTAGCATTCTCTGGTGAAGACTCCATTATAGTCCTGGCAGTGACCACCACTGCCAGGGTGCTGCTATACTGAAAAGTTGCTGGCCTTTAACTGACCAGCATTTCTTGAGTGTGAGACCTCTGCCTTATTCGAAGCTGAATCTGAAAGGAGGTGCAATGCTATACAGTAAGTACCTGACTGGAATGCAGTAGTGCCGGGCTTCCTGAGGAAAACAATTAAAAATTCCCACTTGTTCTGCAACTGATGGACACAATCCTTGTCGCCCACCTTGAATCCCAGCTCCCATGTACTTTTGTGCTGCCACATGAAGTAGAGCAGCAATGACCCGACTTCAGAGAAGCCCTTAATTGGCAAGTTGGGAAACCTGCACACGCAGAAACAGAGAAGGCAGCCTCAATATGTGTCCAAAATATCAGCTTATTTGTTTATGCAAAGAAAATGCTAGCCCCATACCTGAGCAAAATTGCTGGCGGCAGGAACAGCAATGTTGAACTATTACAATAGCTGGCAACCCTAATTTTCAAGTCTGCCGGCCTCTGCAATTTCCCCAATTAGGCCTAAATTCTTGTATTATTTTCTTCCCCTAGCCTGGCCAGCAAAACCCAGCTGTCCTGTTAACCACTTCCTTATTGCCACAATCCCCACCATTTCCCTGATTTTTGTGCTGACCCCACCAAACTCAGGGGCTTCCAACTGAGGTGTAAGAGTTGTACTGGCAGCAGCAGTGGAAGACACAGAGATGCCCTATTTGAAGGCTGAGATGGATACTTCTCCTTCCCTAGTGACTACTAAACCTCACTTTAGGTTTAGGTTTGGACAAAACTTGAGATGAAAGTTTTTCCACATATTCGGGGTTCTTTGACGCTTTGAATGCAGCTTCCTTATATAATGCTGCTTCTTCCTTTGCTGGCATTGGTAGACTCTCTCTTAGTGTCATTAACACTGCTGGGAGTCTGCCATACAGAGTAAATGAGATGCAGAAGGAAAAAAAAAATAGATAAAACAACTTGGCAGTGTCAGAGCAGGAAATCATGCCCTGATTCTCTGAGAGCATATTAAGAAAAATCCAACTATTATCTTACAAAATCACAATGGCTAGCATTGCTGCCTCACAGCACCAGGGACCTGGGTTCGATTCCAGCCTTGGGTGACTGTGTGGAGTTTGCATATTCTCCTTGTGCCTGTGTGGTTTTCCTATGGGTCTTCTGGTTTTCTCCCACACTTCAAAGATGTGTAGGTTAGGTTAGGTGGATTGGTCATGTTAAGTTGCCCCTTAGTGTTCCAAATGTGAGGGTTAGGGAGATTAGTGGGATAAGTGCATGGGGTTACAAGAATAGGACGGGGAGTAGGCCTGGGTAAGATTCTCTGTCGGAGAGTCAGTGCAGACCTGACAGATCAAATGGCCTCCTTCTGCATGTAGGGAATCTAAGATTCTATGATTCTTTATCTGCAGCACATATGTAATTATATGGCGGTGTGAGGTTGAGCAGGAGTGGATGTCATGACGGGTCAGGAACTAGCCATGATACTGGCCTCTAATTTTTCTTTTGAAGGAGTGTGTCAGTGGATTAAATTTCTACCTTTTATTGCTGAACATCTTGTTTTCCTTTTGGGTTTCCCACTTATTGAAGATCATACCATTCTTGGATTTCAGTAAGTGATGGAAATGAATATCTAGAATTGGCCAATGAGTTAACAGCATCATTAATTCAGAGCCAGAAACAGCTTGCAATTGGATGACACTGAAAAATTTTGTCATTGCCATTGCACTCCAGGTTGAGTCTTCTATTTTTTTAAAGAATTGCATTCTCAACATATGGTAAGAACATATGAAATAGGAACAGGGGTTCACCATTTGATCCTTTGAGCCTGCTCCACCATTCAAACAGATCATGATTAATTTACAATCACAACTCCACTTTCTTGCTGGAACCCCATGTCAGTTGATTTCCTTAGAATTTAAAAGTAAGACCATAAGATACAGGAGCGGAATTAGGCCACTCTGCGATTCTACTTTGCGATTCAATCATGGCTGATGTGTCTCTCATCCCCATTCTCCTGCCTTTTCCCCATAACCCCTGATCCCCTTATTAATCAAGAACCTATCTATCTCTGTTTTAAAGACACTCAATGACCTGGCCTCCACAGCCTTCTATGACAAAGATTTCCACAGCTTCACCACTCTCTGGCTAAAGAAATTCCTCCTCACCTCTCTTTTAAAGGATCGTCCCTTCAGCCTGAGGTTGCGCCCTGTGGTTCTAATTTTTCCTACTAGTGGAAACATCCTATCCAAGTCTACTCTACCCAGGCCTTGTAGTATGCTATAAGTTTCAATAAGATTCACCCTCATCCTCCTAAACTCCAATGAGTATGGACCCAAAGTCCTCAACCATTCCTCATATGACAAGCTGTTCATTCCAGGGATCATTCTTGTGAATCTCCTCTGGACCCTTTCCAAGGCCAGCACATCCTCTCTTAGATAGAGGGCCAAAACTGCTCACAATTCTCCAAATGGGTTTGACCAGAGCCTTATACAGCCTCAGAGGTACATCTCTGTTCTTGTATTCTAGCCCCCTCGACATGAATGTTAATACTGCATTTGCCTTTCTAATTGTCAACTGAACCTGCATATTAACATTAAGAGAATCTTGAACAAGGACTCCCAAGTCATTTTGTGTGATTTCCCTTGATTTCCTAAGGATTTTCCCATTTAGAAAATAGTCTATGCCTCCATTCTTCCTTCCAAAGTGCATAACCTCACACTTTTCCACATTGTATTCCATTTGCCACTTCTTTGCCCATTCTCCTAACCAGTCAAAGTCCTTCTGCAGCTCCCCTGCTTCCTCAATACTATCTGTCCCTCTACATATCTTTGTATCATCTGCAAGCTTAGCAACAGTGCCTTTAGTTCCTTCTTCCAAATCGTTAATGTATATTGTGAAAAGTTGTGGTCCCAGCACCAACCCCTGAGGCACACGATTAGTCATCAGCTGCCATCCTGAATAAGACCCCTTTACCCCCACTCTCTGCCATCTGCCAGTCAGCCAATCCTCTATCCATGCCAGGATCATACCGTTAACACAATGGGCTCTTAACTTATTTAACAGTCTCCCATGCAGCACCTTGTCAAAAGCCTTTTGGAAATCTAAATAAATTATGCCTACTGGTTCTCCTTTATCTAACTTCCTTGTTACCTCCTCAAAGAACTCTAACAGATTTATCAGACATGCCCTCCTCTTGATAAAGTTGTGCTGACTCAGTCCTATTTTATCTTGCACCTCCAAATACTCTGCAATCTCATCTTTAATAATGGACTGAAATCTTGCAAATGGCTGAAGTCAGGCCAACCGGCCTATAATTTCCCATCTGCTGCCTCCCTCCCTTCTTAAACAGCGGTGTTACATTAGTCACTTTCCAGACCTGAGGGACCCTCCCTGCCTCCAGTGATTGCACCAATGCCTCCACAATTTCCACAGCTTTCTCTTTTAGAACCCTGGGGTGTATTTCATCCAGTCCAGGGGACTTATCCACTTTCAGACCTTTCAGTTTCCCCAGACCTTCTCCTTAGTGATGGCCACTATACTCACCTGTGCCCCCTGGTTCTCCTGGAGCTCTGGCATCCCACTGGTGTCTTCCACTGTGAAGACTGACGCAAAGTAACTATTCAATTCCTTTACCATTTGTTTGTTTCCTATTATTACTTCTCCAGCCTCATTTTCCAGTGGTCCAATGTCTATTTTTGCTTCTCTTACCTTTTATATATTGAAAAAAAACCTCTTCCTTTCTTCTTTTATATTACTAGCAAGCTTGCACTCATATATCATCATCTCCCCTGTTATTGCTTTTTTAGTTGTCCTCTGCTTACATTTAAAGGCTTCCCAATTGTCTGGCTTCCCACTAATCCTCTCCATTTTGTATGCTTTTTGTTTTGCTTTTACGTTGTCTCAGCCATGGATGCCTCTCCTCTCCTTAGCATGTTTCCTCCTCCTTGGGATGAATTTCTCTTATGCCTCCCGAATAACCCCCAAAAACTCCTGCCGTTGCTGTTCCATAGTATTCCCTGCTAGACTGCCTTTCCAATCAATTCTGGCCAGCTCCTCCCTCATGTCTTTGTAGTTATCTTTATTTAATTGTAATACCGTCACACCTGATTCCAGCTTCTCCCCCTCAAACTGCAGAGTAAATTCTATCATATTGTGATCACTGCTCCTTAAGGGGAGTTCCCTAATCTAGCCTGCCTCATTACAAATCACCAGATCCAGAATTGCCTGTTCCCTCGGTTCTAAGCTACTCCAAAAAACCATCTCTTAGACATTCCACAAATTCCTTTTTTTGGGATCCACTATCTACCTGATTTTCCCAGTCCACCTGCATATTGAAGTCCCTCCTGATTGTTGTAATATTGCCTTTTTTATATGCCTTTTCTACCTCCTGATTTATTTTCAGCCCCACATCTTGACTACTGCTAGGGGGCCTGTACACAACTCCTGTCAGGGTCTTTTTACCTGTGCGATTCCTCAACTCTACATAGAGCATAGAACATTACAGCACAGTACAGGCCCTTCGGCTCTCAATATTGTGCCGAGCTATGTCCAAACCCAGGATCAAGCTATCCCACTCCCTGTAATTTTAGTGTGCTCCATGTGCCTATCCAATAATCTACCCACAGAGATTCTATGCCTTCTGATCCTATATCACTCCTTGCTATTGATTTTACTTAATTCCTTATTAACAATGCAATC
Organism: Carcharhinus amblyrhynchos; assembly: GCF_965287045.1. Lineage (NCBI taxonomy): Eukaryota > Metazoa > Chordata > Chondrichthyes > Carcharhiniformes > Carcharhinidae > Carcharhinus > Carcharhinus amblyrhynchos. Next base: position 56,765,208 of record NC_137334.1, read on the forward strand.
CAGACCGCTTTGCCCATCTGCCTTTCTTTTGATAGGACACATCTCCTTGGATATTTAGATGCCAGCCCTGATCCCCTTCTAGCCACATCTCCATGATGCCCACAAAGAACATAAGAACATAAGAAATAGGAGCAGGAGTAGGCCATCTAGCCCCTCAAGCCTGCCCCGCCGTTCAATAAGATCATGGCTGATCTGTCGTGTCTCAGTTCCACATTCCCGCCCTCTCCCCATAACCCTTAATCCCTTTGCCTATCAAAAACCTATCAACCCGCGTCTTAAAAATATTTAGTGAGGCAGCCTCCACCACTTCAACGGGCAGAGAATTCCAGAGATTCGCCACCCTTTGAGTGAAGAAGTTCCTCCTCAACTCTGTTCTAAACCGCCCCCCCTTTATCTTGAGGCTGTGCCCTCTAGTCCTACTGTCCTTTCTGAGCGGGAAGAGCCTCTCCACCTCTATCCTATCCATCCCATTCATCATCTTATATGTCTCAATGAGATCTCCCCTCATTCTTCTAAACTCTAACGAGTACAAGCCTAGTTTATTCAGCCTCTCCTTATAGTTCAACCCCCTCAACTCTGGTATCAGCCTAGTAAACCTCCTCTGCGCTCCCTCCAAGGCCAAAATATCCTTGCGTAAGTGCGGCAACCAAAACTGCACACAGTACTCCAGCTGCGGCCTCACCAGTGCCCTATACAGTTGCAGCAAGACCTCCCTACTTTTATATTCAATCCCCCTCGCTATGAAGGCCAGCATCCCATTTGTCTTCCTGACCACCTGCTGCACCTGTAGGCTGGGTTTTTGCGACTCATGCACAAGGACCCCGAGGTCCCTCTGCACCGTCGCATGCTGCAGTTTTTCGCCATGTAAGTAATAGTCCTTCCTACCATTATTCCTACCAAAGTGGACAACCTCACATTTGCCAACATTAAATTCCATTTGCCAGTTCCTGGCCCATTCGCCCAGCCTATCTAGATCCTTCTGCAGACTCTCCACACCCTCCGCACAATTTGCCGTTCCACCAATCTTGGTGTCATCAGCAAATTTCGACACCATACACTCGGTTCCCTCCTCCAGATCATCTATATAAATGGTAAATAGCTGAGGCCCCAGCACCGACCCCTGGGGCACTCCACTAGTCACCAACCGCCAATCCGAATAGCACCCATTGACCCCCACTCTCTGCCTCCTATTTGACAGCCAATCCTCTATCCACGCCAACACCCTACCCCCAACTCCATGCCCCCTAACCTTCTGTAATAACCTCTTGTGAGGCACCTTATCAAACGCCTTCAACAAGCTCATTTATCTGTATGTTAAGTGAACCTTTATATACTCAATGACTGAACATCCACGTTCAAAGTTTCAAAGACCCACAACCCTTTGAGTGAAGAGATTTCTCCTTATCTCAGTCTGAAATGGCTCTTGTGCAAAGATGTCCAAAAATGTGTGGGTTAGGTGGATTGGCCATGCTAAATTGCCCCTTAGTGTCAGGGGGATTAACGAGAGCAAATGCATCGGGTTATAGGGATAGGTCCTGAATGGGATTGTGGTGGTGCAGACGTAATGAGTTGAAAGGCCTCCTTTTGCACTGTAGGATTCTATGATTCTTAACCCGAGACCATATCCCCTAGTTCAAACAGTTAGGCTGGAAGAAACAGTTTGAATTGTTATGGCATAAACCCATAATTTAATGCTTCATGGTACAATTCACAAACTTATAAATGAACTGTACAACCTGACAGCGCCTTTGTATTTGCTCCTAACGTGTTATTTTTGCCATAACAATTTGTCACCACAGCTCATTTTGTTCGCAGGATTTTTCCATCAGGACTGTTACATGTCACTGCATTGTGAATCAAATTTGGTGGAAGCTTCTCTGCTCTGGATTTAGGTGTAGCTGGTTGGCCTGTTTCCTCTTAGCTGAGATGCAAGTTTTGCTGCTGTCATGTGCCGTTGCTATTGGTTGCATGATTAGCCAGTATCACTTAGGTAAGGAAAAGCCACATCAAGACTCTCCAGATAAGGAATTTACAAGACACAGCATACAGTAACGTAGGTAGAATGCAGGTAATTCCCTTGCAAAGGATTCTGTTTTATTGAAATACAAAAGTGAATGCATAACACATTCACCTAAAATTTGGAGCTTGGCTGGTCACTTTGGATACTGATTCAAATGCAGCATTTACTTTTTATGAAAGCATACCTCTCACTGAAACAAAAGAAAAATACATATTTTACATTGCTATATTACATTCCAAAAGAATTATGGAAATCTGAAATAAAAATGGAAAATGCTTCAAAACTTAGCAGGTCAAACCCTATCTGTGGAAAGAAGATCAGGACAATTATACTTCAGCAGAACTCCCACTTACTTAGCAAACACCAAATGGGATTTAGATTAGAGCATTGAAAGGACAATCCTGTCAACAAATTAGAAATTGGCTTCCTAAATAAAAGGTGAATCTAAATACCTTCATGTGCACAATTTGGTAAATATCTTAAACAAGTGCATTTATTGAAGTGATATAGCACTTGCAGCATTAATCTTTGGTGAAACTTTTGCGTGTATTAATAGTAATAAAGTGTTTGAAAGGCCGTCTTTCATGAAGGGTGGACCACTTACTGATTACATCTGTAGCAAAGATAAAGAAGATAGTCATATTGATTTTCTGATGTTTATGTGACTTAGATAGTTTTTCATAAGTTTCCTCTTGGTAAATACATATATACATTTGTTACAGATGCATTTGTGTAGAACCGCAAATCCTGAGCAACAAAACTTTGCAGTACTGGAATAACTTCAATATCACAGCAACAGAAATTCCATGGGGAAATATGACACTGTCAGTAAGTTTGAATTGAAGCCACATATGTCAGATGTAATGGTGCGTGGGGGCATTTAGTGAACCTAGAAGGAAAACCAAGCTTTGGACAATCGTGCTTCTGCAAAATATATTTTATTTAGAAAAACTGTATATATTAAAATGTAAACAAATACAATTATATCAATATTACAATTCTAATCTAAAACATGCAGGGTAATTAGTTTAATGGCATACAATTATACAAAATTTAGCATTCAGGTAATCTACTTTTCACTCTGCAAGTAAAAGCAAATGATTTGTATGCTAGAAAAACTTGTAACAGGAAACAGCAAGCTGAACTTTATTTGTGAGGTCAGGAATTAGATGTCAGGTGAATTCCTGAGTCTGGTTTGGCATCATGTTGGGTGTCAGATGCATGGCACATTTTTTAATGAACTGACCAATTAGTGACCAGGGCACACCTTCCAGCAATGACACATAGGCAGCCCATTGCCAGAGGTAGAAGCTGCCAGTGTGGGTGGGGGGATTGAGAGGACACCTCAAAATATTGATGCCGTTTGTTGCATCATATGGTTGAAGTCTAGATGAGGATTTTGGGGATTGGCTATTCTACCAAAGTATGCTGCCGTAGTCTCTGGTTTCTCAAAACCATTACTCTTTATTTACAGCAAGTATTTACACATTTGGCACTCTACAGGAGGTTGGAATTTCTTCTTCCAGGTCTCTCTTACTTCTCAGTCATATGATCTGACATCATCACTACATCACTGTCATGTATACTTCTGGTGTTAACGTTTGCTATCAGGCCATCCTTGTGAAGGGCAACCGCTCATTGGCTGGCCACTGACCTGAGCTGTAGCCTGTGGCTATGACGAGTTCAATGGGGTGGTATTTCCTTACTGAATAAATTGCTGACCAATTTAGGAGTGTATTTCAGGTTTAAGGACAACTGAGCTTCATTATTGTATGTCATTGTTAAACTGAACTCGAGATGACAGCCTCCAGAGAGATGGCCTCTTGGCATAGTCACATGACAATGGCAATGCTATGTAGAACTGATTGCATTTCAACCCCAAACAAGCCTTTTTCATACACAACAAAAATACAAATATCTCCGTTTTCCGAGAGAGCTCAAGACTAATTTGCATGCATTAACATGTATAGCTGAGTTACACAAGTTACCCACTACACACCCACAGCTGTCATGCATTCACAACTGTTTGTTCTACCAATCAATCTCTGTACCTGATTGCATATTTAAATCCTTTGAGAACTTAAATTGTGCACATCATTTAATGTTACTCATGCGCATTGACATTTGCTGTTTTTCCTAATGACGTTCCTTCTTCGGGGAATGTTGTTCTCATGGCACTCGTTGCTGTGGTAACTGTTGTTGTTCCATTGTGGTTGTTGCCGGCTGGGATTGATGGTAGTGCTATACTCAGTAGAGCTGGTGAGATTCCTTCCTGACTTGCTGATTGGAATTTGCAATTCCTCTACGCATGTCCCACATTTCCACATTGGCTGAGAATGTAGAATGTTTGTACCTTGACTGACTCGCCAATGTTCAGCTCTGAAAATGGTTTGGCACTCTTATCAAACCGAAATTTGGCTTTCTGCCATTTCACCTTCTGCATTGTAGCTGTGCTTCATGCGAGCTGGGTACAAATTCTGGCTGCAACATGGCTTTGGCGATCAGGATCATGCTCCTTTTGATCTGAAGAAGAGCCGTTGAGCTAAGGAGGGCAGAACATGTTGGGGAGATTAAGCAGGCTCAGACACGCAACATAGAAATGAGTATTGTCCCATGCACACTTTTCCAGGAGATGTTTGGCAGAGCATACAGCACTTTCAACTGAGCCCTTTGGACTGTGGATATAATGGACTGGTTATTACATGAAGAAAATCTTAACTGGAAGCAAAGGTATGGAATTTAGCAGAGACACACTGGCTGGTAATTGTCAGTCATAACCTTTTTCTCTTTTGTTTGGTACGGTTTAAGCATGTTGCAGGGGGAGCAACTGGAGAGCTCTCTCTGAATATCAGTTTGCAAAGAGGACAATACAGCAACTCCAAGATGTCCTTGATGGATTTGTTGAGCGTAGTACTGCTGGAGAGCAGGCGGAATGACAAATCGTGGGCCTCGCATGTTTAGAGCATCTTGAATGTTTAGTTCCTTTAAAAGCACAGAACACACACACAGGCCACAAGGAAGCTCCTTTGAGGTTTCTGGCCAGCCTTGATGACATTGCGTAGTCAAGTGTACATGACATCTCGCTATAACACCTGCTTCACCTACTGGATGTGGCAGGAGGAAAGTAGATCTACCTCCATGATGCCAATGTCTGCCTCATGATCAGCCTGGTCTATGGCAGATAGGAAGGCTCTGGAGATGGCATGGGCGAAGTAGAGTTCTTTGCTGCACTTGTACAGCACATTGATGTTTAGCATTGTAGGCTTAACGTCATGTATTGTAGCCATGCATTTGCAATGGAAGAGGCAGACAGGGTGGTTATGAGTGGTTGATGGTCAATTTGTACAGTTGCCGGATGATCACAGATAAAGTCTTGGAATTTTTGACATGCAAGAACCAGGACAACGAACTTTATTTGGATTTTCGTATACTGCATTTCTGAGTTACTGAATGCACTCGATGCAAAAGTTACTGGTCTTCAATTTTGTAATGCATGCTGTATCAAGTCCACACTGTGACACATCTGTGAGATTAGGACAGGAGCTTGGACACTGCACTATTGTAAAACTGGTGTAAATGCCAATGATCATTTGAGTCTGTTGAACAATACTGCCTGGTGTTCTTGCCAACATCATTCCCTGTCCTGATGTAGGGCAAAGTGGTTCAATAATATCACTATAGTAAGGAATTGATTTTAAGACGTAGTTTGTCATACTCAAGAAATGCTGTAAAGTGTGCACGTTGGTCGGAATGTGCATTTGCTGTTTGTCCGCAGTCTTCTCTGGATTTGGTTTTACATCATCTATCTGCAGGTGGCCCACACTCTGCACTTGGTTGAACTTGAATTGATACTTTGTAGTGTTGAGCATCAAATTGATACCCCTGACTTTGTTTAGGATATAATGACAGCAATTATCATATTCTGTGACAGTACGACCTCAAATTAGGAGGTCATCAAATATGATTTCAGGTGATTGATCTGCAAAGAGCTGTTCCATAAGGCACTGTAATTCGCCACTGCTGGTAGAGGTACCATATGGCATTCAGAGAAAGTGATACCTGCCTACTGGGGACATGAATGTAGTCAATCTTGAGGATGCCAGCAGGATTTGCCAAAATCTGCATTTTGTGTCTAACGCACCAAATACTCTTGCTTGTGGTAAGAAAGAAAGAAAGAAAGAACAACCCAGCACGGGAAACAGGCCCTTTGGCCCAATGAGCCCGCGCCGCCGCATCACCCTACACCTATTCTACCCTGCGTGTCTACGAATGGAACCCCTAACTTATAGAACATAGAACATAGAACATTACAGCGCAGAACAGGCCCTTCGGCCCACGATGTTGTGCCGACCAGTTAAAAAACAATGACCCACTAATCTAAACCAATCCCTTTTCGTCCATAAACCTATCCACGGATCTCTTAAACGCCCCCAAACTAGGCGTATTTACAATTGCAGCAGGCAGGGCATTCCAATCCCTCACCACCCTCTGGGTAAAGAACCTACCCCTGACATCCGTCCTATAACTACCCCCCCTTAATTTGAAGCCATGCCCCCTCGTGCTAGTTTTCTCCATCCGAGGAAAAAGGCTATCACTATCCACCCTATCTAAACCTCTAATCATCTTATATGTTTCAATAAGATCCCCTCTTAGCCGCCTTCTTTCTAGCGAAAACAACCCCAAATCCCTCAGTCTCTCCTCATAGGACCTCCCCTCCATACCAGGCAACATCCTGGTAAACCTCCTCTGCACCCTCTCCAAAGCCTCCACATCCTTCCTGTAATGTGGGGACCAGAACTGCACACAGTACTCCAAGTGCGGCTGCACCAGAGTTGTGTACAGTTGCAACATGACGCTGCGACTCCTAAATTCAATCCCCCTACCAATAAAGCCAAGACACCGTATGCCTTCTTAACAACCTTATCTACTTGATTCCCAACTTTCAGGGATCTATGTACACATACACCTAGATCCCTCTGTTCATCCACACTATTCAAAGTCCTCCCGTTAGCCCTATACTCAACACATCTGTTATTTCTACCAAAGTGAATTGCCTCACACTTCTCCGCATTAAACTCCATCCGCCACCTCTTGGCCCAGCTCTGCAACCTGTCTAAGTCTCCCTGCAAACTATGACACCCTTCCTCACAATCTACCACACCTCCGACTTTGGTGTCATCAGCAAATTTACTAATCCACCCAACTATACCCTCATCCAGATCATTAATAAAAATTACAAACAGCAGTGGCCCCAAAACAGATCCCTGAGGCACACCACTCGTAACCGAACACCATGACGAATATTTACCATCAACCACCACCCTCTGTCTCCTATCTGCTAGCCAATTCCTGATCCAATTTCCTAGACTACCCTCAATCCCATACATCTGCATTTTCTGCAGAAGCCTACCATGGTGAACCTTATCAAACGCCTTACTAAAATCCATATATATCACGTCAACTGCCTTACCCCCATCCACCTCTTTGGTCACTTTCTCAAAAAACTCAATAAGGTTAGTAAGGCACGACCTACCCACTACAAAACCATGCTGACTATCTCCAATCAATTCATTACTCTCCAAATAACTATAAATCCTATCCCTAATAATTTTTACTAAAACCTTGCCCACAACAGAAGTAAGACTCACCGGTCTATAATTCCCGGGGAAGTCTCTGTTCCCCTTCTTAAACAATGGGACAACATTCGCTATCCTCCAATCTTCCGGTACTGTACCAGAGACCAACGACAACCTGAAGATCAGAGCCAGAGGCTCTGCAATCACCTCTCTTGCCTCCCAGAGAATCCTAGGGTAAATCCCATCCGGACCAGGGGACTTATCTATTTTCAAACCCTCTAGAATATCCAGCACAGATTCAGGGGAGAATAGTGTCAATTTGGTAAACCAATCAGCCTAAGAGCACATCTTTGGGGTGTGGGAGGAAACCGGAGCGCCCGGAGGAAACCCACGCAACCACAGGGAGAATGCACAAACTCCCACAGACACAGGCCCAAATCCATGTATCTGCACAGCCAGCAGTGCTAGTCACCGAGCTGTTGCGGCGCCTGTCTACCGGTCCAGGATCAAGCACACACACCGACACGAAGTACTAGGCCACTCCCGGAACCTCCAAGAGCAGCCCACGCACGACCCACCGTGTGCATGCCCCTCGTTTGACAACAAGGTGGACCTCCACCTGCGGAATAAAAAGACAAAAACGTTAACTTACAAGTCTGCTTTTCCGGTGTCTCCCGAGGTTCTGACCTTATTTAATAGCCCCTACTATAACCCTCCATCCTCGTTTCACTCATGTGCCTGTCTAACTGAACCTTAAACGAGTCCAACGTTCCTGCCTCCACCACCCTACTCGGTAGCGCGTTCCATACCCCCACATGCCTAAGATGACCTGTTCTACAGTCTTCATGGGGTGAAGTGGCCTGAGTAGTGTTTTGGATTACATATGCTGACTGTACCATCTTTTTACTGTGCTACCATTGTTGAAACCCATTCTGTGGCCTCTTCCACTGAGGTAATTACGCCCGTTTCTGCCATTCGATGTCGCTCATTGATGACCTTCAGCTTCATCATAATCAATATCCTTCTTGGTGCACATTGTTGGTGTGACCGAGACATCTAATCTAGTCATCTATGGTATATAACTGGGAGCTTGTCTGACAGTCAATAATGTCACTGTAACTTGTCACCTCCGGGGCTTGAAGTTGCACAGTATGGATTTTTGGGCCAAGTTGAATGAGCCCTAACAAGATGCAGTCCCTGAGCCCTAGTAACGGTTCAATATTTTGGGCAACTATGTGGATGTCGAAGTTTCTCTGTATGCAGTGAAGTGTGGCCATGACCGTGGTGGTGATTGTCTGTCCACTGTAAGCCATGAGGTTGACTGCTGGTTGGCATCCAAGTGTTGCCTCCAGGTCTATTTCTCACAGTCTGTTTCTGAATAGAACATGGCACTCCAACCCATGTCGATGTTGACTTTTAACTTGGTATTGGTTGAGATTATCTGTCTTGTGGTGAATATTTCTCCTCTGAGTAGCCAATTGCACACTTTCACACCATAACACGGATGATTGCATTGATGGTGCTTTGGGCACTTCATTCAGATAGCACTGTAATATACTAATCCTAGTTACATGTCTGTCCCTGGGTACTGCTGGCATGGGAGAAAGACTGCTGTCATTTGGCAAAGTGATTCTACTTCCACAGTGATGACACTTTTTTCCAAAGGCAAAACATTGTACCCTGTTTGGAGGGTGCTGGCCACTGCAGTTGGTGCAAGGCAGCCCCTGAACTAAAAATACTTCAATGTCCCACCAAAATGCTGCCGTTTCCTCCTAGCAATCTTTATGCAGTGTTTCAGGTTGTTCATCAATTGTGTATACAGGCTATTGCAGTTGATGCAGAGCACCCACTGTACTGGGAATACATCTCTTTCCCTCCTAAACCATGCTGTCTCCTGCCTGAATTCTCTGACCTCTTGGACTACTCATTTAAAATGCACATTTCTAAAGCAGACTCGAAAGTCAAGTCCTTCTGTTTCAGTCACTATTTTTGGAATACATTATTCTCAGTGCCTCCTACCAACTGATCGCTAACAAATTCTTCGGTAAACACTCCAAATGCACATTTTGCTGCTAAGATCTTTAGTGTGTGCGTGAAGGACTGGATTGATTTGAATGGTTCCTGTTTAGTAGAATGGAATAAAATTAAAATGGTGGTCTAAAATTATCCTTTCAAGCGGGGAGCATATTTCAATGAATTTCTGTAGGATAATTGCAGGATCTACTTTGTTCTTCTGAATCAAATTTAAACAATCTAAACTTTGCAATTGCTGTGCTCAGGCTTGTACCTTTTTAGTTCTTTTAGACAGTACTGCACCACAGAAGATGATCAATTCCTGCTTCAATCTGTCCCAATTTTCTGCCACATTCTCATTGGAAAGAAATATAGAACATAGAACATAACAGCGCAGAACAGGCCCTTCGGCCCACGATTGTCTATGTTTCGTAGTCATACTGCCAGTCCTGATACCTTGTAGATTTGGGTGGTCTTTAAATCAATAACTGCACAAGGGACTTTCAACAAATGGGAGATTTATCAACTGACTGCACAAACTTGTATTAACTCATCTACTCTGCCTGGGGTTGTGGGGAATTCTGACCAGCTCCAACTCCATGATGCTGCACGTGACCACATCATCACGTATCAAGAGAAAACCTGGTCTACAGAACTGATTGCATTTTAAACCCAGAGTGGAATGCTCTGCAAGCAGTCAGCCTCCAATTAAATTTGTCAGGCCCATTTTTAGGCATTTTGAGTGTCTGCTTAATACAGGTGTTAAGCCACTTGCATCTGTTAAGTAGGGGCCTAATGTCTGTCAGAGTCCCCTTTAACTGGGAAAAGGGAAATTATTGCAAGGTTAGCTTGCACAGAGCTAGATAGTCAGTTATGTTGTGGAAATCAGGTCAATAAATTTGAAGGTGGGTTTCATGAAAGATGAACTTTCATTTGCAACAGAAGAGGTAAGAACAAGCTTTTAGAAGATGCAGGTTCAAAGATAGAAATAAACACAGCTTAACCAGTCAGGCATCAAGTGGAAGTACAAAATATTTTTCCAATACAAACATTGCAAGAAGAATTAAAGTGCTTAATTTATTCTGTCATTTACTGGCATAACTATTTATTGTGGAACTGTTCATTTAACGACATGATCAGCTCTCAAAGATCAAATTTACAAAATTCTGTTGCACTTTAGTGTGTGAGCTACTGACGGGACATGTTTGTGTTTTAGGAGTGCATACAATTTCACGGAGACTTTGTTGGGACAGCCTGTGGACGCCATGGTCCGTATGTTCCAGATGTTCTGTTCTGGTCAATTATATTGTTCTTTTCCACATGTACATTATCGCATTTCCTGAAGCAATTTAAAACCAGCCGGTACTTTCCTACAAAGGTAAATTTTTTTATTATTACAGCTCAACAGTGTTCTGAAGGAAAACGGCCTTTGTGAAAAATACTTGACAACTCTTTCGTGCTTAAGGAAGTAGAAGTTTTTATCATCAGTGATAAAATATACAAAGTTCACAGTGCTCAACGTGACTTATTTATATTACGGTTTATCATGAACTGTGTCTGTTTCAATTTGCTGCTTGTTAGTGCAGAAAACATTGCCATCTAGTGCATACTCAGAAGAATAACAGGTATTTGAAAGCAAACTGAGGTGTCGAAATGGTACAATTTTGAGATATAATTACCAGTGCTTTAAAATTAATTTTAAGCTTCGTTTTGCTTTTTGGCATTTGAATGAGTTGTGGTCTGTTCTATTTGCTGAGCTGGAACATAGTAGTCATAAAATTTGGTAATTAGTGTGTGGTTTTCAATGCTTTTGAATGAGTTCTGCCTCCAAAATTGCGCCGATGGCATGTGCCTGCTTCATACTGCATCATCCTGGCACAGACGGCAGGATGGACTGGCAGGCTGGCAGCTAACAAGGACATTGGCAGGGAGATATTGATGGGAGGACATGTGCTAACATCCTGAGAGAGGACAGTCCTTTTGTGCTCAGTGGTTCTACTATCATGCACCATGGCAGCACCTCAGCACACCTAGTCATCTGTTTGAGGACAATTTGTTGGACTGCTATGAGACTCTACAAGTCTGTTTGAACATTTATGTCTACATCCATGAGACAGTAGTCTGAGCTTGCATGGCAATGAGCTGAACTTGCCATCTTCAGTCTGAGTTTCCATTGAAATATTCAGATGTTGGATGATTCCCCTTAAGCTGCAATTTCTGTTCAGTGGCTTCTCTTAAGCTGTAATGGAGGCTCGGACATTGGCCATTGGATACTGTATTGTGGTTGGGTCCATGATTGTGCTAATGAAATTGGCCACTACTCCAACTCTGGAAAAAATGGACTATAAGCTCTGAGCAAAGCATTAAGGCAAATCAATGTGGCCTATCTCTTGCATCTTCTGTGATAGTGAGCACAAGCTTTCTACCCACCAGGCACCTTCTGCTGGCCACCCCATGAAAGCGTATGTGAATTCTCTGCAGTATAAATCATGTGTGATCCTACGCCCGTTAAGTTGACACATGTTACCCTTGCCTGGTTCCTTGGCTGCAGGCAAAGGAAGATTAGATAAGGAGTGGCCATCATCTGTGATGGTTTCAGCCCCACTGCTGACCGTAACCTCTGTGATAGCTACTCCAATGATGGCAATCATCATTTCCTCCATTGGGGTAAGGATATGCAGATGTGCCTATCTCCTGTTGGTTAGTTTCTGCTGCCTCTGGTTATGCATCACTTTGGCTTGCAAAAAAGAAGTGCAGTGTGTTTTGAGTGGCATGGCTGCATGTGTAGTATTTGATAAAGATTATTGGTTTGCACATTAGGGGCTGGATTTTTCCAGGGGTGGGAAAAAGATGAAGGGACAATTTTTCACTGTCACTGGGGGGGGGAGAAACATTCACGCACTGAGAATTTTAGGAGGTGCCCACTTAATTGGCCTGGATGCAGGTTCTCCATCCAATTAAAGATAGCTGGTGGACTTTCAAAAATGGAAGGCCAATGAAAGCTTAGGAATGGAAGATGCCTTGGCTCCAACTTACAAAAGATTTTAATAAAAACTAGTTATTGTAGCCAGGCTACCACTTCCTCGCTCCCTGCTCCTTTCCCACAGACTGTCTATCATACCTAGTCAGGGACCAATAGCACCAGTCTCGTATTCGATAGAACTGTGTGTGCCAGTTAGTATGGAGTCAGTCTTAGCTTGTGCCCTTTACTGTATAGTTGTAAATAGTTTCAGGAGACAGTGAGGATTAAGTTAACCCATGTATGTTTATGAGGACTTCTTAAGACCTATCAAACAGTCACCAATACCCTACAATAATATAGATCTTTGGGTGTGAGAAGGAAGGAAATAATGGCAGAAGCATGTCACGTTATTCTCTATGGAGACTGGAGGATGACTGTTACTCTCTGAGCTTACAAACAATTTTACACTTAGCTTTGTAGGACTTCTTCCTTGCATTACGATCATATCTGATTCAATGCAGCCCATAAGACTGTAAGAGGTTCAAAGAGAGTGTCCAGGTCCATGATCTAAATGACTAATTGCACTTTCGTCTCCCCACCTCCCCTCTCCCACCTGCAGTTATATTTTTTGCTGTTCATTCCTGCATGACAGTGCAGTTTTCTAGCCTCAATCAGTACTGCCATCATTCCTAAGCCTTTGTGAGGTGCCTAAACCTTTATTTTTATTTTTAACTTTAGCCTAGACATGAAACACCTTAATCTACAATATCCACGCATTTGTTGTGACTAATATTTCACTCCTATTGCCAGTAAATCATTGAGTCCTTTTAAAATATGAGTAATAAGATTTACTTTCTTATCACAGGTACGATCAACAGTCAGTGATTTTGCTGTCTTTCTTAGTATTGCAACTATGGTTTTAATTGATTATGGACTTGGTATCCCATCGCCAAAGCTCCAAGTTCCCAGTGTTTTCAAGGTAACGTGTATAACTCATTTCGCAAGTTACTTTAATAGGGCATTTTCTATAACAGGTTTTAACAAATGGAACCTGAGAAGGTTGCAGCACCTAAGTGATCATGAGACACAAAGAGCTGACTTTTCCCAGTCTGATAGTGCACATTTGGAAGTGGAGATGCAGGAAAATACTAAGAAACTCTTTTAGGATGGTTTTATATTGCTGTCGTGCATTCAGGTGGCTTTGTCAGGGGCGGTAGCCACAGGAATTGGCAGATTGCTCCATGAGTGTTGAAACCATCTAAGGTCCCAACTAAAGGCTACTTTTCCCCCAACTCTGTAACTTCCCTGGCATTGCATGTGTCTCTTGTTGTATCAGGGTCTGGCAATGGATCAGAGTCAGCTTCGCAATGGGAGGTCTGAGTTCAGACTCATTTATTTGTTGGCCATAATTCTTAAAGGAAATCTATCCCCAGGCAGTAAGCAATTTTGAGCTTGGTTCTACTGGAGAAAGACCTGAAGGTTTAAGGGCGGAATATCTGATCTTGGTCATTACTACCCCCTGCCGGCAAGAATGGAGAATTTGGTACTCATCCTCATGTTGGCTGAATTTTTGGATTATAATTATTGTAAGAAGAAACCTCCCAAAAGGATTTTAAAAAATAATGGGCAGAATTTTCTCAAAAAAATCTAAGTGTCGAATGGGCGAGAAAATGGTAGGTTTTCTCGCCTTTTTTTTCAGTGAGGTAAGTTATGCGAACGTATGGCAATCAGTGGAAAATAGGAGTCATGCAAATCCTGCCAGTATAGTGGGGGAACTTCAGCGTGCCAGTGAAGCCAGCTGCTGAGCTCCTGGGGTGCCATTATGTATACTGTCGGCACAGTATACTGGGAGATCTCCTGTCACTCCACCCCTCCCCACCATGGACATTGATTCTCCCACAATTCCAATTACACCCTGGACATTGACCTCCCAGCCCCCGATCGCTGCCCCACATATTGCCTTGCCCCATCTCCCACTGTTCAAACACCCACTCTGCTGAGTTACCCTCCTTCCCTCCACCCCACTACAGAACTCCCCCTTACCTATACCCCACTAGGCTCTACCCCTTCTCAGCCTCCAGCCCTTCAGTCCCCAAACTCTCAGGCCCCGCCCCAGAACTGCCAGGGTGCCTGGTGGGAGATGCCAGTGTGGGGAGAATTGTGATTCTCGCCAGTGAGGACTTCGATCATTGAAGGAGTTAAGGTGGGTGAGCTCAGATGATAACGTCCAGGACTTTTTTTTTATTCATGGGACATGGGCGTCACTGGCTGACCAGCATTTATTGCCCATCCCTGGTTGCCCAAGGGCAGTTGACACTCAATCACATTGCTGTGGCTCTAGAGTCACATGTAGGCCAGACCAGGTAAGGACGACAGATTTTCTTCCCTAATGGACAGTAATGCCCTTCTTAGGCGTGAAGCTGATATTGCCTGCAGAACAGTGATAGTAAGGTCACGAGAGGTGAACAGCAGGGTGCGAATCCAATTTTTTTGTCTGTTACCCTATCTTACTGGCTCACCATGCCTATCGACCAACATGGCAAACCTATAAGATTATGCCCAAATTTTACATCTTAACATGGATATGGATTCACAGTATACTATTTCTGAGATTCTGGACTTGTAAATGGAATTGGACAATGCGGGGTATGATTCTTGTGTGTATTGCATGTAATAAGGTAGTTATTAAGGTATGTAACGTAAGGAGGTCAGTTGGTGATTCTAATGATCATGATTGACAAGCAGCAGCGACATCAACTTGCTGTTGCACATGGCCAGGACCAACGTCCTGCAGGGGAGGGGGAGGCTGGGCCCACCTACTCTTCCGGAGGAACAACTGCAGATGGTGTAGCCTCATAGAAGACACTACTGGCAAAGGGTCTTTCGCTATCAAACATCCTACTTCCAGATGTCAGAGCTGCAATGCCAGAGAAGATTGTGTCCATCCCGAGAGATGGTGAACCACCTTTGCTAGATCATACAAGAGCTGCTACCACATGGACTGAGAGCTCACCTGCATCATTGTGGTCTGCTGTGCTCTTCACAACTATGTAGATATTTGAGAACCTGTGAGGTGGCTTGGTGAGAGATCTTTGTGGAGGTGAGAGCGGTGCAGCCGGAGACTTGAGGAGGCAGACTTATCTGGCTGTGGGGAAAGATGGTCATTCATCTTCTTGCAGCACTGCTGCCCTGTCCTCTTCCATAGCGAGCTGGCACTTACTAAGGCTGCCACAGCCCCTCAAGCAGGGGATGGTGATCTTGGTGGAAGGATGTCTGCAGGTACAGGACATCCTGCCTCGGCTCCACAGCATACAGGAGTTTGGTCAGGACTCCCTCGGAGAATCTTGGTGCTGGTCCCTGGCAACCATCTCCTTGAGTGGGCCTGGGACAATTGCTGGGGGTGCCTGTGTACGGAGCAGTCCATTGATTGCAGAGATGAAGTTATCCTGGAGTGAATGATTCAGCTACCATGAGCATGGCATGATTAACGTAAATAAAAAAAAACCTGAAAGAAACTCAATTTGATGAGATTTCCCTTCGCTGGTGCCAATGGGATTCACACCGGCTTTCTCCCCGGAACCAATAGTTTGAAAAAAGTATGGTAAGATTTCACCCATTGTAAATTGTAATATTTTAACTGGAATGAATCAAAAAGTATCATGAAGGTGATGTACATTCATTTCTTCTGTGTGGTGGGGTGGGGAGTGGGGGGTGGGGGGGGGGGGTGCTGCTGGTGTGGAGCTGATGTGAAAATCTAGTTTATAATCCATATGTTTTAGAATATAACTTCTACTTTTAGGAATTATAATATTAACTAGATAATTTGGGGCTCTAACAAAATTATAACAGATGCCATGAGAATACTTCCTGTAATTTAAAAATAATTGACAGATTAAAATTTTTACTTGTTGCCTTTGGAGCAATCTCAATCGTAAGATCAACAAAGTTGTCTCATTGTCATACCGTTAGGCAAGTAATCTAAATATTTAAACTTATAATCTAAATATCTAAATTTAGTAAGATAGAGGGTTATAGGTAAGCCTAGTAATCCCTAAGATAGGGACATGTTCGGCACAACTTTGTGGGCTGAAGGGCCTGTATTGTGCTGTAGATTTTCTATGTTTCTATTTAGCTAAGAAATTTAAAGTGAAGAAGGAATAAAGACACCATAATGTGGTATCAGGGATCTGCTTCATTGCAAATATTTTGATTTTTGATTTTTTTTTGTTGTAGCCAACTAGGGATGACCGTGGTTGGTTAATTAATCCTTTGGGTCCAAACCCATGGTGGACAATAATAGCAGCTTTTATCCCAGCCCTGCTTTGTACTATACTGATCTTCATGGACCAGCAAATCACTGCGGTTATTATAAACAGGAAAGAACACAAATTGAAGGTGGGTGTAGACATGATCTTCAAATAAGCAACACATTTTAATCAGTATTATTTTTAAATGCATTGTCTGCTTTGAGTTTGTTAGTCTTCTGTATGGTGCATTCTTGATTATGTAAATTAAGTTTGGAATGTGTCATTACCTTAATGATGATAAACAGCCAAGTTGTTTTTTTAATCTATTGCAACACTGGTGCACTGTGCTTATGAAATTGAAATTTTATTCAAACCTTCAGGCAGAATCATGAGCACGTTGCCTCGTCTTTACTTTATTTGGATCATTTCCCCATTTAAGTTGGCTGCGCTTGTGTTATTACTTTATTTGACCTTCTCCTTCCACTCATTCCTTCAACGGGCAACATTAAGCATTTTTTACCAGGCTAAACGCATTGGCTTTAATGGTTTCTAAATGACAATAAATTAGTACTGAATACATTCACTTATAACTGAGCACTTATTGTTTGGACACCAAATTCTGCACAGGTTTGCTAATTTCAATCAGTTGAGGATGGTTATAATGGCCCTTTCTGTGGCTGGTTTTGTAATCTGTAATTATGGAAAAACTTGTGGGATGTTTATGTGTGATGTATGTATGGCTGATGTAAAAAGAAAGAATTCTTCGAGTTTCGTGGGTTTCCTTCGGGTGCTCTGATTTCCTCCCATAGTCCAAAAGACTTGTGGATTAGGTTGAATGGCCATGCTAAGTTGCTCCTCACTGTCAGGGGAATTAGCTGTGTAAATACATAGGGTTATAGGGATAGCATCTGGGTGGGATTGTTGTAGGTGCATGCCCGATGGGCCGAATAGCCTCCTATGCACTGTAGGTATTTTATGATTCTATGATTCTTTTTCATTTATCAATCCATTTATCAATACAACAAAAGTTTAAGCCTATCTTGCTAATTGGCACACTTCAGCCTCCAACTCAAATCATTGCCATCCTTTATTTTCTCCTTATGCTCTCTGTTTCTGTCAATATATCTGATTTCTGTCACCAGTTAATATTTCAGCAATTGATTTATTTCTTCTCCATAGTCATTTCAGCCGATCAAAAGTAATGTTAAATAATTTGTAGAATTATGTTGCTGGACCGGTGTTGAAATTTAAATTTAAAGGAAGAGAATCTTGCCACTACCATTGTTCTGGCTGAGCAATTCAGGCATGTAAAAAAAAATTATGAATATTTTCACAATTAGAGTAAGATGCACTATCTACTTAATTTCATCCTGAAATGACAAATCCCAATCAATGACTTATCAAAGATGTTTAATTTATCATATAGATGATTATCTTTTTAAAAATTCAAGTTGTATTACTTTTATTATTATTTTACTTGTTTCACAGAAAGGATGTGGTTACCATTTGGATTTAATAATTGTATCCATCATGCTTGGAGTTTGCTCTATTTTGGGATTGCCCTGGTTTGTGGCTGCCACAGTACTCTCCATATCGCATGTTAACAGCCTGAAATTGGAGTCTGAATGTTCAGCACCCGGAGAACAGCCAAAATTCTTGGGTATCCGTGAACAACGAGTAACTGGCCTTATGATATTTATTCTCATGGGTTCATCTGTCTTCATGACCTCCATTCTACAGGTAACGTTAATGTATAACAACTCTTATCCACGTTTCAATACAATTCAAAATCTGAATTGTAACAAAATAATCCAACAATTGGCTATTAGACTATTGACAATAAACATTAGACAATTGGCTATTAGACATTTTAAATGAACGTGCATGATCATGATCACATTTATTGACTATATTTTTCTATTAGGATATTAAGCTGTCAGCTTTAATTAGTAAAGATGAGTGGGTTGCTTTGTGTGTTATCAACAGCTCTGAGGCTGACCTGGTCAATGTCACTGATGCCTTTTTTTTACTGCAACCATTTCTTGTTATTGTACTAACATCTCTGCCGCATTTCTGATACTGAGCACTCCATCCACTTCCACACCTGCCCATTTGCAGTTTTCTGATTCCATTTTTACCTGTTCCTTCATGACTCGGCTGTCTCCAGCAATGATCTCTCCTTCCACTATCGTGTAGGGTCCTCCAGTTTCATGTTACCACTCATTGACCTTGTGACATCAGTTTGCATATATTTGCAGTCAACACCCAACCAGATTTCTCCAACAATTTCCTTGGTTCCTCGTTATTCTGTCAAACTGACTATCTGACGTAAGTGGCTGATGGGAAGACTGAAAATGTTCATCTACAATTTTGTCTTTTTTTGATGGGTCTACAATTTTGCTTCCAAGATAATTTATATTTTAGTGATATAAACAGTCATGGACTTATGCTGTTTGGGAAGCTTCACGTGAAAGCAGAATCTAGTGTGGAATTTGGAGACTGGTTCCAAAGTACAAAGGTAAAAAGGGGAGAAAGTACAGTGGCATTACTTGCTAATATAAGATCTAACTCCAATGTAAAGATAAAAGTTGACTTCCAACAATCTGGTTTGGACCTATCCCAGTATAACGATACCATCCTAACAGGTCAGCAGTGACAAAAACTGAAGAATACAGTCAAAAGTGAAATGGATCCAACTACAAATTTTTAGAAGTGGAAACCAATTGTCTTTGCTGCTGGTATCACTTTTTTTGTTAGATAAATCTTTTGAGGGGCTATTTCAGATTTGAAATGCAGGTTCTAGGCCACTTTATTTACTTATGTAAAGGCCCAATACCAGTTTTTGGAGGATACCAAAGAAGCTTGAAATGTGGCTCAACCCAATATCAAGTCAAACGTCTTTCAGGTATACTTTTGGTACAAGACATTGGCTCCCAGAATTAATGCCCATATGTCCTATTGTTTCAAGTAAAACAGTCCAATTTTCTGCCCTTTCCCATGAAACACCTGTTCAATGAATTTCTTTGCCTCCATAATTAAAGGCGTTCACTGAAATTTGAAATCGTCCTGATAATACATTTTGTGAATTACCATGAGTTTCAGCTTTTAACTCAATGGACAATTGTTGTTTTCATTGTTTCTAGTACTACTATTTTTTGGCACTTGCATTTTTAAGTTGTCCCACAACTCAAATATTGTGTACCAGTCGCAGGGGTTATCTGGCTTTGTGACAATTTATGAGTTGGATGGCTTTTCTTTTTAGCATCCTTCTTTCCATTGACATAAAATATGACAACTGGGCTTCTCTGGGGATATTACACCCCTGTATATGTGCTCTGGTGCCTGCTCAGATAATGAAATGTGGTGACTTCCCTCTGACACTGCTGAGCAGTGCTGGAGAGCACTTCAAGGAATTTACACGATGTTGGATAATGGGTGGATTTTAGGGCCCAACTATTTTGCAGTGGGTGCAAGTTCAGCTCTGATACTTTTTCCCCAAAAATGTACTTTATTTGTAAAATTGGTAAAAAAAAACATGGTGTTAAGTTCCAATTTGACATTAAATAAAGTACAATACAGTTCAGTTGTTTTCGGTGCACTAGGTGGCACTGTGGGGTATCTCATGACATTTACAATTACAAGCTTATCTTTACAATAAAGAAACACAGTGAATATTTAATGAAACAAATAGTGATGGCTGTCAAACTTAGATTTAATGTCCTTAAGTCCTGGAGTTAACCATTCCAGTGGCACCCCAAGAAGCTAGTGATGGATCTTGTACCTGGAGCACTTTTTAAAAACATTTGCTCCATTCTTTAATATACAAAGCCAATGCACAGAGCAGATAGGGCAGGCCTTTAATCTATCTCCTTGCTTGCTCCAAAAACCACTTCAAATCCTGTACCTGAAGCACTCTCAAACTGGATGCTCCGAGAGGTCCAGGTAGCAAGGTGAAAAAGGTCAAACAGATAAGTAGGCAATTTTTTATTGCCACCTGGGTGTCATGTTGGCTGCAATTCTTCAACAGCAGTAAGAAGGCAGTCAGCTACATTTGTGAATTTGCCCTAGGCTCCTGGTACAACCCTGTGCCAGGAGATGAGTCTCGCACCATATGTGGGACCTGCTTATGCTAATGACCTGGCTCAGAATAGTTCAGTGTTTTTATCAGCCTGTCCATCACTTGGGAAAGGAAAAGAGGTGCAAATTCAGGGCCTAGAACCAATTCAAATCGTTCAATATAATTTGGTTGCAAATGGTGATAAAAGTCAAGGAGGAAATCCTTATTTGCCTTAAGATAGTGTTCAAGCAATGAAGACATATATTTGATTAATGGACAACTAATACTTCTTTCCAATTCTGTACCCGGAAAGCATTACCACTGAAATTATTTTTTTGACTTTTTTGGACAAATGACCTGTTTGTATTTTTAATAGAAGATTTTTTTGTCAATGATAAAAAAGCTCATGATCTGCTGGATGGAAAGCAGTGGATGAAATGGTTGTACGAATTAGATATGGGAGAGAGGAGAAGAATGACATATATTAACATTTAACAGCGAAGGCCCAAGCTTTAACTATTATAGATACCAATAGATATAGATACAGTTATTATAGATACAAATCCTGCAATTATACCAAAGAAAAAATTTGTCCTTTTTCTTTGTTTTAGTTTATTCCAATGCCAGTGTTATATGGCGTGTTCCTATACATGGGTGCATCTTCTCTAAGAGGAATTCAGGTAAGGAATACATTTTGTGGTTACCAAGTTAGATTATGCCAATGGTGATAAAAATCTAAACTACGCAGCTGAACATACTGGGGTTTACCATTGACTAGAAATCTCACTGGACAAACCTTACAAATACTGTGGGCGCAAGACCGAGTCATAGACTGGTAATTCTGTAAGTAACTCACTTGCTGACTCCCCAAAACCTATCCATTATTTGCAAGTCACAAGTCAGGAGTGTGATTAAATATTCTCCAGTTGCCTGGGTCAGTGCAGCTCAAGAAGCACATCGCCATTCAGAATAAAGCAGCATACTATATTGGCATCCCATCCATCATCTGAAACACTTGCTCCCTGCAGTGGCAGCAAAGAAAATACCATCTCCAGAATTCACTGCAGAAACTTGCCAAGTCTCCTTTGATCGAATCTTCCAATCTGTGACCACTACCACCTCGAAGGACAAGGTCAGTAGCTACGTGGAAACAACATCATCTGCAAGTTTGTCTCCAAGTTAGATCCCTTCCTGACTTGGAATTATTCCTTCACTGCCCTGGGTCTAAAACTTTGGACTTACTCCCAGTAGCACTGTGAATGAAAGCTACGCCACAAGAAAGTGGCTTACCTTCTCGAGAGCAGTGAGGGAATGGGCCAACAAATGCCTTGCCAACAGGTCTCAGAATAGATGTAGGTTGAAGTTTCCTCAGTTCTGATTGTTGATCCTAATGTTAGAAGAGCAACCCCAATATTACAGTCTGCTTTTTCCTGTTTCTCTCTCTGTGTCGCATTACACTTTTTTGCGTTCCTGGAGTGAGGCCACAAGTTTCAATTTAAGCTATGTATAGTTTTGTAGTGTCTGTTAATTGTCACAGAACAATTGATTGAAAATACTCGAGACATGGACTGAGCCAACTGAGCTGAATGAAATACAGCCTATAGCTTTTGGAATGAGAACATCTCTGGCACCAAGACAAACATGCACATTGTGACTAATTGTTTACGAATCAAAGCTAACTCCCATGGTCATTGTTGATGATTCCATTAAGTCTTCCACAGAGTACAAGATCTGGAATTCTTTTTCGGAGAGAATTTGGCATGGTAAACGAGTAGCATTGGCTTGTGGAGACTTGTCTCAAACATGCTTCCCATTTTATTAGCGAATTATTATAGTTATTTACTGTACCTAAAAAAACACCAGTCGACTTTGGGGCCTGTTAGGAGCCCAGTGCACATAACTTTAATGGGATTAATAGGAAAAAATTTGCACCTGTAGCCTATGTCCCCCAATATCCATCCACAAATAATTAGCACCACAATGTAAGTAACAGTAAGAATACAGAAAGGTAGCTCTGTGCTAAATAATACATTGAAAAGGCTATTGCACATGCTGCCACTGAAGTTGGCATCACTTTGCCTGAAAATTGACCTGTGTGGTGCTTTGGAACCTGAGTCATATCATTTGCTGCTTCATTTCATTTAGTTTTACTGAATGTACTGTTTTGCATTGAATTTCTGAATGGCAAAAACTCCATTCTATGAAGTTGAGGAGAATGAAGATATAGAAGAGGTCAGATTGGAATTTCCTAGCGCAAAACATCTTAGAAGGTGCTTTGCTGCAAATGCCCATACCCACTGACAAGGATATGCAAGCCAAGATAAGTTCTTGTTTAGACTTTTCTGGGTTTCAAAGTCTCAGAGTTTGTGCATCTACCTACCCACTCACCCACCTCACATGCATCAGAAATTATTGAGGAAATATGTCAACTGCTGGCTGAAAATCTGCTGCCCACTTAACCAAAAGAAGGATATTGATTGTGTCAGTCAAGATCACCTTGGATATCTTTGACTTTGGATTTTTTGAGGCAATATCTGATAACCTTTCCAAATGTAGGTAGTTACCCACCACTACATCAAGAAGGTCACTGATGATCTCTTCCACAGGGCTGCTCCCTATCATATTTTTCAATGATTAACAGATTAAATGTAGCACTTAAAACTCTATATTGCAACCTCCTAAATGTTATTAAAAGAAAAGACTTTCATTCAATTAATGTCCAGCCAGTCACCTTATCTGCACGTCAGTGGCAGAAGCCCAGGAAGTCTTCAAAGTGCTTTAAGCAGGTGATAAACCATCAGGCCTGGCCTCATCAGTGTGGTTGAATGCAGATCAAGGATATCACCTGCATAATGGCTGGGCTCAGTAAAACTGCTATAGACACAGTGGGCCACTTGATACAAGGAGGCCCAGGCTATTACAAGAGATGGCAATGAACAACAGATTGAAATTATCAAGTGCCGTTTTAGGCATTCGCCTTAAGAATCTATTGTTATGCTTTCTGTGAAGCATAACTATGAAATTGGAACAACTAGTAGGGGATAAGGGAAGTTGCATTTCCTGAGTTTTATGGAGGAAATTGATCTCAGCATCATGGTACTGGTTGTGACAGAGCTAGTCATCTGGTATTGCTATGAGTAGTGAGAATGGTGATATGCTCCGACAATATGCCCCTTCTGACCTCCCAGTTTACCTGCATTCTCTTATTCTGATATGATGAGTAAGCTACTGATGGTGTGGCCATTGACCTCTTACTTCTCTTATCCTTCCCTTCCCTCACAGTGATCCTTCCCCTTTTCTGGGGATTTAATGCTTTGAGTCACCCAAGAGCTGCTGTCTGCCCAGAAATAAATGCCTAAAGAAAAAGAGAGAGCTACAGCACGGTAGTAATAAGGAGGCCCTGTCATGAGAAATTACATTTGCAGTCATCAGTTCAGATGTTGGCACTGCATGTACTTTGGAGGTTAACATAGAGTTGGGATCAGCACAGGCTAAAGTCAGGTTGTATTAAAGGATAGCTCATTTCTTAGCTTAACAGAGAGCAAGGTTACAGATGATTCAGGTGAGGATTTCATGGGATGGCATACAAGCTGATGGACATGCACACTGAGACACTGGGGTGCATTAATTAGCTGCCTGACCTATTCCAGTAACTGTTAAGGAGCCTGGAGGAGTCTAGTTCCAAGTTAGTAGGGGACACCTTGCAGAGTTTGTCCTTTCTACAGCCTCTTTTCCATTTCCCTACTATGCTATAGACCCAGAGACACTACCATTGGTGCCTGCCATACTGTAGCAGCAATGCTCTTTGGAAAATCCAGGAACTCACTACACCACCATAAACACTCTGTACTTCTACTTTGCGATAACATAAATTTTTTTAAAGTTACCTTATCTGAAAGGTGGCTGTCTGGCCCATAAAACAGTGCTAGTGCAGGACCTACCTTACAACTCTGCCCCTTCTCTTTGTATAGCAATCATTAAACTCTTATAGAATCCTACCAACAGCCAGAAGAAATTAACCAACAACTAATCTGTAAGTAGTTGATGATCCTTTTAAATGGTGCTGGTTCAGGGGTGGGGTCTTTTCTGCTGCTGAAAACATGTTTAGATGTGCAGATTAAGAGAGGGCAAACCAAAATTAAATGGTTGTAAAACATTGATTGATGTTATGATCTGTTTGTGCAGCACACCTTTCACTGCACCTGTGCTAACACCCTATCCATTATGTCAGCTGGTGCACTCAACCCACTAGTGTTCATGGGTGGCATTTTGGAGATCTAAGGGCACTAATAGCGCCCCAAAAAAGAGCACTAATGTGCCAGCTTTTTACTTATAATATAGGTAAGTCTTTGGTAGTGCACTAGGTGGTACTATTCTAAGAATCTAGGGATGAGTAATGCAATGATGATGCTAAATGGAAATTACGGAACTCTAGCAAGGTCTTGTTAGAGGTAGTGAACTATTATTTCTGTGGGGAATTTCACGTGACATTGGAGGTCTGTGCGCCTAGTATTTAGTAGGTGGCCCTCCAAAATGGATTCAATGAAGTGATCAGCCTAAAATATGTTCACAACATCCAACTAGTGCTCAGCACTCATATAAAATGAGTGTTGGTTCATCAACTCTTTGTGGTTAGTTTTCAGAGACAAGAATTTGTCGTTGCAGTGGATTGGTAAACTGCAAACATGATTGCATCATGTTGTTGATTCTCACAAAAAATTCTGAGTGCCAAATTCGCTTGAAAACTGGAGTAAATCATGCCACTTTTCTCAGCAGGAGTTTCAAAATGAATCTCCCACACTCTGCACTGCAAAAGTGCGTTAGCGCAAATCACACTAAAAATCAGCGTGCAGAGCCTATTCTCACCTGGGAGGCCAGTAGGCCAGTAGCAGAGCACTGAGTGGGCCATTGCGCATGCGCCGATCTGTCAGCACTGAGTTTGGTGCATGCCCCCTCCTGCCAACATCCCGATCGTTAGCCAACTCGATCGCCAGCAAGCCCTGCAACCCCCACATCACCAGCTGTGCAATTTCACCCTCCTCTCCACGGCCCAATTGCTGGCCCCCCAACCATGTTTGGGCCCAACCATGACCCTCCCCCCCCCCGCCCGACAGTACCGACCCAACCTCAACCCCTGATTTGCAGCCCCAGGCAACCCCACCCCCTCCGCCCACCCTAATCGCTGGCCTCCTTCCTTCAAGCACCGACCCTGTCTGCAGTGTGGCAATGGGACACCCCACCGATCACCCATCAGATCCTGTCCCAGGCCCCACCCCCCCACATGCCCTCCTTCCCCCTTGGCACTGCCCCATGCCCAGTTGGGCAATTGCCCGTTTGGCAGTGCCGAGAGAGACTTGCGGGCCTAGAGATTTCAGTCCTGGACCTGCTAATCATATTTAAATTATATTAAAATCCCCTCCCCCCCATACCTGCAGCTTGCACCTATTTCTGGCACAGAGCTGATGTTGCCAGAAGCCTGGTGTTGGGAGAAATGCATGCATCGCACTAACCAGCTCCACTGAAATCCCCTGGCCCACTGCGCTAATTTATTAGTGCAGCAGGATGGGAGAATCACCCCCCATATGCCTGTTCAACAAAGAAGGAAGACAGAAAGCAGGAAATGATGGGCCAGTTAGCCTAACATCCATCAGTGGGAAACAGTGCTAAAATCCATCATTACAGAAGTAGTCGAAGGGTCAACATACTTTTGTAAAATGGATATCATCTTTAATAAACTTATTTGAGTACTTTGAGGATGTGACAAGCAGGTTGAATAAAGGGGAAGCAGTAGAGGTAGTGTATTCAGATTTGGCAAGGTGCCACCCAAAAGGCTACTACAGAAGATAACTTATGGTGTTGGGGTGATATGCTGGATAGAGCACAGCTAACTAACAGGAAACAGAGAATCAGGATGAATGGGTGATTTTCAGGATGATAAATGTTAAATCATGGAGTATCACAGAAATCAACCCAAGGGCTTTTATGATCTATGTTATTGACTTAGATACAGAAATCAACAGTATTGTAGTCAACCGCATTGCTAACTATAGAAGGGCAGATAGGAAAGCAATTTGTGAAGAGGATATAAAGAGTCTGCAAAGAAATAGAGATAGATTAAGTGAGTAGGCAAAAATTAAACAAATGGAGTATAAAGTGGGAAAATCTGACGTTTTACACTTTGGTAGGAAGAATAGAAATTCTGAAAATTATTTAGATAGAGAATACACTGCAGAAGGTTCTGGATGCCCATGTACTTAAATCACAAAAAGTTGGAAGGCAAATTGAACTTTGGCCTTTATTGCAAAGGGGGATGGAGTGTGAAAGTAAGGAAACCTTGCTGGAGCTGTGCAGGGTCTTGCTGAGGCTACATCTAGAGTACTGTGTAGAATTTTGGTCACCTTAATTAAAGACGGAGTTAGTTGCATTGGAAGCATTTCAGGGAAGGTTCACTAGGCTGAGTTCTTGCATGAGTAGTTTGTTCTAAGAGAAAAGGTTGAGCATGTTGGGTCTATACTCGTTAGAGTTTAGAAGAATGAGAGGTGATCGTACTGAAACATAAGATTTTGACTGAGCTTGATGGTAGATGCTAAAAGGACATTTCTTGTCATGGGGGAATCTGAGTCTAAAAATAATATGGAGATGAGATGCAACTTCTTCTCTGAGTGGATCATTAGTCTTTGGAATTCTCTTTCTCAGCACTTAGTGGGACATTGACTATATTCAAGGCTAAAATAGTGAGTTCAGAATTATGGAGGCCAGGCAGGAAAATGGAGGTAAGGCAACAATCAAATTAATCATGGTCTTTTTTAATGGCCTACTGCTGTTGCTTTTTCTTATATTCTTGAATTAGATTGTGACAAATGAATACAGTGATTTGTCAGTTTAAATGCTGCTTTGTTTTGGCTTCACTATTGAAACAATTTATTTATGTTAAAGTTGAATTCCCTCTACCATCTGTGAGCGGTTGGCAACAGAACTCAAAATGTCAATAGTCTTAATAGCATCCTTGGGTATCCCACTGGGCATACCAATCTGTCTGCTATTTCTGACAGAGGAAGAAGAGGCATGCAAAACAAGCCTGTTTGCATCTTAGCCAAAGTATTAGGCATTTAGATGCACATGAAAATTATGATTAGGGAAGAAGGTTTTGTGAGAACGGTACAGTTCTTTAGACAGACCTTGACGCTACAGTTATGTTAATTAGTTAATGGCAAGGCAGCAGTTGTCTTCAACTTTACTGCTGCTGCTGTTTTTCACACAATAACATAACAAATTTGCAAAACTTCTTTATCGGTAGTGTGCAGTTAAATGAAGTAGGAGACAGATGTTTTGTTAACCCAAAGCAAAAATTTAATGATCTTCTCAATAGAAATCAGCAAAAATTCTGAAAGACCCCTGCAATTTTACTATCTGAGTTCCCAAACTGTACAGCAGTGCTTCCCAAAGATAAAGGTTGTTGAAGTTTATTGATTAATGTCACAAGTAGGCTTACATTAACTCTGCAATGAAGTTATTGTGAAAATCCCCTAATCGCCACATTCTGGCGGCTGTTCGGGTACACTGAGGGAGAATTCAGCATGGCCAATGCACCTAACCAGCATGTATTTCGGACTGTGGGAGGAAACTGGAGCATCCAAAGGAAACCCACACAGACATGGGGAGATTGTGCAGACTCTGCATTGACAGTGACCCAAGCCAGGAATTGAACCCAGTCCCTGGCACTGTGAGATTGCACTGCTTAACGACTGTGCACCAAGCCACCCATATTTTTCCTGGAGTGACCTCATTTTAATTCTCCAGGTTTATTGCGACCATAGGGTGAAAATCTGGAGGGTGCAGGAGTTCTTGAGCCAGGAGATGGCCCTCCATTGTTGAGCAGGGTGGGGTAGCACCAAAGTAAAACAGACCAGCAAGATATTAAGGTTAACTATTTAATTATTAACATTCACGCAAACATTAGACACCTGAAAATCTGTGTTTTGAAATGTAAACTATTTTGTGAAAGAGGCACAGATTCTCTATGATGACTTTTGTGATATGCCCAAACTAGCAAAAAGGAAAGTAATAATTTTAATCTCTGGCAAACATGTTCCATAAATTAAACAGTAACAAGTGATGCAAGAAACATGAAAAATCGCTAATGATTTGAAAAAGGCTGAAGAGACTGAGGCTGAGTTGTTTACAACCCCTAAGCATAGCGTGCTCAAAACAGACAGTGAGACTACGTGTGCAAAGCTTGTTCTCTCCTCTCCCGACAAACTGTGAGCCAGGGGAAAAAATTAGACACATGTATCAAGGGGCACCAGAGCTGCTCCCTGGATTTGTTCAAAGTGTTAGTCCCGGTGAGAAAACCAGGGAGAATCCTGGCGGCGGGAAAAGTCACCATTTATTCAGCCTCTTTAACAACATTTTTTTTCCATGTGTTTCACGCCGTGCTCGTGGCAGCTTGCCTGTGATTCACTCGCCCAGGTGAAACTTAATCTTTGCAAACAGTGGGGCGCTCTTTTTAAACACCAACCCCAGCACTTGTTCCAAGTCCATTCGGAGGTTGGCTGGCAGTAAGACAGCACCACATTTCACAGAGAGAGTTCTCAGCAAACTTCTAGATGGCGTCGAGCGTATTGACATCTTCTACCTGTGAGTGACCAGACACCCAGTAAGCACGGTCAGCAACCTTGCCTGGGAGGCTGCTCTGCCATTCAATTAAATCATGATTGATTTGATAAAACCCTTGTCTCCACTTTCTTGCCTTATCCCCATTCCCCTTGATTCACTTACTGATTAAAAATTTGTCTATCTGAGCCTTGAACATACTTAATGACCCTCCATAATCCTCTACGGTAAAGAATTCCACAGATTCACTACCCTCTGAGGGAATAAATTCCTCTTCTTCTCTGTCTTAAATGGGTGACCCTTTACTCTGAGATTATGACCTCTGGTCCTAGACTTTCCCACAAAGGGAAACAATCTCTCAGCATCTACCCTGTCAAGCTCCCTAAGAATCCCCCATGTCTCAATAAGATCACCACTTAATCTTCTAAACTCCAATAAGTGTAGGCACAACCTATTCAACCTTTCCTCATAAGAAAATCTGTCCATACCTGGGAATAACCTCGTGTACCTTCTCTGGACTGCCTCTCAATGCCAAAATATCTTTCTTTAGCTATACTGTTCACAGCATTCCAGGTGTGGTCCAACTAGTGCCCTGTTTAGTTTTAATAAGACTTCACTATTTTTATACTCCCATTCCTTTTGAAATAAAGGCCAGCGTTGCATTTGGTTTCCCAATTAACTGCTGAACTTGCGTGCTAGCTCTTTGTGATTTATGCACGAGGACCCCCAAATCCCTCTGTGCTGTAGTTTTCTGCAGTCTTTCTCCATTTAAATAATATTCAGCTCCTTATTCAGGAATGATGTATTTTTTTTAACAGTTATTTGACCGTTTGAAACTCTTTGGGATGCCTGCAAAACATCAACCTGACTTCATCTACCTACGGCATGTGCCTCTTCGGAAAGTTCACCTCTTCACTGTGATCCAAGCTTCTTGCTTGATTATTCTCTGGGTAATAAAAGCTTCCCCGGCTGCCATTGTCTTTCCTATGATGGTATGAACCTATAATAATAAAAATACCCCAAATTATTTTCGAAATGAAGCCAAAATGCACATAGAGTTATCAGTCCTGCTTTACTTTAAAAACTATTTTGGTGATGATACATTTAAAGTTATGATACAAAGTAATCATTATATCTACTTGCCTTAATTAAACTTTAAAAATAAGTAAAGTTCATTAAGATGATCATAAAAGTAAAATATTTTACGTGCATTTTTGAAGTGATATAAAAAGTGAAGTGTTGGTAGAGGATTTATTACATTTCAGAAATAGCAGTGGCTTTTTCTAATTAGTTTCACAGTTATGCTTTTCCATGCTAACCAACACTTTTATTTTTAGATTTTCTGCTTGGTGATTGCTGAGGCTTGCATATGTTTCAGGTTTTGGCCCTTGTGTTTATACGGAAACTGATGGATTTTATCTTCACTAAACGAGAGTTGAGCTGGCTGGATGATTTGATGCCTGAGAGTAAAAAGAAAAAGTTAGAAGATGAAGAAAAAGAAGTAAGAAACTTGAGTCAGCCATTTCCTTGTCTGCACTGCCTAATTTTTAGGTCACACTAGAGTAGCCGGAAGAGGAAAATTGAACAGTCTTACCTGCTGGAAATGTGCCGTGTTTGCATCCTCTCTCATTTTCAGATGTGTCAGACTGATATTGTTTAAATTGTTCAGCTTAGATGGGTGGCTGTGTCTGACTTTAATGTATATCTAACCATCTCATCACTCTTTTAGTCTTTTTTCACTTCTTTAGCACTCCTGGACTGTTCTCTTCTATTCCAGTGCCTGATTTCACTTCTCCCCTATCAGATACTCTGGTCTCCCAATTCCCTGAACCCAATCCTTAAGGGTATTCCCTGAGCTACCTGCTCTCTTGTCATTTGTGCTATGCTTGTGTCCATCCCAGTGCCCTGTTTGTGGCCTCTTCCTGTCCAACTAACTCCTCCTACAGCTGCTGTTGAGGCTACCGGTGGTTCAGTTCTCACTGCCTCTCTACACATCTCCCTCCAGTATGTCCATTCACTTGTGGATTAGGGCCTTTTCACCCATGAATTTGCAGTGGACGAATATATCCACATCATGACCTTGATTGAAACCTGGCTAAGAAATAATTGTCCCTTCTGGTTATCTTCCAAATTTCTACAGATTTTGGAACATTTCCTGAAGATTGGACGGTAGCAAATATAATTCCGCTATTTAAGAAAGGAGGCAGAGAAAGAAAGTGAGGAACTTACAGATCTGTTAGACTGACATTGGTTGTTGGAAAATACTAGAATCAATTATAAAGGGTGTGCTAATTAGACTTTTCAAAAATAATGGTAGGATTGAGTTGAGTCAATATGGATTTATGAAAGGGAAATCATGTTTGATAAACCTGGTGGACTTTTTTGAGGATGCCTTTAGCATGGTTGATCACTACATCCTCTTCCACAGCTTCTCCACTGTTGTCTGACTGCTCTCGACTGGTCCA
This sequence comes from Carcharhinus amblyrhynchos, assembly GCF_965287045.1. Taxonomy (NCBI): domain Eukaryota; kingdom Metazoa; phylum Chordata; class Chondrichthyes; order Carcharhiniformes; family Carcharhinidae; genus Carcharhinus; species Carcharhinus amblyrhynchos. The sequence continues at coordinate 56,797,161 of NC_137334.1, forward strand.
TTCTTATCTAACTAATTGTCACTAATGTATCACTTGCAAGGCTTCTTTTCAGCCTCTGTCCGTTAAGTATCAATTTTGGGTCCCCTTCTATTTCTCATCCATATGCTGCCCCTTAACTACTTTGTTCAAAAATATGTCCACTTCCATATGAATGCTGATGACACCCACCTATACCTCACTACCCCCTCTTCATCCTCGTGCAACCTGTAAATTATAAGACTACTGACCTGACATCCAATACTGGGTGAACAGAAATTTCATCCAATAAAATATTGGGAAGACTGAACCCATTACCTTTTGCCCTTGCCAGTATGTTCACTTGCTAGCCACCAACTCAATTCCTCTTCCTGATACTTGTCTGAGGCTGAACAAGACTATTAAAAACTCTGTCATATTTGACTCTGAGATGAGCTTTCAACTCTATATCGTGCCATCACAGAGACTGCCCATTTCAAGCTCCATAACATTGTCTGACTCTGCCCTGGCTTCAGATCATCTGCTGCTGAACTGAACTCCTGGTTCATGCCTTTGTTACCTTCAAATTTGACTATTTTAATGTATCTGTAGTAATTCAGCCAAACACTTTCTTCCACCACCAACAATCTTCATTGTGAACCAAAGGAAAAGACCGCTCCTGCAGCTTACAGTCAGGTAGTCTTCAGTTCGGGAGCTACAACTCCAGTTCAGGTAACATTACAGCATAAAAAAACCTTGCTGACTGCTTCCCATCGGAAGGACCTCCACTCACTCAATAAGGCAACTGGTGTTCCACAAAACCCACACTTAGACCTGTGGCCATCATAATACAGACCTGACTGACTTCTCAAATTCCAACTTCTGTAAATTTGAGGCCATCTAAAATTTTGTTGCCAGTGTCCTAATTTGCATCTAATCCCTTTCATTGGTCATCTCTGTGCTTGTTACATTGGCCTATATTTTCTCCCAATGAAGCATTGCCTTAATTTTTAAGCTCTGGAAATTCCTCCTAAAATTCTCCACCTATTTCACTTTCCTCCTATAACACATGCTCTTTGATCAAGCTTTTGGTCATGTGACCGATTATTTACTGACATGGCTGGGTGTAATATTATGTTTTATATTGTCCTTCTGAAGCACTTTGTGATATTTTATTACACTAAAAGTTGCTATATAAATACAGGTTTTTTTTTGTTAAGGATGAGAAATGTCTGCCATTAGTAGAATTCTGACTTACGAAGAATGGAATTCTACCCTTTTAATTTGCTATTCTGATGTCCACCTCCCTCAGCCGCCACCCCTCAAGGCTGCGAGGAGAGAGTCTCAATCCACCAGTAACATGGTTGAGAACTGGACCTAAGGTGCCACCATCCAGGGTTCAGCAAGCCCAGGACAAGAAGGTTTGGAAGAGGGACTGCTGTGTGATCTGGATGGGGTGGTTGGGTAGGGAGGCTCCTAATTGAGGGAGTGAGGGATTAGGAGAAGGGGCAGTGTGAGGGGCTGACTGCAATGTATGCAGGGATGTGGTGCAGGGGAGCTTCACTGAATCTTTTGTTACCATGGAATATGTAGAACTTGGCTGAAATCTGAGTTTTACAAAGTACTTTAAAAATGCAGATTTTCATATTTATATAATACTTCCTTTCAAGTGATACACAAATTTTACTGATCCAAGTTGAATTAAACCATGTTTCTTTATTGCTATTTAGTTTTTGCTGGTGGTTGGGGTTATGTTAGTGTCAAGAGTTTTAAAAATATGTTTGTTCATGGGATGTGAGCATCATTGGAAAAGCCAGCATTTGTTTCCCATACCTAATTGCCCTTGAGGAGATAGCGGTGAGTTAAACTTGGGTGAAGTTGGAAAACAGCTTGTGAAACACTGCAGTGTCCTTTGCTTCACTTTGCATGTACCTAAAGTTTTTAAAGTTTATTTATTAGTGCCCCAAGTAGATTTACATTAACATCTGTAATTTAGATACTGTGAAAATCCCCTAGTCGCCAAACTCTGGCACCTGTTAGGGTACATGGAGGGAGAATTTAGCATGGCCAATGCACCTAACCAGCACATCTTTTGGACTGTGGGAGGAAACCCACGCAGTCACGGGGACAACATGCAGACTCTGCAGACAGTGACCCAAGCTAACCACTGTGCCATCGTGCCACCCTCCCAGTCCTAAGATTACAACTCTTTAGCAAAAATGTGAGCTTGTTTCTTTAATATTATTTTTAACTTTTGTTAGCCGTGGTTGGACCACTTTTCCCATGAGGCTTTTATTCTGTAAGGAATGTATATTAATTACAAAATATGTGAACGAATATCAAAATAAATAAATAATACAAAATAATATAAATTATATGAAATAATACTTCAAATGTTTCACTGCAGGCCAACCAGAATATCTTTTAGTCTAGTTTCTCAATCAACTTGCCTTTCATAGTCACATAATTTGCTTTGTTCAGAATTAAGACTCCAGTTTTGGCCTTCTTCAAACATGGATTACAGAAGTTCAAGAAAGGTACCGAGTGCTAAGATTTTGACCCTTCATAAAAGATCAGTGTTTTAATGAATAACTAAATAATTACAAAATGATAAATTTGACCATTCTTTGCATCCAATTATAGCACCCACAAAATGCCAATCAAATTTTAAATGTGTAATGCAGACATTTAGAAGAATATATATTGAGAATTTCCTTTGAACTATGTGCATGTTTACTTTTATTTTGTTGCTTTTGAGTTCAATACAGTTGCCTGTAATGATAGGATTAACTCCCAGCAGATGTGAAAATTACCCAAGTTTACACTGCCAGAGAACCTCAAGACTCCAATTTGGGTTGCATCAATTATTGAATTGTGGTTATACTGCACAGTCGCTCATGTCTGAAACTCAGCTGGATTCAGCCAAGTTCAAGTTATGTTATAAGAAAGGCATAATAATTAACATATGTGGGGTGCGAAACAGTAAAGTTGGGGGTCATATATTCCGACAAGTATGTGAATCTTTATCGATTGTTGATTTTTTAATTCCAAAGGAAGAACAAATAATGTTGACAATAGAAGAGGAAGGAACAATTCAGTTACCTTTGGATGGAGATTACAGGTAAAATTCATGTATAAATTATAGCTAAAGCTTCTCTGTAAGGTATAATATAGATCATTATTTTACAGTCAATAAAGTTTGTACACCTTTTTATTGTATCATGATTTTGCCAGTACATTGTAAGGCTGTAGTCTAAAGCTTAGTTGGAGACAAATATGGGGTTTCTTTTCCTGTTGCCCCAGGAAATGGATAGGCATCAATATGTCCAAAGTTCACAGTGTTTGTGCTGGTCCCAGTCTATGTAAGTTTGGTAAGTCCTGTAATTTGCATAACCTAGTTACATCGCCTGGGAAGACCTTGCATTTGGAAAGGGAATGATGCACAGCACAGCTGTAGGCATCAGACACTTGCAGCTATGAAACTGAAAGCAAGCCTTGGGAACTCTTGAATCCGGTTGAAAACTAGCACTGAGAATGTTTTGAGGCTTGAAGGTAGTTGGGAAGCTAAGAGTGAAGTTTTAAATTGCCTTTGTTGTTCTCTCTTTCGCCTGGTTCTGAGATCCTCCCTGATCTCAAGATGCCTAGGCAGAAAAACTAAACACCAATTTCATAAGTATCTCTTCTTAAATCAGAAATTGAGGAAACTGAGGTTGGATGTCTGGGATCACCTGATCCCAACTCGTCTTTACAACTACCCTTGGCCTTACTGGTTATAGATGTACCCTAAGTGCATGTCTTTGGTGAAAGTCCAAAAACCCTGGGGACAGATAATGGAGGAAGTACCCTGGTTAAGGGAATTCTGAACCTGTGTCTTTTGCTTTGCACCAGGGGAATGAGTATCCTTTGGACAAAAATATATGACAATCCACCTCCTTATCCATACTATTCCCTGATGCATTTTATAATTCTTCCTTTGAATTTGTTGTAAGATGTAGTATATGTGTTCATGTTGCTTCTTTTGCATTAACTTCAAGAATTAAAATGTTTCATGGTGCTACATTCTAATAATGCTGTAAATTTACTGAAATATCAGCAATAAACAATTGTCAATCATTTAGAAAGAATGTTGATTCTCAAGAGAATGACTCTTCGAAGTTTAACTCTCTTTAGGGATGATCCTTCTGTTATTAACATTTCTGATGAAATGGCCAAAACCTCTGTCTGGAAAGCGCTCCCTATGAATACTGAAAATGCAAAAAATAAGGACAGTTACTTTGCATCAAAAAGGTACTTTTCATTTACATTTAGTTTCTTGGTTAGTTTAATAGAACTTTAGCATTAACATATTTTAGTTAATATGTACTAAGAATATATATTAATGGAACACTTGAAATGTTTGGAAGAGAAATAATTCTTTTTGGTATTTCCTGTTATGACTGGCTGGATTTTAAGTTCCCGACATGTTGAGGTTGGAGTGGCTGCGGGGCTTGTATTCAGTAATGCAAACGGAATCCAGAAGTAAGTGCAGTACCACTGTGTGATGTTTCAGCCTAGCCAGTATATTAGCATACTATTTCCTGGTTTCTTGAACAATTAATCTAAGTGGATGCGATGATGACCTTGTGAGTTGATTGCAACTCTAGTATTTAAAGTGACAATGAGAATATGAAATTTGATGGCTTCTGGATGGAATTTGGAATCTGTGGGATGTGGACGTTGCTGGCATAGGCTGGCATTTATTGCCCATCACTACTTGCCCACAAGAAGGTGTTAGTGAACTGCCTTCTTGAACCCCTGCAGTCTGAGATGTAGGAACATCTACAGTGTGGTTACGAGGGAGTTTGGGATTTTGACCCAGCGACATTGAAGGAACAGTGATATATTTCCCAGTCAGGATGATATTTGGCTTGAAGGGGAACTTGCATGTACTGGTGTTTCCATATGTCTGCGCCCTTGCTGTAAAGGTCACGGGTTTGGAAGATGCTGCTGAAGGAATCATGGTGAGTTGTTGCTAAGCGTCTTGTAGATGGTACACACTGCCGCCATTGTGCATCAGTGGTAGAGGGAGTGAAATTTGAAGCTGGTGGATGGAGGTGCCAATCAAGTTCGCTGCTTTGTCCTGAGTGGTGTAAAAATTCTTGAGTCTTGTTGGAGCCATACTCATTCAGGCACGTGTGGAGTTTCCATTATGTTCCTGCCTTATGCTTTGCAGTTGGTACACAGGCTTTGGGGAGTCAGGAGATGAGTTATGCTCCACAGAATTCCCAGAGTTTGACCTGCTGTTGTAGCCACGATATTTATATGGTTGATCCATTTTCTGGTTTGTGGTAACCCCTAGAATGCTGTTGGTGGGAAATTCAGTGATGGTATTGCCATTGAATGTCAAGGGGAGATGGTTGGATTCTGTCTTGTTGGGGATGGTTATTTCCTGGCACTTAAATGGCAATTAACATTCGTGCCATACATCAGCCCAAGCCTGAATATTGTCCATGTCTTCCTGCATATGAAAACGGACTGGTTCTGAAGAGTCACGAATGGTGCTGAACATTGTGCAGTCATCTGCGAAAATCCCCAGTTTTGATCTTATGATGGCAGGAAGGTCATTGATGAACCAGCTGAAGATGGTTGGCCCTGGAAGTATAAACCTGAGGAACTCCTCCTGCAGCACTGTTCTGGGACTGAGATGATTATGTAACATGATCAAAGTCTATGCCATGTTTTACTGATATCTCTCCAAATGTGATTTTGGGATCTATGTGGGCCTACATGGAAATAAAGAACTCTGTTAGTGAAACCGAGAAGGTGTAGTGGGAGGTAGCAGAGGAGGTCAGCAGCAGTAGTGTGCTGCCAAACTTGTGGAGTCAATGCTAAAGCAGTTTAAAACCTAAACAGAACAGCAAAGGTGAGCATAGTGAAACATTCAGCGTTATGCAAGTGTCTGCATCGTGCTGACACACTTGTTCTGCCTTCCAAGCCAAGTCCTGTACATCACTCCTCACATCAGCCTGCCTTGTCATTGCACCCATCTTTTCTGTCCATGAACTGCCTCACATTTCGATCCAACCATCCACATAACAGTCACCCTTATCTCCCTAATAGTCTCTCTCAGTAAATGCACTCTATCCATCCAATGAACAAATGCCTTTGCTTTCATTCATCTGGATCTCTTTTCCTCCTTGCAGGAGAGGGTAAAACAGTATCAGTGAGAGATCTGAGATGTCCTTCCAGCTTGATGTCTGCAGCGAGTGAAATTACATGCATAATGATCGCTTAAAACTATTAACTTTAACAATTCTAATTCAATTCTTTAATCCCCAAAGTGAGCCACAGGAGCTGGTTCAAGAGGACAATGTGACTCCTCAGACGAGGCCACTCACTCTCATGATAAACTGAGACTATGAGATAGGACTGTGCAAACTAGGCACTAACTTGCATAATTTAGTAGGACCACAAAGGAAGATAATTGGGTTTTCACTCGATAACTTACACATTACAAATGAGCATTCGCAGATGTTGGAGACAGGCACGGCAATCTACATTAGAGGATGTGGGATGCTTGAAGCCTTGCTCAGCTGGAGCAAATGCTGAACCTTAGGGGTTGTTGGCAAAGAGTATATTTCTGGATTAGCAGTAAAGAGAGTAGAATGCATTGGTAGACAATCCAACCACACGTTGTTTGCAGAGAGATTAAAGATCTTGTAAAGCATGACTGATGTGATGTCACAGGCATTTGTGAAAGTCTTTTTTTTCTGTGGAAATAATAGCTATCAATGTCTTGCTTACTATGAATGTCACCTTAATGAGAATACACGTTACTCCAACCTTGGAGCCATGTAAGGTTCCACAGATCTGCAGCAAATGCTGTCCATCTCCCTGCTAACATAGAATTAGTGTGGACCATAAGAGGATGTGGAACTGCCAAGTTGGCTCAAGCACTTTCACTTCTCACCCACTGCCACCACCCCCTTACTCTAGTCAATACCACCACATGTGGTCTTGTATCTTGATAGCCGGGTCTACCACTGTACAGATGCAGATGGGGCCTTTGGCAGGATCCTCAGGGGCCACAACATTCAAAGAGTATCAGCCATTAGCATCTCAGCCCTCAGAGCAAGGATCTGCTCAGGCTAGCTGTACCTCTGTTGAAGCCAAAGTGGTTGCATCATGCCAGGACGAGGAAGAGTGAAGATTTGTACCTGCATAAGGATGTTCACATTATTATGTTACCCAATGTTAGAATGTTAAGTTTCTATTTAATTTTGGAGCCACACAAATGCTATTTGTTTCCACATCCCTGTGTTGCTCGTTTTTACTTCCAGCCTGGCAAGTGGCTTTTTTACTTGTGATTACAAGAATTGATGTTAAGTAATGGGATTTGTGAAAGGGTGCTCGGCCAGTTGTAGGAATGCTTTGTGTTGAAAGGATGACAGAGTTTGGGGCATGAAATTCACTTTTGTTCATTAATTAGGTGACCTGGTGGAGCTTTTGAACTTCACAATATAATGTGGGTGTGCGCTATTGTTGGTGGCTTGGCTGCAGCACATTCCATCTCTGCTCAGGATTGTTTGGGTGGCTCTGTGCTTTGCACCTTGCGCCCCTGCAGGTCCAAGGTATGCTGATGTACAATGTTGTGCTGTGAAGACCATGCTCATTCCGGACATCAAGGTAAGTACGTATTGAAGGGAATCTCTTGCCCTGTTAAGATCTCTGAAGTACATCTTCAGCATGCTGATAATTGCGCAATAACAAATCTGGTTGTCATATGGCTTTCATTGTATCACTCCTGCGACTCATTGATGGGGTTCTTCTTGGGTGTTATGAGCCATATTTTAAGTGGGGTTATCCCTTTTCTTTGAGATGGCAGGTGGTAAGTTTGCTTAGAGGTGCAAAGAGATTCAGGAGGGTGGACTACTGCAAGACAAAGGCACTAGATAACTTTACAGGTTTCTTGTGTACACCTATATAAATATATCTTTGTGGTCGCACATCAGCTACATATTGATGGAACAGAAACCACTGAGATTAATAAATTCTTCAGCGTGATCCACACGGCCTTAATTGTCACATCTGCACAGTCAATGATGCCCCTACACCTGCCGGAAATCCGCCAGAGATGCAAACCTGAGTGACAGCATCAGTGGCAAAGTTGATATAATTGCCTACCTTGGTAAATAAGCCATCCATCAGTTATCTTATGCATTCGTGGTTCACTGACTGCGAGAGCCTGCAAATGACCCCAACAGACCCTGAACAAGTCAGAAGCAAAGAAGTTGATGGTAATGATGACTTTGACAGCAATTCACTGATAAAACAAAGTCACCAGGTCGCTTATCAACCAATCTTGCTCCAGCAGACAGCAGATGCCTGCCATCACCTAATGTAAGGCCCCAAGTCTCCAGAGAATGTAGTGTTCGGGCATGTTGAGGAAGCTTATCTTTTGTACAGCTGTGTTGCCGTATGATCTCCTGCAAGTTGTAGCTTTTTACCCATAACCTCTTTCCTGTGGAGCGGCAGGTTTCTTAGGAGCTGTCAACTGCAACTTCTCCTACTGGTGCTCATCCTGCTGCTGCTTCTATTGCTGCTGCTGGTCGCTTTCGGTCCCCACCTAAGGTTCCAAAGTAAAACTTTAGAGTGATTTCCATGACCATTCAGCAGGTCAGAGCTCCAAAAGGGATTTGTGAAAGTAACCCTAATGGTTTGTGAGCTAGCACAAGCACTTGTGAACAAAGGCTTTCACACAATCGGGCAAAAAAGTAGCTGCAAGGTTTCAGTACTTATTAGCATCTCCCCAGGTCATGATTTCAGCTCCCTCAAATACTGCTGTGTTCTCACCTTGCTTTCACTGGCGAGTTCCAGAAAGCTTGGGAAACTGTGAAGCCACAGTATTATTCCAAAACTTGTGTTAATTTCACTGTAATTCAGTGATTAACATATTGAAGTTGCAATCCTTCTCTCCTGAGGGGGTTGCTCACACACAGCCTATCCATGCTGCAGCTAACTACTGAAATTGGCAACTTGGAGCAAGCTTCCCGATGTGCTGCTATTTTCTGAGTTTTAAACTCCACGCTAGGTCCCAAGGCCAGGCTCTTGCAAGTTGAAGTCCTCTCTGTGTTTTCTGTAAATATGATAAGAATCCTTAATTTATAGGCATCAAAAACACTCTTAATTGTTCTCAAAACAGGATATTTCACTTACTACAAATGTAAGATCAATTAAAAATCTGAAATGTAGCAGTATGTGAATTTGGGGTGACACAGCTGGTAGGCTCCCACATGCAAAATGGATCAAAGGCAAAACCACCCCATATCAGAGGTCCATAGAGTGAAGGAAAATAAATGATTGATTTATAAAGATGGTAAAATCCATGCATACAGTTTTAACAGTACTGTCAACATGCACGTCGCACAGCTGAGTAGCTAACCAGGTAAGATAAAAATATGTGTACCGACATTGTGCACTTTGACTTCTCTACCCCTGATGACTATGAATGCTAGTCATTGAACACAGAAAAGATTGATATTGATGGATCCTAAGTAAACTCTGGACTAAGGGAAGGTAGAATTGAGGTAGAAAATTGCCCTGACCATATTGAATGACATCTGAAGGGCTGAATATTCTAGTCCTGCTCCTATTTCTCATATTCTCAAATGTTATACCTTGTCAAAAACTAACACTACACTTGATACTGCTATTTATTGCTAATTGTTGTTGATCATTATTTAGTTTGTTATTTTCGGGTATTTTTATGTTGCACAGAATATAAGGTTAATCAGCTCATTTAACAATTCTGGTTAACACACATGGATAAGTAATAATTTATACCTTATAACTTGATTTTATAAACCAAAAAGTGTTTACTATATATTGTTAAAATTAGTGTATTCATGCACTCGATTATTGAAAATCATTGTAATGGAAGGTTCAACCATAGCAAGGTATGCACATTTTGCGTTTTAAAGTGCGGCGCTTTCTCTTTTCCCTTCAGCACAGTGTTCAGAAGTTAAGGATTATAAAATTCTGGAAATACTCAGATCTGGCAGCCTCTGTGGAGTGATAAATGGAGGGTAGGATTTTGCATTTTGGGTCAGATGGGGTTTCCGAATCCACACCCTAGTGGGAAATCATCAGGGAGTAGTTTTCCTTGATCGACCAATTAGTGGCTAGAAAATGTGTTCACCTTCAGTTAAGGAGGATGAGCAGACTCTAGAAGCTGCTGGGCCAATAGGAAACCTTCCAGCATAAAAGTAGTTGTGGTCTCCTATTGCAGGGAAGAGTGACAGCAAGGGTGCCTCCATTTTGAGGTTTGACCTCTCAGCAATGTTCAAAAATGTGGTATAACGAATGGGCCACAGCTGCCAGGTCACTAGTGCAGAGGAGAAACCCCTCAATAGCATAGCCACAATTTGGGCCAATTAGGCTGGGTCCTGGATTACTGCCTTCCTCCCCCAACCCCCACCCAAACTTGATCTCAAATAAATAGCCTTTAACTTACCAGCCTATTAGCTCTGTTTTTCTTTCTCCATAGATCATGCCAAACCTGCTGTATACTTCCAGCATTTTCTATTTTTATTCTCGATTTCTAACATCTGCAGTAATTTGCTTTTGAGATCAAAACTAGGCTGAGTATAATTCCTCCAACAAATTAGGTTTCTGCTTGAAAAAGACTGGATGGAATTCAGGCAAAAAAATGGTAACATCATTGTATCTTGTTAAATATAAGTAATTCACGTAAGGCAATGACTGTGATGTGCTAAATGACTGAGACAGGATTAACATCTCTCCTAACCTACTGTTTCATTCCATTTCTGTCATAAGCTCCCCTTCCTTACCTCTCTAGAAGCTAGTGCCCCAAAGGTAAGTCTGTCTTCCCTTTGACCTTCTTGTCATTCATGTCAGTGTTACCTTGCACAGTTTCTGATCACTCTCCAGCTACTCATACTGTTTTACACAAGCTGTGCAGGAGACACAGAACCAAATATAAGGTAAGAGATTTTAAACAGTCTCGAGGAATTAGGCACAATCAACATGAATTGTTCAAAAAGATTACTCAAAATACAGTTTGATTGTGTTCCATCTGCACAGTTGTAGTGTAAAGTTTTTTTTGTTTCATTTTATGGTTTGCTAATATGGCAGATATGAGTTACTCGCTTCAATGTTATTTTGAATGAAGTAAGACATGCTAATATGATTGCACTTAAGTTGCACAGTTTCCTAAACAAGCGCATGGAACTTCTTATTTTTAGTCACTCCATGTTATATTCACCTGTATTTTGACTTCAGCATATCTAAGCCTCAGCAACTTTAATATTTTTCCTTTTTTTCAGTTCACACTCTAATCATGAACGAAGAAAAGAGAAGAAAGCTGACTCAGGGATGGGTATTGACAGGGAAACATGTCTTTGATCTATTTTATATTCAGTTCCATGTTTACCTGCTCAATGAAAAAATAATGACACATTTAATTATTCCATCCAATTCAATTCCAAATTTATTAGTCTTGTAATGTGACAATTTATCATTGAAACCAGCGCATTATAACTTATGAACAGTGTTGGATGCACTAATGTACTATTAGATACTAATATATGTTTAAGATTTTAAATGTGAAAATTTTAGTGTATCAGGTGTGCAGTTGATATACAAAAGCTGCAGTTTATTTGTTGTAACATGGTGGTCAAATATCTAATTTAGATTTTATATCTGTAATTTGAAAGTCAGTGTTTGTGATTTTACATTTTAAATATGTAGTTATCTACTTATTACTTTATATTGCTTTACAAGTTTATACTTGGCCCTTACTATTCAAAACTAATAAGTTAGTTATGGTGATATGTCCCATTCTAAAACTATCTTTTCAGGTGCATTTCATAATCTTTGCATTTCGTGTATCATGCAAGTTGCATAAGCTTTATCTGGGAGGTATACAAAATGGCTATATATTTCCATAGAATATTACTTCTATAAAATTAATATATTTTCCAGTTTATATCCCTTTCTAAATCTAATCTGTTAATTTACATACACCAAGCAAGGTAACAGATGTTGAATTAAGATCAAATAGCAATAATGTGATTTTACTCAATTCTGCAAGATTACACACACTGATTAAGCAAGGAGTGTTTAAAATTTATTGTATCCAAATAATCTGATGAGAATCAATGATTTTGTAGCTGCTGGTATTGATAATACCATAGTTCTACTTTAAATTGCAATATTAAAGTGACTGTTTATTTTGCACAATATATGTAACTTACAGCACATCTTCTGTGGATATTTTAAATCTTTTCAATGCTCTGAGAAAGAAATGAAACCAGCTATTCATTATTATTAGCAAAGGGTCCACATTATATCTGTAAACATGTTCAATCCAATAGGAAAGTAGCCATTTTTCCTGTGAAATGGATAAAGAACAAAACATCTGTATACAAAAAAAGAAGGATGTGCAAGTATTTTTGAATCCTAGGCAGCATTTCTCTGTAATGTGTAGTAGCACACTTATCAAATTACAAATTTTGTTACTTGAACTTAGAAATCTCATTTTATCCATGGTATCATAAATCTTTTTAATGTACGGAAATTTATTGTCGTTTTAAATCTTTAGCACAATTAATTTTTTGTTAGTGAATCAATTACAATTATATCTGTATATGATGGATAAACAGTATTAAACTTCGTAAACCAATTTATTTAAAACTATTTTCCTGATGAGAGAATTTAATTCAATAGCAAAGCTTACTAACAGTAGATGTTTTACGCAGAAATGTAAATACAAATTTACTCTAAGTAGATCAATCTTGTGCATCTTTAATGGCCACTCTATATTGAATAGAATTCACAGAAACTGGCCATAATTTTGTTCCTTTAAATTCCTATTCTTGTAAGAGGTGATAAAACAAGGTAGGCAAACTTTATTATTATTATAACTTTCAGCATTACTGATTAAATAACTTGAAATTGCCATTGGATTTTATTTTACCAACTGAAAATGTTTGCTGAGACCTAATAAAAAAGATCATCATATCATTTATCTATCTGTTTTGAATTATGTTTGCAGAATTCCTGTGGCATTCAGAATTCCTGTGGGGAGATAGTGGCATAGTGATATTGTCACTGGATTAGCAATCCAGAGACCCAGACTACGGCAGATGGTGAAATTTGAATTAAATAAAAATCTAGAATTAAAATTCTCATGATGACCATGAAACCGTTGTTAAAAACTCCTCTGGCTTGCTAATGACCTAGCATGACCCACATGTGATTCCAGATCCCCAGCAACGTGGTTGACTCTTAACTGGGGATGGGCAATAAATGCTAGCCCGCGATGCCCATTCCCATAAATGAATCAAAAAAAATTCTGAGTTTTATCCAACTTTCTTTTCTTACTTCCATGTGCAATGCAATTGCACTGCTATACTTCATCCACTTGCTGCCTGTCAGTGATAACAGCAGAAAACCTGTCCGACCCTATTTGTACACTAATGACCTCGAGTTCTGCTTTGCCGCAACCTTTCTCGGCTTCCCTATCATTTCTTATTTCTCATATTACTTGTCTAACAGCTGGTTTTGGATGAGCTGAAGCCATTGGGTGGAATTTTATTTCACCTGACCTTCAGGAAGGCAGGATTCGCCAAATATGTCAACGGTAAGATTTCCAATTAGAGGAGCCTCAGCAGGGGTCAGAATGACCGAAATAAATTACTGAGGATGCAGAACTACTGGAAGACAGAGAATGTAGAAACTTTCTCTCTGTCTTTGCTGATACTCCTGCCATGGGATCTGAAAAACTGAAGTAAGATGATGTTTGCCAATGAGGAGGAGAGGAAGGAAAGGGCCAGCCTCTCAAACCAAGCAACCATACATGGAAGAGGCCAAGTAAGTGTGTAGCAGGAATCTGACCCCTCAATATTAGAGACAGTAATCCAAAAGCATCAATGACCACAGGAGAACAGGAAAGGTGAGTGGCAATGTACTCTCTGACTTTCCCACCATTCTCATGAACAACACTCCTCAGAACACAACAATTTGCAGCTCCAGTCATTCCTCCCTCTCCAGGCACCTGCTCAATCCGCAACTGGGCAACCAACACATACTCACCCTTATTTTGACATCTCACACTCATGCCTCACAGTCATTCTCCACAAATGTTTTCCTTCTCTCCCATCTCCCCAGTCCATTTCTGACACTCACAAATCTGTGCTATCACTCCTGGCAGGAAAAAAGAATAACCTTGGAGAGAAGCAGGGACAGGATGGACGTGGGAAATGGAATGATTCTCCAGCAATAGCCATTTTGATGGCCACTGGCACTGTGTGTCCTCTTGTTCTCGCAGGCTGCCGTATCAAAAGCACGGATCCTCTGATCTACCAATGGGAGTCTATTCTCTTGGAATTGCATCACTGGCCATCAACTATGGCGTCCCTCAATCTGGTTATAATTCCTTTATTGTGGAGTCCAATAGGTGTAGACAAAGGTCATAGGTAGAAGAGGGCACACACAATGTTAAAATGGTGGCACGGGCTTGTTGGGCTGAAGGGCCTGTTTCCTGTGCTGTGTTGTTCTTTGTTCTTTATGCACTGTGGAGTGACATGTGACTGAGGCGAAGGCAATTGCCAGTGCTGGTGTTGTTATTCCTCTTGTCCCCCATCAACGAGAGCTACATAAGCTTCTTCCATGCTGTGATGAAGGCTGATAGCAGCGAAGTGCAGCTGAAGGTGAATGAATTTCAAGATACATGAACTGGCGGAAATCAACACTTAATCAGTGAAAGCACTCTCTGAGAAGAAATGCTGTGAGGAGCAACCTCTCATCTAGGCATGGCTGGAGCTCTTCAGTTTCAGTGTTCAAAGAATTTTCAGCCTGTTGTTTCACTGAAGATGACAAAAGCAAATTGCAAACAGCTCAGAAATATAATGCACATTTGTTAAAGTTAATCAAACTTATAGTTCATTACCTATTTGCATATTCTAATGATTTACACTCCAGCCCAAGGAGGTTTTACTCAATCATAGAAATCCTACAGTACAGAAAGAGGCCATTCAGCCTATCAAGTCTGCACCGACCACAATCCCACCCAGGCCCCATCCCCACATATTTTGCCCACTAACCCACTAATCCCTCTAACCTACGCATCTCAGGACGCTAAGGGGCAATTTTAGCATGGCCAATCAACCTAACCCGCACATCTTTGGACTGTGGGAGGAAACCAGAGCACCTGGAGAAAACCCACACAGACACGAGGAGAATGTGCAATCTCCACACAGACAGTGATCCAAGCCAGGAATCAAACCCAGGTCCCTGAAGCAGCAGTGCTAACCACTGTGCTACCGTGCCGCCACAATTTAACCTGCCTGGTTAAATCCTGGAAATGGGTGGGGTCAGAATTTAGCACCTCCCTCGCACCTGAACCCACATTTCTATGGCAGTTAAAACTCTGCCCATTGTCTTTGGCGCCTGCCAAAAATACAACCCTCTTTTCACCAATCCCATTCCCCTTCCTGGCCACTGCCTGAAATTGCATCAAACTATTCACTACATTGTAGTCTTTTTTGACTCTGAGCTGTTCCCATACACTGTCCATGACTGAGACCACCCACTTCCACCATCTTTTACTGAAGTCCCTTTCCATGCTTTTGTGGACTTAATAATTCCACTGCTCCCACCAACAACCCTCCATATTTCAACTAATCTGAAACTCAGCTGGCTGAATCCTAACCTGCATCAACTGCCAATCACCCACAATTTCTGTGCTCACTAAGCTACATCAGCTCATGTTGGAATTACTCTCATATAAAATTCTTACATCTGTGTTCAAATTTCTTGATGGCCTTGCTCCTACCTTCTCCAGCCCCACAAACCTCCAATATCTCTGCTGTCCTCCAATTCTGATCCCTTTCACATTCTTGAATTCTATCACTCCACTGATCATGCTATGCTGTCATCTGCCTCAACTTCTAAATTCTGGAACCCCTTTCTGAACCCCACTGCCTTTCTCCCCCCTCCTCCTTTAAATTCCAACTTAAATCCAACCTCCTTAATCAAGCACTTAGCCTGTCTTAAATCCACTTTATGGGACACGTGTCAAACTTCTGTTTGAAACAAGTAGTAAAGGGAGTTGATGTACAGATTAGCCTTGAAGGAACATGCTCAAGGGGGTGAATGACCAAATCCTCTTTGTGTTCCTGTGTCCCATGCCTGGACAACAGCGGTTGAGTCATTTCCAGGGGCATCAAATATAGCTTCAATGGCCTCAGAAGCAGCAAGGCTAAGTACAATGCTTCATCTCTCCATCAATTTACAATGTCAGCCATGACTCAGTTGATAGCATCATCTCTGGTCAAATTCTGGGTTCATGGCTCACCCCAAGACTTGAGCACAAAAAACACTTAAGAGCAGTACTGAGGCAGTGCTGAACTGTCAGAGGTGCCATCTTTCAGGAGAGGTCTTAACTGCCATCTCAGGTGGATTTAATAGGTCCCATAGCACCTTTTTAAAGAAGATTGGGGGTGTAATCCAATACTTACCCCAAGTCATAGCATGAATTGGTTTATCTGGCCATTGCTGTTTGTGGGAAACTCCAGGTCTATCATCTTTCCACCCCTCTGGGATCCTTCCCTGTAGTTGTGAATCAATTTGCCTTGTATGAAGGCGAATAGACTGTAAGCAGGATGCATGCCAAAGCAGATGATAAGGATGTGTGGATGGTCCTATGAAATAATGAGGATATGACTGACAGAGGAGATGATGATGTGTCTGGGAGAGTTAGTGACAGTGTGCCTTGATTTGGCAATGAGTGAGATCCTGGTGGATGTTAGGTGGGTCTAAGTTGAGAGTGATGAGAACAGTGACTTACCGTGGCAGAATGGAAGAGATCATTTATCCGTTGAGGCTGGAGGCTGTCCTCTTCTGCAAGGCATTAAGTGCTGACCATTGCTACCACCACCTCACATGCTGGATTGGTGATCTAGCTGATAGGTCTTTACCCTGAATGTAGGTATATCATATTGCAGCTGGCCTCCACTGCATTCAGCAGGTTCTCCAGGAAGGTATTGGTGAATCTCAGGGCAATGTGCTTCTTAGCTTTCACAGTAATAATTTTCCAGCTGTAAGTATACTAGCTGTGTGTAGGGGCAGTCTTTAAATGTAGCGCCCTGATCATTAAAGCGCTGAGGTGGGGCGGGGTGGACGAATCAGAGGCCACCCACCAGCAATATGGCTTGGAACCCGTGTCTGCAATTATTTTTCTTCTAAGTGTTGCACTGTATGGCGGAAAAAGCCACCATTGCCCTTGGCAGACTCAACGCTGCTTTTCCTGCCTGACATCGGCCTTTGTTGATATCAGACAAAATATCAATCCTGCTTCCCTTATTCCAATTCTTCCATCCAAACGAAAGTGATTATATTGACACTTGTGATGAAGTGTGAGAGCTTAATCAGGGTATGTAAAGCAATACGTTCCTGAGTGAAGTGATCTAGATGTTGGAAATTCTCCTGACATTCTAAGCAGCACAATGGCACAGAGATTCCTGTAATCCCATTGCCTACAGGTGAACACCCCTTTTAAATACTGTCTTCTGTCATGCTGAGAGACAAAGAATGTCTTGGAGACAGCACTATATAAACCATTCACTCATTGGAGATTTGTGCTGCTTCACCAGCTGTTTCTCGTGGGCTCCATGTACCATGACTTTTAAGAAGCCCAAATTGGTATCCTCTGCGAGCAGTGAAAAGAATTAAATCAGTGCTGTCCTAACGCCACAGGCCATACCAGCAGACGTGACGATAGACGTTCTAACTTGGGCAATGCAGATTCATTGAATGAACTTGCACGTCTCTCTGTAAAGAACAAGCTGGACAGTGGATCAGTGCTTTCAACTTGAAGGTAAGGTAATTTTGAAGAATTTCTGGTGTGGCAGAGTTCCTGGGAGTGCTGTGAAGTGTTTCTGGAGGTGTTTCGTTAAGTGTCTGGAATTAGCAAGGAGTGTTGAATCATCCGCACAGGTGTGGCAGAGGAGGAGGTGACCCCATTCACACACAAGCAGCAACAATGTTGAGGATTCACCATTTTTATAAGAACTCCTTTTACTCATTCTTTGCATAAATTTACACAGCTTATAACTGTTTGAGTTGCCATCCTTTTTGCAGATATTAGATCCCTTCCCAAAAGTTTTTTTTTGTTTCTGTTTCCTGTACGAAACAATGCTACTGCAAGGCAGAAAATAACAGTGCCCAGCTAGCGCAAGTATGATTGGAATAGTTCATTGTCACTGGCTTTGCAACAGCAAAATACAGGTGAGGAAGGGGAAGGGAAGGAACTCTGTGTGGAGGGAAGAAAAATATGGTCCTCCATAAAAGGCCCCACCCACATCGTGACTAATATCAATTCTTGTTTGAGCTACAATTTCCTCCAGTTAAACATTAAGAAGACTGCAGACATTGGCCGGAACTCTACCACCTCACCCGCCATAGAATCAGTGCAGGCAAGGGTCAGACAATGGGAATCTCTGTTGATCTTGGGCAGGAATTTCTGGTCTCACTCGAGCAAGGCCGTAAAATCCCACTCAGTGTCTTAAATCATAAGTTGCATGAACCGGGTTTGTAACTCCTTGGGTTCAGGTGGTTTGCTTTATTTGCTGTAACTATAGATACATGTCATTGGTTATCAAACTTTGAAGATAAATGCTGTAAACTATTAAGAAATCTCTTTCATTGGCTTTAATTCTTTCCCCTGTAATATTCTGTGCATGTTTAGCATTTAACCAGTCTATATACATGACACTGCACTACTCAATGTAATGAGAACCACTCCTATGTACAAATGAACTAGGAATGGGAGTCAAAGAAGTTATGAATCATGAAGGAGATTATCATGCAGTTACGCTGCTTCTATCATGGCCTGGAGCCTCAAACCAGGGCAAGGGTGATCCTCCTATTAGTTTTGAAGGTTACCATCGCACTTACATTCTAGGCCAAGTGATCCTTCCAGGTAGAAACATCTGACACCAGCATATTACAGTTTGCCTAATATTGAAAGGCCAAGGAGCTGACATGATTACAGAAAAAAATGGACTTCATCCCCTTCTCTTTGAGTAGGGAATACCAGTAAGTAAGTCCAGGTGAGTTTGCAGGAATAACTAGGTTCAGGGTGCCATTGACTGCAAGTCGCTCTGTATCTCCATGTCAATGGATTGCAATTTTACAAATACCAGGGCTACAACTCTGAAAGCATAGTTTGTGTGTGATCACACCAAGAAGTTCATCTCAGTGAATGCCTGTAGCCATCTTGGCAGCACCCCTAATACTTTTATCCTGCAGAATATAAGGATAGCAGTTTGGTGACAAGGGCTACCTCTACCACATATGGCTTATTTTCACTTTCAACAATGCAAAGTCCAATTGAGCCACCCTCAACACTCAGGAGCAAGCCATTGGTCTTGTAAAGGAAAGAGTTTGCAGCTTAGATCACTCAAGGGATCACTTTGGTATTTACACGCCCAAGATACTGTCCATGTTTTTGATGGTGTACTGCATCCACTACAATCTTGTAATACTGACGGCTCTGTCACTATCTTCTGGGCTCTGGAGACCATCCTTGGAAAGAGGAGAAGGTTACATTCGCCATGTGCAACTGGGTAAAGTAAGGTGGGGGCCACATTGTGAGGATCCACTTCCACTCCAACCCCAACATGGATCCGAACAAAACATTCATACTCCATCACTAAGTTCCCTTGGGCAACATCATTCAATAAAGGCTAATAGTGAAAACCTTCACTCAACAACTTCAGCCAGTAACACATGAATAGAGCAAAAAAAAACCCTAGCCATAATCACCCTATGTATCCCTCTAATGCCTATCTTGCAGGTGCCCATGCTGGACTCTTAAGCCATGCTAACACAATGGCTGCAGTATGGCTGCGTTACGCAGTTGACCTTCCCTTGGAGAGAATGCCAATGGCCTTACAGGACATCCTAGAGCAGCATTGGACCATGAGGACCTGGTGTTGGACTGCACTGTCTCAGTTTAGGTGGCAGCATTCTGGGCTGGCTGATTGAGAGGCAACAGCAAAAGAATTGGCAGTGTTGTCAGTGCTGAGAGCAGAAATGAGAGAGGTTAGCAAATTTGTGCTCGATGGTACCTCTGCCGTTCCACCAGTGCAGTACGTTAGCAATCCTGCTGGAGCACTGTTGCCAGACTTTGAGCAGTTTGATCCATAGTCGTGATTGCAGCTGTGTCTCTGGATGTCCTTGAACTTTTACTGTAACACTGAGAGATACAATGATTTTGCCTGTACTGCATTTGAAGGTGAGATAATGGCCAGCAGTTGCTCCAGATGCTTGGGTGGGTTTAGTAGTGCTATCACTGAGGTTCCTACCACTTCAACAGTGGGAAGTATGCCTTGTGCCATGGCTGTGGGTCTATCAATGCATTAGTCATCTCGGTATGTATCCTGATCAACATTTTTATATAATCCACTCCATCTGAGTTTCCTGTTGCAAAACCCAGTTGCTCCCTCATCTTCTAGAGGGATTTGTACCTGAGCTGACCTATCTTGCTGTCCTAGCTTCAGCCCAGTGACTCAGCATGGTTTGTCTCCAGCTCTATCTTAGCCTCTGAGGTATGCAGAGTGCCAGCACCTGTGTTGCATGTTTGGTTAAGTGTCAATGCCTCTACCTGAGAGGTCCATTGTTGCTCTTAACACTTCCTCATTAAGTTCTGTTATATGGACAGTTAGAAATTCCTTACTATCTGAAAGCTCAGACACATAAGGGGATATTAGGTGTAAGGCAAGGATGGGTGGGGAAGAAAACAGGAGGTTCATGGTGCTCCCATGTGTATTTCCATTTGATTTCACATTTCAAAATGAATAACAAAGAACAACCCAGCACGGGAAACAGGCCCAACGAGCCCGTGCCACCATTTCAACAAAGCATTTTCCTACACCTACCCTGCCCCGTGTGTATGTGAATGGTACCCCTAATGTAACCAGATTCAGGGGAGAATAGTGTAGGGTCAATTTGGTACACCAATCAGCTTAAGAGCACATCTTTGGGGTGTGGGAGGAAACTGGAGCACCCAGAGGAAACCCACGCAACCACAGGGAGAATGAGCAAACTCCCACAGACACAGGCCCAAATCCATGTATCTGCACAGCTAGCAGTGATAGTCACTGAGCTGTTGTGGTGCCCATCTGCTGGTCCAGGATTAAGCACACACAACGACACGAAGTACTAGGCCACTCTCGAAACCCCCAAGAGCAGCCCACGCACGACCCACCGTGTGCATGCCCCTCGTCTGACAACAAGGTGGACCGACACCTGTGGGTTAAAAGAGACAAAACATTAACATGTAATATTACATTTCCAGTGTTGTCCCGAGGCTCTGACCCTTTTTAATACCATTTTCTATAACCCTCCATCCCTGTTTCACTCATGTGTCTATCTAAGTAAACCTTAAACAAGTCCAACGTGCCTGCCTCCACCACCTTACTTGGTAGTGCGTTCCATACCCCCATGACCCTCTGCGTGAAAAACCTTCCTCTAGTATCCAAATTATACTTCTCCCTCCTCATCCTTAGATCGTGACCTCTCGTAACAGTTGTCCCCAATCTAGGGAAAAGCCTGCCACTGTTGACTCTATCGATTCCCTTCATTATTTTATACACCTCTATCAGATCCCCCCTTAATCTCCATCTTTCTAAGGAGAAGAGCCCCAGTTTTACCAATCTTTCGTCATAACTCAGTCCTTCCATACCAGGCAGCATCCTGGTAAACCTCCTCTGCACTCTCTCCAGCGTCTCCACGTCCTTCCGGTAGTAAGGTGACCAGAACTGGATGCAGTACTCCAAATGCGGTCTAACCAACGTTCTGTACAACTGAAGCATTAGACGACAGCTCTTATACTCTATACCCCTTCCTATAAAGGCTAGCATTCCATAAGCTTTCTTCACAACCTTCTCTACCTGTGTTGACACCTTCAGAGACTTGTGCACTTGCACTCCCAGGTCCCTCTGCATTTCTATACTCTTAATCGGTCTACCTTGTATCATGTAACTCCTCCCTGCATTACTTCTTCCAAAATGCATCACCTCGCATTTGTCAGGATTAAATTCCATCTGCCATCTATCTGCCCAGTATACCAACCTATCTATATCCTGCTGTGTCACCTGACAATCCCCCTCGCTATCCGCCAATCCTGCCATCTTGGTGTCATCTGCAAACTTGCTGATCACACCACGTACGCCCTCTTCCAAGTCGTTTATATATATTACAAAGAGAAGAGGTCCCAGTACTGAGCCCTGTGGCACACCACTAGTGACTGACCTCCAGGCAGAAAGGGACCCTTCCACTACTACTCTCTGTCTCCTATTGCCCAGCCAGTTTTCAATCCACCTAGCTACCTGTCCTTGTATCCCATGTGCCTTAACCTTTTCTACCAGCTTACCGTGAGGGACTTTGTCAAACGCCTTATTGAAATCCATATAGATGACATCAACGGCTCGTCCGTCGTCAACTGTTTTTGTCACCTCCTCAAAAAATTCTACCAGATTCGTAAGGCAAGACCTCCCCTGAACAAAGCCATGTTGCGTATCCCTAATCAGATCGCAACGCTCCAAATGCTTATACATCCTATCCCTAAGAATTTTTTCCAATAATTTTCCTACCACCGATGTCAAACTCACTGGTTTATAATTACCAGGGTTATCCCCACTGCCCTTTTTAAACAGCGGGACCAGATTAGCTACCCTCAAGTCCTCTGAGTCCTGTGTCCAAAGAAGAGACAAAGATTTGCGTCAGAGGCCCAGCAATTTCATCTTTCACCTCCCTAAGCAAGGTGGGGAGTGAGTGCAGAAGGCCCATGAGGAAACAACTTGCCATTATCTTTGGCAGCGCCAGGTGCCACTGGTTGTTTGGCATTGGTCCAAATAATTCTGTGCACCACCTCCTTCACAGCTCTGAGAGGATTCAGGTGTACCAGTGCTCTTATTATCCTGGGGGGTTTCCTCCTGTTGTGGGCCACTTCTCCTGCAATAGAAGGGACACCATCCATGAGTCCTTGGATGATATACTGCCATAGGTGAACAGCCATACATTTGTCAAGGCACATAGAGGAGCGTGTGCAGTTGTTGTTATGGAGGGCGTATTTGTGGATGAATTTACGATTATTAGATGTGAGCCCTGAGTGTCAAAATATGGTGATCAGAGAGAGATGGGAGAATGTTGCAATGAATGGTGTGAAGATGAATATGAAATGTGATGTGCAGGTGCATTCATTCACCTTAACTACCCAAGTGAGACCATTGAACTTTCTTTGGCCTGCGCCATTTCAGCACAGGAAACAGAAGTCTGGGCCAGTTGGCTAACAGACAAAGGAAAGGCACTGGCTAAGTAGCAGTGGTGGGAGAAACGTATCCCCCTTTTTCACCTGTTGCACCAAGATATCAATTGAGCACCAGAGAATTTCAAAACACGATCTCTATCCAGCTACTCCATCATTCTCCTTTTCACTCTGTCATCCAAAAGCAGTTTTAGCACTAGCTCCACTGAGAACGCCCTGCCACTTTACAGGATGGAGGTAGTTAGTGCAGGCTAGCTGTAAATGGTGTTAGGCTTGAAAAGGCTTGGATCTCCCCACTGAACACCACATTAACCAGTGGCTGCAACAGCAATCATGTAATTAGAAGGCAGCCTGAAGTTGGCATATTGCCTACTGGACAAGCAACAAGTGTGAGTTAATCACATATCAGCACGATTTTATATGCAAACTGCTGGGTATTCTGTAGGTGGCCGGCTGTTGGCCAGCAACATGATCTTCTGGTCCCACCATTGTCAATGGGGTTTCCCACTGAATGCATTCCTTGCCATTGGGAAACCCATGTCGCTGGTGTGCTGTCCGTGGGACTGGAAGATCCTGCCAGAGTGAAGGTCTGGAAAATTCTGGCAATTGTGTTCCTATGCCTGTTATTTTAGGCCTGAAGAGTTTATTCTGATACGGTTATATAAATGTTGAGTTAAGCGCCATCATTATAAAGAAAAATAGTTGTAAAGTTAAACCTTTCTTGAACTTCATTAAAAAAAACCTCATCATTAAAATACACAATAACAAAATATTTGTTCATGAATTTTATTTTGAGGAATGCAAATAATTAGAATGGAAACACCGCAGAGTAGCAATTGATTGAAATATTAGCGGCAAATATTCATTTGTTGGCTTCCAAGTACTGTGATTGATTAGTATGGAATGCATACTAAATCAATGTCTGACCTGTCTGCCTCTTCACTTCCACTGCTTTCAATGTCTTCTTGAATGTTTCCTAATGGTAGGAGAAGGTACCTCACATTTGTAGTTTCACCTGCCACTTCATTCCAGCTTAGCATGCTTTTAGCTGCTTTCACCCATAAGTTTTCAGGATCTGCATCTTCGTCGTCATTAAACCATACTTCCTAGTAACACAGTGAGAGCAAATTAGGAACATTTTCTTAGCATTTGATAATGTTTTAGTGCCTGGAAATAACAAGCAATGTTAATGATGAAAAATTCTCAACCACCTTGGCTCAGTGGATAGGCAGTCTGGAGACAAAATATAGAATAAATATATGATTTCATCAAAGCAATTATGAGAAAGTGGTTATGAGGCTCAATCCGCTCTGTTAGACCAAGGCTCCCACCTTAAACACTCTGGAATTCACCGTTGATGAGAAGGTAAGTGAAGCAGTCTTGTATATAATGTGGCTACAAGAGTAGGGCAGAGATTGGATGTTCTGATATACGGCTCACTTTCTGATCCTTTAAAGGCTATCCATCATCTACAAGGCTTAAGACAGGAATGTGATGAAATATTCACCATTAGCCAAGATGGGGACAGGCATTGCACTTAAACTCCAAATGTGATGTCCCATAGCACCTCATGGATGCCCAGTCTTGAGCTGCTGGATCTATTTGAAATCTATCCCATTTTACACAGTGTTAGTGCCAGACAACATGGTGGAGTGTATCCTCAATGTGAAAACAGGACTTTGCAATGGTCGCTCCTAACGATAACTGCCATGGACAAATAAATTTGCAGCAGGCAAGTTGGTGAGGTTGAGGTCAAGTATGGTTTGCCTTCTTGTTCATCCTTTAGGACTTGGTCAGCTCGGTTAGTAGACCGAATCACTCTTGGTGATGTCATTGAAGTCCCTCACCCAGAGTGCATTTTGTGCCCTTGCCACCCTTAGTGCTTTGTCCAAGTGGAGTTCAACATGGAGGAATACTGATTTATCAGTTGAAGAGGGGAGTGATATGTGGTAATCAGCAAAAGGTATCCTTGCTTATGTTTGACCTCATGCCAGGAGACTTCTGCCTGTAGGACAGGCAATACCTAGGGACAGTGATGTTGGTGTCTGGTACATTATCTGTAAAGTATGATGCCTCGAGTTTCACTCTGTCAGGCTGTGGCAGTCTGTCAGACAGTGCTTCCAATTTTGGCACAAACCCCAGATGTTATCAAGGAGGACTTTGCAGCATCGACAGGGCAGAGACTGCCATGGTTGTTTGTTCCTGTGAAGTGCCTTGGGTTGTTTTGTTATGTTAGAAGTGTTTTATATATACAACTTACAATTTAATATGCCTATAACTGCATTTCTTTCTTTTAATTGTTCACTTACTTTACCAACAATCTGACAAAACCATAGGCACAAAAATAGGTCACACTTACTTGACTTGTCTTTATCCAGTTTTGTTCTAATACATTTCCATGTGCATTGCTAATATTTAAAGCTTGTTGAAGAAGACGGTTTGCCTGTCCCACTTGACCAGCCAACATATAACAATATGCTTTCAGATGAAAGAGTCGTGGATAAAAAACTGGGCAGGTGTTGCATCGTTGTTTGAATTCACGCAGGTACTATTAAAATTTGAAATTAAATGTCATATTTATTATTACACATTTTAAAACATATGGTGGTATTTACCAAAATAACTATTGCATTACAATTAAATGCAAATTCATCATAACAAACTAGGAAACAGCTCTCTAGATTTCTGTCAGAAGTCTCTTCACATGGTGACCGAAACAAGCACAAAACCAACACTAAGATACCTTAATGTTATTAACGTAGCACAAATTGTTCTTTATGAAGATAGGAATAAATGTACAATAGGATGGTTAATGAGTTAGATTTTACAGTCAATAGCGAAGCAATGGCATTTGTCACTGACCTTAATGAAAGCCATTCACAAAGATATAATTTCTATCTGTGGTGCCAATTTACCCTTTTATGTTTCAAGCCGGTGCCAAGTTATGGGAACCTTCAGATGTCCAGCAGTAGCAAGGTCATAAAGCTAATCACAAAGCAAGTCACAGTAAAAAAACACTGAATCCCTTCACTTTTAGGTGAAAATTTTACAGAGAGAAAGTAAAAGGTTGGGTTGCATACAT
This sequence comes from Carcharhinus amblyrhynchos, assembly GCF_965287045.1. Lineage (NCBI taxonomy): Eukaryota > Metazoa > Chordata > Chondrichthyes > Carcharhiniformes > Carcharhinidae > Carcharhinus > Carcharhinus amblyrhynchos. The sequence continues at coordinate 56,823,530 of NC_137334.1, forward strand.
GGGATTAGGGGAAAAGCTAAAATGTTGTGAAAAAATAGCTTAAAAATAAATTCATGGGATGTTAACGTTGCTGGCAAGGGAGAAGGTCACAGAATGGAAGCATTAACTCTGTTTCTCTCTCCACAGTTGCTGCCAAACTTGCTAAATATTGCCAGCACTTTTCTTAAATGTCTCCAACTAATGGATATATCCCCCCTTCGTTTCATTCACTTCAATTTTTCTCGGGATGCTTTATACATGCTATCATATATCAAGGACAGTTATTCTCATAATATCTCTGGAATTCAGCTCTTTTTTGCATGTTTGATTCAAAGCTGAAATGAGATCTGGAGCTGAGTGATTCTGAAGGAACCTAAACTGAGCATTGATGAGCTGATTAAGTGCTGCCTGATAGGCACAGATAGAGGTGGCACAGTGGCATAGTGGTGAGCACTGCTGCCTCACAGTGCCAGGGACTCGAGTTCAATTCTGGCCTTGGATGACTGTGCGGGGTTTTTGCACGCTCCCCCCATGTTTACATGGTTTCCTCCAGTTTCCTTCCACACTCCAAAGACGTACTCTTAGGTTGATCGGTCATGCTAAATTGACCCTTAGTGTCAGGGGGATTAGCAGGGTAAATATGTGGGGTTAGGGGGATAGGTGGAATTGTCTGTGCAGTATCAATGGGCTGAATAGTCTCCTTCTGCATTGTAGGGATCCTATGATTCCGTGATAGTCAATGACATTTTCCATCACTTTGCAATGATTGAGGTAATGGATAGGGCAATAGTATTCTTTCTGTGCTGGAACAGCTTGGTTAGAGGTATGGCTAGTTCTGGAGTGCAACTTTTTTGCACTATAGCCAGGATATTCTCAGGGCTCATAGTCTGTGTTATATACAAAGTGTCCAGCTGATTCTTGATATCACCAATGGTAAATTAAATTAGCTGAAGATGACATCTGCGATGCTGGGCACAGCCAGCACTTTACCGGCTACTGGCAATGCTTTCCCATATGCAATGCTAGAAAGAAGGTCCTTTTTCCAGAAAGCTGCAGCAGCAACTTGGTGCTTTTCTTGCTGTTGCAGGAGGCTTATGCCCCTCACTGGAGGTGAATGTGGAGCTGCGTAAACTGTTTTTAAATGTAGAAACGCTTCCTTCTATGTACCTGGCTTGTGGACATGGCATGGATTCTTGGTGGTGTTAGGAAACTAGGAATCTGATGGTAATAAAGGCTATATAATTGGCACAGTTGCTTTCCCAGTAAACGCTAGTGGGTTGTTTGCTGGGCTTAGAACTTAATAAGAAGCCTCACAACACCAGGTTAAAGTCAACAGGTTTATTTAGTAGCACAAGCTTCCAGAGTGTTGCTCCTTCAGGTGAGTGGAGAGTTGTGTTCACAAACAGGAAATACATTGACACAGATTCAGTTTACAAGATGATGGTTGGAATGCGGGTCTTTACAGGTAATCAAATCTTAAAGGTACAGACAATGTGAATGGAGAGAGGGTTAAGCATAGGTTAAAGAGGTGTGAATTGAATCCAGCCAGGATAGTTAGTGAGATTTTGTAAGCCCAGGCAAGTCATTGGTGTTACAGATAGTGTGACATGAACCCAAGATCCCGGTTAAGGCTGTCCTCATGTGTGCAGAACTTAGCTATCAGTTTTTGCTCGGCAATTCTGCGTTGTCATGTGCCATGAAGGTTGACTTGGAGAACGTTTACCTAAAGATCAGAGACCAATTGCCTATGACTGCTGAAGTGTTCCCCGACAGGAAGAGAACACTGCTGCCTGGTGATTGTCAAGCGGTGTTCATTCATCCGTTGTTGTAGCGTTTGCATGTTCTTGTAACATACCATTATCCTTGGGACACTCTTTCCTGCAGCGTATCAGATAGACAACATTGGCCTAGTCACAAGAGTATATATCGTGTACCTGGTGGGTGGTGTTCTTGCATGAGACAATGGCATCTGTGTCGATGATCCAGCACATCTTGCAGAGGTTGCTGTGGCAGGGTTGTGTGGCATCGTGTCACTGTTCTCTTGAAGGCTGGGTAGTTTGCTATGGACAATGATCTGTTTGAGGTTGTGCGATTGTTTGAAGGCAAGAAGTGGGGATGGCCTTGGAGATTTCATCTTGAAGATGTCATAGCTTTTCCACTCTGGGGAAGTACTGGACGACAAAGGCTACTCAGTCCACAGGATCTGCTCAGATGAGGAAGATCGCAACAGACACCTACAGATGCTGAAAGACGCCCTCATAAGAACAGGATGTGGCGTTCCAACGTGCCACAGCAAAAAAACCACACTGACTTCCTCAGAAGACAAACACGGAAAATGGCTAACAGAGTAGCCTTCGTCGTCCAATACCTCCCTGGAGTGGAGAAGCTACGACATCTTCTCCGAAGCCTTCAACTTGTCATCGATGAAGACGAACATCTTGCCAGGGCCATCCCCACACCCCCACTTCTTGCCTTCAAACAATCACACAACCTCAAATAGACCATTGTCCACAGCAAACTACTTAGCCGTCAGGTGAACAGTGACCACAATACCACACAACCCTGCCACAGCAACCTCTGCAAGACATTCCGGATCATCGACATGGATGCCATCATCTCATGCGAGAACACCATCCACCAGATACATGATACATACTCTTCTAACTTGGGCAATGTTGTCTACCTGATACACTGCAGGAAAGGATGTCCCAAGGCATGGTACATTGGGGAGACCATGCAGATGCTATGACAACAGATGAATGAATACTGCTTGACAATCACCAGGCTGGAGTGTTCTCTTCCTGTTGGGGAACACTTCAACAGTCATGGGCATTCAGCCTCTGATCTTCATGATCTGATCTGATCTGAAGCGTTCTTCAAGGCGGCCTTCACAACACACGACAATGCAGAATCACCAAGCAAAAACTGATAGCTATGTTCCGTACACATGAGGACAGCCTCAACTGGGATCTTGGGTTCATGTCACACTATCTGTAACCCCCATGACTTGTCTGAGTGTGCAAAATCTTACTAACTGTCCTGGCTGGACACAATTCACATCTCTTTAACCTGTGCTTAACCCTCTCTCCACTCACATTGTCTGTACCTTTAAGACTTGATTACCTGCAAAAGCTTGCATTCCAACCATTGTTTTGTAAATTGAGTTTGTGTCAGTGTATGCCCTGTTGGGCAACACAACTCTTCATTCACCTGAAGAAGTAGTGACACTCCGAAAGCTTGTGCTACCAAATAAACCTGTTACACTTTAACTTGGTGATGTGAAACTTTTTACTGTACCTACTCCAGGCGAACACTGGTGTCTCCACATCTTGGAACAGTCCAGGGAAAGCCAGAAGAGGGCAAGATGATAATGGGATCTTAGGAAAGCTAGAAGAGGGCAAGATGATAATGGGATCTTGGGAAAGCCAGAAGAGGGCAGGATGATAATGGGATCTTGACCTGATGTCCATTTAATTCCTTATATGATCCAAAACCTGTTTTGGCTGGAACATTTAATGCAAATCTAGGGAATGTATAAATAAATTAACCTGTGATTTGTGCTGAATAAACAAAATTCTTCAAGATATATCATCATCATGTTTCTTTTGAGTAGGATTAAAATGTCACTTTTCCAGTATTTTGTTTGAAGCAGTTAAACATTTGTCATTCTGAAATTGAGGGCTTAAACATAATAAGGTAAAAAACAAACCTCTTTTGTCTGCTGGTAGACCTCCATGACAGTTTCCTGCCTTTCCCACAGAGCCTTTCTAAACACCAAAACTTGACACTCCAAAAACTTGGAATAACCATACATTGAGAATAGTGAAGGGTTTGTGTAGGATATCAGTCGCTTTGCCATTTTAAATGCTGGACGAGCTTTGTTCCATTCTGACAATCTAGAGTACCTGTTGGACCAAGTCTAAATATCAGCAAATATAAAACACTACAGATAAAAGCATTGAATAATATTTTCCATACAGACAATGTCTAATTAATTATATTTTAATGACCTGAAAAATAAATAATTGTAATATCATTCAATAGTAACTGTTGTAATATTCCCAGTCTTTTGAGTAATTAGGGAATGCAATTCTATAAAAAAAACACAATCATATGAATATGTGAAAAGAAATGAACAAACAATAGACAGAAAACAACTGTCTCGTTCAACTAGTATCTTCCATATAATTATCATTTCCAGGCACAACCCACTTGTACAGAGAAAAAAAAAATGAAAAAACAAAATCCAGGCCATTTTCAGGGAGAAATATGCTGTAAAATTTTTCTCAGATCCTGTTAGGCAATCTAAACCAGTTCAAGAGTTCATATAGACTCTGACTTGCATTGTAGGTTACCTATCTCTCTGAGATTGTACCTATCTCAGCCAAAAATAAAACAGACATTTTGAAGAAATAAAGCGAACCGCCATTCATCACACCAGTTTAACCTGATCCATAGCTCAATTATTCTCTGGGAAATAAAAAATCACCAAACTTCCAATCTAGTTGTACCCTTGCATAACTTCTAAGCTTGATCTTTTGCTCTTCCTTGTCTCATTTTAATTGGTTTACACAAATATTAATCTTGTCTCCTTGTTATTGTATAAACCTTGACCATATTGCCCTGAGCTCATTAAACCCATTTTGGCAACTAATGTGCTTTGGATTAGGAAGTACTTTTGTGACCCTGCTCAGAACCATATCCAGACCTTCTATCGCTCATCCAAAAGCGAAATACTGCGGATTCTGGAAATCTGAAATAAAAACATGTCTGGCAGCATCTGTGGCAAAAGAAACAGAGTTAGCTTCAGGTTGTGACCTTTCATCACATTTTTCTCTCCACAGCAACCAGACTGCTGAGTATTTCCAGAATTTTCTGTTTTTACATCTATTCCCCCATCATGTGATGGGTGCCAAAACTGGATACGAGATTCAAACTGGGGTTAACCAAGGTTTTGTACAAAGAAAAAATGGTATGTTTCACTTTAGGGTGAGTTGCCCTGTGAATACAATTGAGATTTTTGTTTGCCTTAGTTAAAACTTCACAACATTCACCATGAATCTTAATGCACTAAAACATCCAGACCCTATTCTTTGACAGTTGACTTTAATTCTGTTCCCTGCAAGGGGCAGTCACTGAACTTCTCACCCTACAACCTCTGAGAGAAGTTCACCCAAATAATATCACTCCAGCAGGCTGCCCGTCTAAAACAAGTGTAAAGAGGCAACTTGCTGTCTGCTATAATATGAAAATCAGGTGGCTGTCCACTGCCATTCTAATACATTGCAGGTGTTCAGTGGAATGCTGCAGGTGAAGGTACAGGTGACTTGTCTGCCCTGAATAGTACGACTGGTCCCTCAAAGAAAAGCTTATTACTTAACCTTTTGGAGCCTTAGTGGAATGTCCAACACTTTTTATTGATTAGAATGACCATGGCCATTGCTCTAGCCAGTGTGCTTTTAAAATTCCCTTTTAAAATAATCAGCAAACGTGAAGAAGGTATCTGCCAAATGCAAGTGAATGCTTAAAAACATAAGAAATAAGAATATAAGTCCGGAAGTCAGGATCACAGTTTGAGGATAAAAGGTAAACCTTTTACAACAGAGGTGAAGAGAAATTTCTTCATCCAGAGAGTGGTGAGTATGTGGAATTCACTGCCACGGGAAGTGGTTGAGGCGAAACACTGCATGATTTCAAGAAGAAATTAGATATAGCTCTTGGGGCTAAAGGGATCAAGAGATATGAGGGGAAAGGGGGAATCGGGATTTTTAATCTGATGATCAGCCATGATCATAATGAATGGTGGAGCTGGCTCAGAGGACCGAATGGCCTACTCCTGCTTCTAGTTTCAATGTTTCTCTATGTTTCTATAAGAATCTGCTCTATAATTTAGTAAAATCATGGCTGCTTCTTCACTTTCCTGTCTGATTATCATGATTCCTTATCTCCTTAGTATCCAAAAATGTATTGATATTAACTTTGAATGTATCCAACAAATGAGCATCCACAGTCCTCTAGGGTAGAGAACAACAATTCACAATCCACAAAGTAAAGATATTTCTCCTCAGCCCAAAGTGACTTTCCCTTTTTTCTGAGACCATGCCCTGTAGTTCTAGACTGTCAGGAGAAACAGTGTCTCAGCATCTAGCCTGTCAAGCCCTCTCAGATTCTCAAGCATCAAAAGATATTATCAGTAGATATCAACTATTATTCTTTAAGTCCAGAGTATGGCCCTTTATATTAAATCTGTCCTCATAGAACAACATTCTCATCACAAGAATCAAACTTGTAAACCTGTGATGCACCATCACTGTGGCCTGTACACCATTCCTTAAATAAAGAAGCTGAAATTGTACACAGTTCTCCGGGTGTGGTTTCACCAAAGATTGGTAAAAATTGTAGCAATATTTCCTTATTCCAACCTCCTATCAAAAAAGATCAATATACCATTTGCCTCCTCATCATTTAAAAAAAATCATTTTTATATACATCCTACTGAAGCAAAAAGAATCATAGTCATAGAAAGGTTCTAGCATGAGAAAGGCCACTTAACCCATCATGCCTATGCTAGTTCTCTGCAAGAGCAAATCAGCGAATTCCATCCTTCACTCTTTCCCTCTGGCTTTGCAACTCTTTTTCTCTTCAGTTGCTTATCGAAAACCCCATTTGAATGCAACACCTCCACAACACCCTCAGGGAATTCATTCCAGATTGTAGCCATTTGCTGTACAGAAGTGTTTTCCTTCGCCTCTTTGTTGGTTATTTTGCCATTTACCTTAAATTGGTGTTATTTGTTTCAAGACACATTGGCCAATGGGAACAATTTCCATCTATCTGTCCAAACTCTTCATGGCCTTGAACAACCTATCAAATCAAACCTTCTCTCAACCCTCTCTTTAAGGGAAACAGCACCAGCTTCTTCTATCTGTCCATGTAAGTGTAATTCCTCATTTCTGGTACCCTTCTTGTAATTTTATTTCTGCATTCTTTCTAAATCCTTTAACATCCTTCCTAAGATGCGGTGCCCAGAATTGTACACAATACTCCAGTTGAGGCTGAAACAGAGTTTATTAAATGTTCATCTTTTCTTTGTTTTATATCCTCTATGCCTCCATTTATAAAGCTTGTACATCTTTTTAACCACTTTTCAACCTGTCTTTTACCTTGTTGGAATTCTGCCTTTATTTTATGTTGCCTCTCCTTATTTTTCCTATGTATCAAACTGTACCACTCCACACTTCTGTGTGTTAAAGTAGATCTGCTGCTTGTCTGCCCATTCCTCCAACCTGTTGATGTCTTCTTGAAATCCATCACTAGCTTCCTTACAGTTTACTGTAATCCCAAGTTTGGTGTCATTTGCAAATTTTGAAATTGTAGCCTGCACATCCAAGTCCAAGTAGTGAATATATAACAAAGAAAGCAGTGTCCTACTACTGACAACGGGGAGACACCACCACCTTCCAGTCTCAAACACAACTGTTTACCTCTACTCTCTCTTTTCTGTCACTTGAACAACTTTGTATCCATGTTGTTACTGTTGCTTTTATTCCATGGCCTTTAACTTTACCTATCAAGTCCATTATGTAGCATCTTATCAAGCTTTTGGAAGTTCATATATACCATATCAACCACATTGCCCTCATCAACATCTGTTACCTTAATAATCACGAAAGAAAATTAACTAAACACAATTTACTTTTGACAAACGCACAGAAACTGTCCCCGACAAATCCACTGTTTCCAAGTGACTGTTAATTTTATCCCACATTAATGTCTATAAAAGCTTTCCATCAAAGATTAAGCTGACTGATCTATAGTTGCTTGGTTTATCCTTACACTCTTTTTTGAAAATATCAGCTATATTTCCAAATTTCCAGTCTATCCTGTGCCCTAGGAGGAATGGAAGATTACAGCCATTACCTTCTTAATTTCCAACCTTACTTCTTTCAGTATCCTTTGATGCATTCCATCCAGTCCTGGTGATTTAGTTTGGCCAGCCTTTCCAATACCAACTGCTTATCAATGAATCCATATTTCAACTACCTCCTTTTTCACCACAACTCTGGCAGCATTTTCATCCTTGGTAGAGTTACATACAAAATATTCATCTAGTGCCTCTGCTATATCCTGTGTATTGATACATTGATCTACTTTTTCACCCCTAACCAACCTCACCCCATCCCCATTTATTACCCATTTACTATATACATGTTTATGAAGATTTTTGGATTTTTTAACCTTAGCTGTCAACCAATCTGTGCACACCTCATGCTGAGATAAGTGATTTATAAGCTTTTGAAACTCAGTCAAGCATTCATAATGGACTCAACTGTCTAAATAACCTTCTGTAATTCTAGACAATAGAGCTTATTAAAACTGAAAGAACAGGTTTTGTTTTACTACTTTAGAACAGATGGCATGTCAGTCAAGAGTGGAGCAGAAGGTTGGATTTTTTCTACCTTTTAGCAATACGGAGTTTTTTCTGTAGGTTAAAGAATTCTCTTTAAAATCTCAAATCTCTTCTGCATTTTTTAAAATATTGCTTTTTCAAATTAAATGCAATATACAAAAGCATGTTTTCAATTATGTCCTATCCCTTCTCCAGTAACTTGAAAAGGATTCAATGGAAACATGCTACTTGCATTGGGCACAAGAGAAACATCTGGTGTACTCTTAAATTGCAACATGTGAGAGGTGCTGAATGTCAGATAGGATGCTAAATCAGAGCCCAGTTTGTTTTTCAAGCTGGGTGTAAAAGATTCCGTGGCACTCTTTTGAAGAAGTCAGGAAGCTATTCCTAATATTTATCCTTCAATCAACAATATTAAAAATGAGCTATCTAGTCATTATCATTGAGGGAGCTTTCTGTGCACAAAGCAACTGCTGTGTTTCCTACATTACAACAATGATTGTGCTTCAAAATGAAAGCTGTAAAATGCTTTAAGATCCTCCAAGATCATGAAAGATGCTATATAAATGCAAGCCTTTCTTTCTTTTAAGCAATTAATATTACATTACCAGAGTGCTACTGATGAATTAAGCACCAACAGCAAGCTCTTTTCAGACTTTATAACAGGATCATCGATTACTCCATTGATAAAAGCAAGACATTCATCAAATGGTCTTAGTGCGTAACCTGTAATCAAAATTGTATTGTTGGTCAGTGTACAATCGTAAACACCATGACTTCCATCAGCAGTGGGTTGCCACTCCATAGTGACTTACCTGTTTTTGAAATGGAAAGCACCTGTCTAGCCTGACTTGCCTGATTCAGGCTGGGTGAGACTGAAGAAACAACATGTGATGAACTGCAAAAAATGTATGTGTAGGATGTGTCCCCTTTTTATGCCACTAGCTGCCATAAAGCTGGTGAATTTAAAGGTTTTATTGCAAGGGAGAAGGTAAGTTTCCATGATAAGTGAATGGGATGTGGGGGTGGGAGATTGGACATTGGTGGTGGGAGATTCAGCTCTGTGGCGGGGGGAATCTGGTCATCAATGGGGTAATGCAGGACCCTGACATTGGATGGGGCTTCTGGATATTGTGGGGGCAGCAGGTCAGAGGTTGGAACATCGGTGGGGGGGATGGTATGGGGGATTCGGACATCATAGGAGTTCAGGCCAGAGTGTGGGGCCAGGTTGGAGAGGTGTGAGGTTTGGGGGGTTGGTGTTGTTCAGGTTGGGAGCTTATGATCATGGGATTGGGTCAAGCGGATGGTTGGGTTGGGGAGATGTCATTCAGGTTGTGGGGGGTGGGCAGATCATTAGGCATGTTGGGGTTGTGGGGGATTCTGGAGATGGTAAGGTCAGTGGGGGTTTAGAGTTTGGGTTGGGGGATGGGTTGAGAAGGGTGTCACCATGTCAGGGGATTGGGTTGGGGATGTTGTTCAGGTCAGAAGGATCAGCTTGTGAGGGGGTCAGGTCAGGGAGGTCACCAGTTGGATCAGGTGGTGCTGTTCAGAGGGGTGTTGTCATTTGAAAACACAATTGAACATTTTAAAAAAATCCTTAAAACAGCCAATCAATTTGTACACATGGAGAGATTCAATATAGAAGCAAGGAGGTAATGATAAGTCTACATTTCTGATATTGTATTTGTTTTGGATCTGTGAAACTAGTGTCATACATATTCACTAGTATGACACAAAAGATCAGAGGATACAGTTATGATGCCAAACTAAAGATGGAATTAGATGAGCACTTGGAAGGGACATAAAAAATTAAAAGGGCACAAGAGAGAAGTTGGGAAATGGAATTAGGCTAGATCACGCTGGTTTGGCACAGATGCATAGACAAATGTTTAACTGTTAAGGGGAGGTTTCTTTGGCAGCAGGCAGAAGGATTTAAGCCCTGAAAAGTGTGACTGGGTCAGGCACCCAATCCTGCCCACTTTTGGGTTAACCCTCAAACTCCCACAGAACTATTAGGTAAGTAAATAAAATATTCAAAGAGGCAATTAACTGAGAATTTGTTGCCTTATTCTGGCTTTAACAGCCAGCGCAAAGGTTTCCTGGGCTGTGTGTAACTTGCCAGGGCTAACCAGGGCACAGTGGGAAGCACTTCAGAGAAAGTGACTAGCTGACAAGCCTTCAAAGGGTCAAATCGTGCTTCAGTGAGAGGCCAGTGCTCACAACACTTCTTCCGAGAGGCTAAAGTTTCCTTTCTATTTTTGTAGTTGCTGCACCCTCAAGAATCAATATACAGTTCAGCCATTCCAACCATTACTGTGTCCCATTAACTAGAATCTCTTTGACAGAGATAATGTGTCATCCCATCAGCCCTTTCTGATTGATCAGAAAATCTGAAATTGTTTCCAAATAAACAGTGAGATGCTAATCCCATAGTACTGTGCTTCCTAAACCTTTTTCTGCCCTGACTCCAGTTTAATGCTGTAGACGTGGGTGTGACCTCACAGTGAAAACTGGGGCATGCGGGATGTAAGTTAAGTGTACTAGGGGTTCAAACAGTAAGAATACAGGCACCAAAAACAAATAAGACACCTATCATTTTGTAGGCTCAATTGCTGACAAAAGTTGGGCCTCAGAGCTCATTGAAATAGAACATAGAATACTACAGCACAAACAGGCCCTTTAGCCCACAAGTTGTGCTGATCATATCCCTACCTACCAGACCTATCTATAACCCTCAACCCCATTAAATCGCACGTACTCATCCAGAAGTCTCTTAAAAGACCCCAACGAGTTCACCTCCACCACCACTGATGGCAGCCAATTCCACTCACTCACCACCCTCTGAGTGAAAAACTTACCCCTGACATTTCCTTTGTACCTATTCCCCAGCACCTTAAACCTGTGTCCTCTTGTAGCGACGATTTCAGCCCGGGGAAATAGCCTCTGAGAATCCATCCTATCTATACCTCTCAACATCTTATAAATCAGGTCACCTCTCATCCTTCGTCTCTCCAGGGAGAAAAGACCTAGCTCCCTCAACCTATCCTCATAAGGCATGCCACCCAATCCAGGCAACATCCTTGTAAATCTCCTCTGCACCTTTCAATAGTTTCCACGTCCTTCTTGTAGTGAGGCGACCAGAACGGTGCACAGTGCTCCAAGTGGGCTCTGACAAGGGTCTTATAAAGTTGCAGCATTATCTCCTAAACTCAATCCCTCAATTAATGAAGGCTAGCACACCATACACCTTCTTGATCACATCCTCCACCTGCGAGGCCGACTTAAGAGTCCTATGGACCTGGACCCCAAGGTCCTTCTGATCCTCTACACTGCTAAGAGTCCTACCCTTGATATTATACGCCTTCATCCCATTGGACCTGCCAAATGGACCACTACACATTTATCCATGTTTAGACCACATGCACAGGTAAAAGATATTGCAAACATGGAATATTGCAAAAGTGGAATCGTTGTGGGTGGAGATTAGGAACAGCAAAGGGAGGAAGACGCTGGTGGGTGTCGTCTATAGGCCCCCGAATAATGATCTGGAGGTGGGGCGGGCTGTTAACGCACAAATAAGTGCGGCGTGCAGGAATGGGACGGCAGTAGTTATGGGGGATTTCAATCTGCATATTGATTGGTCGACCCATGTTGGACGAGGTGGGCTCGAGGAGGAGTTCTTGGAATGCTGCCGGGATAGTTTCCTGGAACAGTGTGTGTTGGAGCCGACGAGGGAGCGAGCTATCTTGGATCTGGTGCTATGTAATGAGGCGGGTAGAATTAGGGACCTTGAGGTGAAGGATCCTCTTGGAGAGAGTGATCATTGTATGGTGGAGTTTCTGTTGCAGATGGAGGAGGAGAAAGTGGGTTCCCGGACACGTGTCCTTTGTTTGAATAGAGGGGAGTATGGTAGGATGAGAGAAGAATTGGCGAATGTGGACTGGGGGAGCGCGTTGGAAGGTAGGTCTGCTGAGGAGCAGTGGAGGATCTTTAAGGAGATCTTTCTTGGTGCTCAGCAGAAATTTATTCCGATGGTTAAAAAGGACAGTAGGAAGAGAGGTAATAAGCCGTGGATAACGAAGGAGGTGAAGGAAAGTGTTAAATTAAAAGCGGAGGAATTTAGAGTAGCTAAGAGCAGTGGGCGAGAAGAGGATTGGGAAAGGTTTAAATGTCAACAAAGATTGACAAAAAAGTTGATAAAGGAGGGTAGAAGAAGCTATGAAGCTGGGCTAGCACTTAATATAAAAAAGGATAGCAAGAGTTTTTATAAATATATAAAAAGGAAGAGGCTGGCTAGGGTGAACGTTGGTCCCTTAGCGGATGAGAAAGGGGACCTAGTGGTAGGGGATGGGGATATGGCTAAGGTCTTGAATAACTTTTTTGTTTCTGTCTTCACGGAGGAGGACGTGAATAATTTGCCGGGTGTTAGCGATGGAAAGGTGGTAGGACTGGAGGGTCTTAATGACATTACTGTTACTAGAGAGGTGGTGCGCGACAGACTGGAGGGGCTGATTGTGGACAAGTCCCCAGGACCGGATGGAATGCATCCGAGGGTTCTGAAAGAAATGGCGGAGGTGATAGTGGATGCCTTGGTGGTTATTTTCCAGACGTCGCTGGATTCCGGGGAAGTGCCGGAGGATTGGAAAACGGCTAATGTTACGCCGTTGTTTAAGAAGGGTGCCAGGCAAAAGGCGGGGAATTACAGGCCGGTTAGTTTAACGTCTGTGGTAGGTAAAATGTTAGAATCCGTCATTAAGGAGGAAATTGCGAGGCATCTTGAAGGGAATTGCTTGATAGGGCAGACGCAACACGGTTTCATTAAAGGGAAGTCGTGTCTGACAAATTTACTGGAGTTCTATGAGGATGTGTCTAGGGCGGTGGATAGAGGAGAGCCGGTGGATGTGGTCTTTCTGGATTTTCAGAAGGCGTTTGATAAGGTACCTCACAAGAGGTTACTGCAGAAGGTCAGAGGACATGGAGTTGGGGGTAGGGTGTTAGCGTGGATAGAGGATTGGTTGTCAAATAGGAGGCAGAGAGTGGGGGTCAATGGGTGCTATTCGGATTGGCGGTTGGTGACTAGTGGGGTGCCCCAGGGGTCGGTGCTGGGGCCTCAGCTATTTACCATTTATATAGATGATCTGGAGGAGGGAACCGAGTGTAGGGTGTCGAAATTTGCTGATGACACCAAGCTTGGGGGAAAGGCAAATTGTGCGGAGGGTGTGGAGAGTCTGCAGAAGGATCTAGATAGGCTGGGTGAATGGGCCAGGAAATGGCAAATGGAATTTAATGTTGGCAAGTGTGAGGTGGTCCACTTTGGTAGGAAGAATGGTAGGAAGGACTATTACTTACGTGGCGAAAAACTGCAGCAGGCGACGGTGCAGAGGGACCTCGGGGTCCTTGTGCATGAGTCGCAAAAACCCAGCCTGCAGGTGCAGCAGGTGGTCAGGAAGGCGAATGGGATGCTGGCCTTCATAGCGAGGGGGATTGAATATAAAAGTAGGGAGGTCTTGCTGCAGCTGTATAGGGCATTGGTGAGGCCGCAGCTGGAGTACTGTGTGCAGTTTTGGGCGCCGCACCTGCGCAAGGATATTTTGGCCTTGGAGGGAGTGCAGAGGAGGTTTACTAGGCTGATACCGGAGTTGAGGGGGTTGAGCTATGAGGAGAGGCTGAATAAACTAGGCTTGTACTCGTTAGAGTTTAGAAGAATGAGGGGAGATCTCATTGAGACGTATAAGATGATGAATGGGATGGATAGGATAGAGGTGGAAAGACTCTTCCCGCTCAAAAAAGACAGTAGGACTAGGGGGCACAGCCTCAAGATAAAGGGGGGGCAGTTCAGAACGGAGTTGAGGAGGAACTTCTTCACTCAAAGGGTGGTGAATCTCTGGAATTCTCTGCCCGTTGAAGTGGTGGAGGCTGCCTCGCTAAATATTTTTAAGAAGCGGGTTGATGGGTTTTTGATAAGAGAGGGGATTAAGGGTTATGGGGAGAGGGCGGGAAAGTGGAACTGAGCCACGACAGATCAGCCATGATCTTATTGAATGGCGGGGCAGGCTCGAAGGGCCAGATGGCCTACTCCTGCTCCTATTTCTTATGTTCTTATGTTCTTATGTTCTTATTTCAAGAGGCTTCACAACCAATCCCAGGACTGTCAATTCTGAGTCTCTGTAACATGGCCACTTATGCTGCCTCAGAGCTCAGGATCCAAATTGCTCTTCCCTTGACCCATAGTTTGGGAGCCCTGGCAAAGCCCACTGGCAGAAAACGTGGGATTCTGGCTATCTACTAGTTTCTCCCAATGGACAAAGTAATCTTCTCTGCTGGTGTTTCTAAAATTCCATTAAATAATTAAAGTATTTTAGTTGTAAACCATTTCAGTCCTAATATTTTTATGAAAATAGAATGAGGAATAGAAACAGAAATACTAAAATAAGCAGGCAGAAATTTTAAAAATCCTAAAAAAAGTCATCCATTCTGAAGATAATTACCTTCTTGAAGAGAAAAATCGAGACAAGCTGTATAGTATGTTGCCTGACCAAGTATGTTGTGTCGTGAGACTGAAAAGTCCTTCATATATGTCATTAGGTCAACATAATCTCCAAGTCTACAAAATAGAAAGTGTTTTATGATAGTAATCTTGTCATGTTTATTGCTTGCAAAATATTTTATCTTTGCACACATAATGAATCTCTATATAAAAAAGAATTGCAAATATAGGGAGCTGGTTGAGAATGGTGTTTATGTTATTGGACAGAGAATAAGAGTTCAAATCCCACCACAGTAGCTAGACAGTTCAAATTCAGTTAGTTAAATAAATTTGGATTGAAAAGTTAGTAATATTGATCATGATTGTCGAATTGATGTAAAAACCCATGTGGTTCAATGGTGCTCCTTTAGGGTAGCAAGTATTATCTTTATGCAAACGCAGGCCAGCAGCAATGTGGTTGACTTTGAACTGCCCTCTGAAATGGTCTAGCAAATTATTCAGCAGAACCAAAGTCACAACTCCACAGGATACCCTCCATTGTGTTGTGTGGCAATACCACCAAGCTAAATGGGATCATTTCAGAATAGATCTAGCAGTTCAAAACTGGGTATCAATGAGATACTGTGGTTCATCAACAATAGAGTTATACTCCACCATAATTTGCAACCTTATATTCCTGCATATCTCTCTCTACCATTATCATTAGAACCAGGGAGCAGTACTGCTTCAATAAAGTGGAAGAGTAGCACTTCAGTCAATTTGATTCACTCCATGGGCTACCAATAAAGGGTAGAGTGCAGTGATACAGCAAAGGCTATCAACCTGACAAGATCCTGGCTGTAGTGTTGAAAACATTTGCCCCGGAACTAGCCGCATCTCCAACAAATGTTCCAGTGGCAACTACCCAACAATGTGGGAAATTGCTCAGTTATCTCCTGTCCACAAAAGGCAGGACAAATTCAATGGGGACAATTTGAGGAGTTTTTTTTCGTATAACAAAAGAAGATGGAGATTTGGTCTTTTGCCTATCACAGTTTTCTCACTTCGTCAGGAACTGTATTCTTCTTTAAGGAGAATGTGAAAGAATTAGCTGTGGTTATGATGAGGCACACTAAAATTCAGCTATATGTTTGTATCTCAGATGGCTTATGACAAGAACATAGAGTAAGCAACTATATTCCATGCTTATTCTGCAACTCTCCTCGGTACCAGCATTGTTCTGAAACAGTTTTCTTTCCCAGTCTAGCTTCATCAGAAACACATGCTGCATTTTATTTGTGAAACCTAGTGCAGCCTGACATCTAGCAGATCTCAAGAAGTAGCAGAAACATGTTGATTCTCCTATCAAATCAGTTTTGGATCTGGTGACGTAGTTACAGTAGAGAAACAATACACTACTCCCTGAGACTAAGTAGTGGGCTTAAAATCAGTGGTGTTCCAAACACTGGGAACTTTCAATAAATATAATAATTAGACTGAACCCAGAAACTACTCCAGAGTCAGACCAGTTTTCATTGAGCTGTTGCAATTTGTGTAATACTAGAGGATGCAGACCACAGAATTATGTACATCATATACATCACACAATAATAACTACAATTAGTTCTACCAGTGGAGAGCTGGAGATAATTTCTATGGGTCTTACACATAGATCTCCATGTCATTAAAAAAAACAGCTTTCTCTTTCTCTTTCTGAACTACTTATGCTCTGGGAGATAATGAGAATTAGTTTTGAAAATAATCGGATTCAAATGTGCAATGGTTACATCTTACATTTCTATGATTACATTTCTGATTGCTACAGAAGTGTTAATCTATTTTAAATGTGATGACTCAATATCCCTTTGGGAATAAAAAAAATACCGACCTATCAAGTAACTTACCTGCCAGTAAGTAGCAAGGCTTTGGTCAGAAAAGGAATGATGAAAACGTCAATATTGGGTTTATTTATTAGTCCAGCAATTTTATGAGCAATGCGTCCTTAAAGTCCAAAAGAATAAATTAGATTTACAGAGAGTCGTGATAATAAATAATGGAATGATAGTTTTCTTTATTATTTACATTGAAGATAACAATAACAGTACGTACCATACTCAATTGATTCAGCAAGTCGTCCACTGCAAAGCTTCAGTTCTGAAAGTGCACATACTAAATGACCAATCATTTGTAATCCCTCATTATTCTTGGTAAGAACAAGACACTTCCGCAGAGCTAACTTTTCCATTTCTGCACTCTTCTCTTTTAGACCAACGAAATGATAACAACGGAAAGAATCAATGTAGGCAGAAATTATCTATGGAGTACAAAATAAAGCAAAAATAGATTAAAATTACAGGAAAGTAAGCCAAGAGTTCCTGCCTGGTTGTGCTTCTTTATTTTTAGACTAATTCGCCTGAAATCAGCATAACTGACAAAGAGGATTATGTCATTTTAAGCGCAGATTACACACAGAGCTATCTGAGCTTCTGCGATATTTGGTGCTAGTTTTAAAACATTGCTCAAGAAGCCGGCTGTATTTACAAAACTGTCCAGGATCAATTAATCACCAGGGATTTTCTGGTCATGCTCACCCCAAGACCAGAAAATCCCACCCAAGGCCAACAGGCTTTTGCATGGTCCTGTCCCACCCGCTACAATTCCTGTGGCAGGCAGGAAGGGGAAATTCCACCCTCTCCTGCGAATTTCAACCAGTTGAGCTTCTTTACAGGTCTATGAGGAGGCTCCTACAATTAAGTTGAGTCTTTTGGGTATAAGGACACGAACAGAAATTCCTTAAAAGCTGCTAAATGTGTTAACTGGAGTACTGTGTGCAGTTTTGGGCGCCGCACCTGCGCAAGGATATTTTGGCCCTGGAGGGAGTGCAGAGGAGGTTTACTAGGCTGATACCGGAGTTGAGGGGATTGAGCTATGAGGAGAGGCTGAATAAACTAGGCTTGTACTCGTTAGAGTTTAGAAGAATGAGGGGAGATCTCATTGAGACGTATAAGATGATGAATGGGATGGATAGGATAGAGGTGGAGAGACTCTTCCCGCTCAGAAAAGACAGTAGGACTAGGGGGCACAGCCTCAAGATAAAGGGGGTGCGGTTTAGAACGGAGTTGAGGAGGAACTTCTTCACTCAAAGGGTGGTGAATCTCTGGAATTCTCTGCCCGTTGAAGTGGTGGAGGCTGCCTCGCTAAATATTTTTAAGAAGCGGGTTGATGGGTTCTTGATAAGAGAGGGGATTAAGGGTTATGGGGAGAGGGCGGGAAAGTGGAACTGAGCTACCACAGATCAGCCATGATCTTATTGAATGGCGGGGCAGGCTCGAAGGGCTAGATGGCCTACTCCTGCTCCTATTTCTTATGTTCTTAACTCCTATCATCTACAGTATTTTAAAATTAGGCTGGTCAGAGATAATGGATTGACACTATGTTTAAAAATGCTTATATTTTGTGATGAGACAATTTTCAGTTGTCTTAGTCAAACCTCATGATTATCACTTTTAAAAATATGAAGTAAAACGTTGTTTGAAAATGCTGTAAATCACACTGATGTATGGCAATTTTGAATTCTGTGATTTGCAGATGAATTTGAGTGGAAATTTAAGGGAAAAGATACTTTTCAAAATGGGTTTCATTGGAGCTAGAATTGACAACTTTGGCCAAAGCAGAAATGAATTTGTGATAAATCCATTTTCAGCTGTATTAACCAAACTAAACCCCGTTAGTCCCCCCAAAAAATTAAGGAATATCTCATAAAGAAGACTTTCTGTGTTTTAATGCAAATCAGTTGCGGAAGTTCATGGCAGGTATTACGTTCAACAGTTTTTTTTCTATTTATTCGTATGTGGGCATTGCTGGCTGTGCCAGCATTCATTGTCCACCCCTAGGCCTAAATATTTAGGATGGTGTGGGATCACATCTCTGACACCTCCAGCAGCCCCAACATTATATCATGCTCTAAAGAATATCGGTTAGCAAAAGGCTATACTTCTGCTCTCACTTTGGAGGAATCATAGAATCCCTACGGTGATGAAGGAGGCCATTCGGCCCATCAAACCTGTACCGACAACAATCCCACTCAGACCCTATCCCCCCAAACCCCATATTTTTACCCCACTAATCCCAAACGCTAAGGAGCAATTTATCATGGCGAACCCACCTAACCTGCGCATCTTTGGAATGTGGGAGGAAACCGAAGCACTTTGAGGAAAGCCACACAGACACAGGGAGAACGTACAAACTCCACACAGTTACCTAAGGTTGGAATTAAACCCATGTCCTTGGCACTGTGAGGTAGCAATGCCAACCATTGTGCCACCACCATGCTGCCCAAGAAGTCCTGCCTTGATGAGTTGCTGGACAATCAGACTGGCTGACAGCTCTCCAGTCCCTCCAGTTACAGGCTGTAGTGGCCAGAAAAGTCAATGCAGGCAGTTGCCTGGAGCTTTGTTCCAGGACTGGGAAGACATGTAACTGACAGGGAAGGTAGGGAACATAAGGGGGTGAGGGGGAGATTGGGGTTTTGAGGGATAGTCCAGGGTGGGAAGCTGGTCCAAAGGTCACTGGGCCTTAAAGGGAGAATGCCCCACTTAGAAGGGGCCTTTTGATGGAGGCATCCCTTCCCACCCGAGGTTGAGCTTTGTTTTTTTTCTCATCTTCCTAACCTGAACTCTCATAAATCTGCTAGCCTAATAATTGTGAGAAAAGGCTCTTATTGGCTTTAATTGGGACAAGGATGGGTTTCCCATCCGAGGCCTTGCCTACCCCATCATAAAATCGCAACCGGGCTGAGGCAGATGGGAATCCGGAAAGAATCCTGTCCATACAATCATGCAATTTCACACTCCCCAATCCCCCCATGCTCCCCTCCCTGTCCACCCTCCCACTCCTGAGTGTAAATCTCTGGCCCTAATTACAGTTGAGAAGTTGGCGGTGACTTACATGCTTGAACCACCATAGTCTGTATGGAGGGGAGTTCTTGAGTGTTGGTGGAGCCCGACTCATCCCGGCAACTATCCCCCACCACAGTCCTGACTTGTGCCTTGTAAAATATAGGCTTTGGGGAGTCATGAGGTGAGTTACTCGCCTCAGAATTCCCACCCTCTGATCTGTTCTTGTAGCCACAGTATTTATATGGCTGGTTTAATTCAGGTTCTGGTCATTAGTAACCCTCAGGATCATAGAATCACCTATTGTGCAGAAGATCATTCAGCCCATCATGTCTGCACCAACTCTCTGACAGAGCATCTTACCCAGCAGCGCCCCCCCCCGCCACTGCACTACCTCCTTAATCCCCAAATTTATCCCACTAATCCCCCTAACCTACAAACCTTGGGGATACTAAGGGACAATTTAGCATGGGCAATCCACCTAATCTGCAAATCTTTGAAACATGGGAGGAAACTGGAGCACCCAGAGGAAATGCACACAGACATGGGGAGAACATGTAAAGTTCACATAGAGAGTCACCCAAGGCCAGAATCAAATCCAGGACTCTGGCGCTGTGAGGCAGCAGTGCTAATCACTGTGCCTCTATGGATGTTGGTAGCGAAGGGAATACCATTGAATGTCAACAAGAAATAGTTAAATTCTGTCTTGTTGGAGATGGTCACTGTCTGGCACTTCTGTGGTGTATATGTTACTTGCTACTTATCAGCCCGAGCATGAATGTTGTCCAGGTCTTTCTGCAAATGGATACAGGCTGCCTGAGTATCTGAAGAATGTGAATGGAGCCAGATATTGTCAGTGAACTCTCTAGTTCTGATCGAATGATTTGAAGATGATTAGGCCGAGGACACTAGCTTGAAGGACACCTGTAGCAATATCCTGGAACAAGGATGATCCAACAACCACAGCATTTTCTTTTGTGTTAGATATGACTCCAACCAGAGCAGAGTTTTTCCCTGATTCCCATCGACTTCAGTTTTGCTAGACCTTCTTAATGCCATACTTGGTCAAATACTGCCCTGATATTGAGTAGTTACTCTCACCTCACTTCATCAGTTTGACTTCTTTGCCCATGTTTAGACCAAGGCTGTAATAAGGTCAAGAGCTAATGGCCCTAGCACAATACAGACTGAGCATCTGTCAACATGTTATGGCTGAGTAAATAAATACCACTTGATTGACTGACAATGACCCCTTGCATCATTTGAAGATGATCCAGGGTGAACTTATGATTTGATGATTGACTAAATGATTCAGCATTATCTTTTGCACTGTACTGGCTGTCATCATTGAGGATGGGGATATTTGTGGAACCTCATCATCTTCTTACTTATTTAATTGTCCACCACCATTCATGACTGAATTTCTCAGGACTGCAGAGCTTAGATCTATTTCATTGGTTGTAAGATCGCTTAGCTATGGTTCTCACATTTTGGTTCTGGTTGTTTGACGTGCAAATAGTCCTGCGCTGTAGCTTCATCATACCACAATTTTAGGCATGCCTGGTGCTGTTCCAAGGTTGATCCCATGATTTGGAGGAAATGGCAGAGTAGGGGATGTGCTAGGCCATGAGGTTACAGATTGTAATTGAACACAATTCTGCTGCTGCTGATGGCCAACATCACCTCCTGAATGCCCAGTTTGAGTCGCCAAATTTGTTTGCGATCTATCCTAGTTTGCAAGGTAGTAGTGCCACACAACACACAGGATCGCACCTTCAATTTGAAGATGGGACTTTGTCTCCACAGGGACTGTACAGTGGTCATTCCTAATAATACTGTCATGGATAGATGCATTTGTAGCAGGTAGATTGGTGAAAACTAGGTTTTTCCCTCTTGCTGGTTCCATCACAACCTGACACAGATCCTGTCTAGCAGCTATGTCCTCTTTGGCTTTGCCAAGTTGTCAGTTGTGGTGCTATCAAGCTGCTCTTAGCGATGATCATTGAAAGTCCTCATCCAGATTACATTCTCTTGCCTCACCATCCTCAGTGTTTTTCCCACGTGGTGTTTGATACAGAGGAATACTGATTCATCAGCTAATGGGTGCGGCAGGTCCGGGGGTGGGGGAGGGGATGATGCTGGTGGATGTACCGTAATCACCAGCAGGAGGTTGCTTGCCTGTATCTGAGTTGATGCTGTGAGGCTTCATGGGATCTAGAGTCAATGCTGAGGATTGCCAGGGCTACCTCCGCCCAACAGTAGACCACTGTGCCACCATCTCTGGTGGGTCAGTCCTGTTGGTGGAACAGGGCCTACCAGGGATGCTGATGGTGGTGTCTACAGTACTCATTCTGTCAGTATGACTATGTCACGCTGTTGTTGCATAATCTGTGAGCCAGCTCTCCCAATTTGACATAAGCTTGATGTTCATAAGGAGGATTTTGCAGGGTGGACGTTGCTGAGTTTGCCAATGTTGTTTCTTTCCCATTTTACTTCAAATGAATTGTGTAAATAGGTATTGATGTCAGCAAGTAAACCTTACTCCAACAACCATTAACCACTTCACTCTGTTTCTTGTCACTTAACTAATTTTGTATTCAAGTTGTTGTGTCCCTTTTATTCCATGATATTCAAATAAGTTTGAGCAGAAATGAGAAAAAAAAACTTGTCAGAATGGGCACAATTTTCGGTGAAATTTGTAACCATTCGCTGATTGTACCTCATGGATATTCGACTGCATCATCACTAAAATAAATTTACAAAAGAAGCATATGTGAAATTGTATGCCCAGATCAATCTGATGCATGATCATGTACAATAAGTCAGCTGGGCTGAAAATCAACATTGTTGCTTGCAAAGTACAAATATGTGGGTACTTAACTCTGAGGATCAGATTTTAGGGTAGGATCGATTTCCACCAGGCTTATGTCTCATTTTCATTTTGATAGAATGTCTTGTCTGGTGAGAGGGGCCATTTCTTCCACCACCTTTCAGCAGCATACACATGCAAATTAAATGGGTGACATAGATCATCAGATGTCCAGTCTTTTCTATTCTTATGAGACATCATTTCCGCTATCAAAACATACAAATATATTAACAAGGCATAACTTTGTCAAGAGCAGAACTCTTGAGTGAAAGTGATTATTTATAGGGACTCGCTACTATAGAATCATAGAATGGTTACAGAAGAAAGCCAATTGGCCCACCATTTCTGTGCTGATTCTCTGAAGGATCAATTCTTTCAGTGCCATTCTCCTAACTGCTCCCTATAGTCCTGACAATGTTCATTTTGGAAAATAATCTAATTTCCTCTTGAACATCTTGAATGAAACTATCTCCACCACACTCTTAAGTGATTTTAATCACTTAATACATAAGTTTTTTTTTCTGTTGTCATCATTGCTTCTTTTGCCAATTATCTTAAATGGTTCTTGATCTTTTCATCAATGGAAACAAGTTGTCCCTATCTACTTTGTCCAGATCCTTCATTATTTTGAACACCAGTATCAATGGTCCTCTCAACCATCTCTCCAAAGAGAATCAATCGTCTGGAAATTCGATTACGAGAAGCCACGCAGCTTACTGAGAATCAACTGCTTACAAGACATCGACCTCAACTAAGAGCATTAGCTCACCGAAGAAACTGTAGACCTGTCAGAAGAGACACTGAGACAACTTTGAAACCATATTGTTCTTTTCATCATCTGTACCTAATCTTTGTGTGAGTAGTGATGTATATAAGGTGAGCAAATAAGA
Source organism: Carcharhinus amblyrhynchos (assembly GCF_965287045.1). Classification (NCBI taxonomy): domain Eukaryota; kingdom Metazoa; phylum Chordata; class Chondrichthyes; order Carcharhiniformes; family Carcharhinidae; genus Carcharhinus; species Carcharhinus amblyrhynchos. The sequence continues at coordinate 56,847,039 of NC_137334.1, forward strand.
TGTTGCATTTTTAAATCTCTGAGCCAAATGTGGAATAATAAATAAACTTCATTAGTTTAAAACTCTCAAAAAGATTGTTGCTAGAATTATTTCAATTGGAACAATCAGTCTGAGGGTAAGGTAATACACACACCTTACTTACGACATGCAGAGATCTTGGACAGTTAGAGAACACATACATGTTTCTATAACACTGTGCTCCTACATCCTAATAGATTTTATCCTTTGTTTTGTACTGTCTTTCCATGTTTCAACCAAAACCCATTGAATCCCTACAGTGCAGAAAGTGGTCATTCGGCCAATGAATCTGCAGCAACTCTCTCAAAGACCATTTTACCCAGTTCTACACCCTGCTCTATCCCCATAACCCTATGCATTTACTGTGGCTAATCTATCTAACCTACACATCTTTGGACACAAAAGGGCAATTTAGTATGACCAATCCACCTAGCCTGAACATCTTTGGACTGTGCGAGGAAATCAGAGCACTCAGAAAAAACCCATAGACACGGGGAGAATGTGCAAACTCTACACTGACAGTCACCCAAGGCCAGAGCAAATCCATGCCCCTGGCACTGTGAAGTTTATTTATTAGTCACAAGTCGGCTTACATTAACACTGCAATGAAGTTACTGTGAAAATTCCCCAGTCGCCACATTCTGGCACCTGTTCGGGTACACTGAGAGAGAATTTAACATGGCCAATGCATCTAACCAGCAAATCTTTGGACTATGTGGGGAAACCCGAGCACCCCGAGGAAATCCACGCAGACACAGGGAGAACGTGCATCCTAATCACGGTGCCACATTTCCAGCCCAAATGAATCATTTCACACTTCTCTGCATTAAATTGTATCCACCCATTCCACCAACCTATGTTCTTTTGAATTCTATACTCTCCTCCTTACAGTTCACAATATTCTGTTCTGTATCATTCACAAATTTTGAAACTAAGGTCTTGATCATTAATACATATCAGAAACAGCAGGGGTTCTAACGCTGACTCCTGCAAAATTCAACTATAAACTTCCTCTAATCCAAAAAACAGCCATGAGCTACTGTTTCCAATCCAAGTTGTTACTGTTCCTTTCATTCCATGAACTCTAATTTAGCTCACAAGTCTATTGTGTGGCACTTTATCAAATGCCTTTGGAAGTCCGTGTACATTATTACATTGACAATATTACCCTTGTGAGCTTTCTCTGTTAAATTATCAAAACATTCAAATCAGTTAGTTAAATATGATTTTCCCTTAACAAATCCCTGCTGGTTTTCCTTAATTAATGCACATTTGCCCAAGTGACTATTATTTTTTTCCCAAATTATCATTTCTATAAATTTCCCTTCAACTGAGGTTAAAATGATTGGCCTGATGTTTACTGAGCTTATATTTGCACACTTTTTTGAATAAGGGCGCAATATTTGTAATTCTGCAGGCTTTTGGCATCACTCCTGAGTTAAGGAAGATCGGAAAGTTATGGTTAGCTTTCAAGCGCCTCCATAATTTCCATTTTTGCTCCCCTCAGTTTCTGTGGATGCATTTCATCTGGCCCTTGTACCTTATCAACATTAAGTGCAGGTAGCAATTTAATACCCTCTCCTTATCAATTTAAACAAATCCTGGTATCTGATCTATTTCCTCTTTCACCATGACCTGCATAGCATCTTGTTGCTTGATGAAGGCAGACATATTTAATATCTCAGCTATTACCTCTACCTCCCTGCATAAATGCCCTTTTGGAATCCCTAATCAATTACATTACTTCTTTTCCACTCCTTTACTATTTTTATGCCTATAGGTGACTCTTGGATTCTCTATTACATTAGCGGTTAGTTTCTTCTCCCATTCCATCTTTGCCTCTCTTATTATTTTTCAATTCTCCTCTGAACCTTCTAGTTCTCAGTTGTATGTATTCGGACAAATGGTGTCTATATTAGGCAAACTATTTAAACTGCAGTTTAAACTTTCAAGTGATTGAGAGCTAAATTCAAACGTTCAGAAAATAGGAACCATGACGCGCAATAAACCTACACCCTTTAACTATAATGCATGCAGCAGGCTATCCTTTTGATGTTTGCAATTTTAAATGATTCCAGCATACAGTCAGTACTGACTGCTGCTAATTATTTGGACGTCTGAGCAAGGGGCCAATATCATAAATGTTTTAAAGCCAGCTCGCACTTCATAAAATAGAAGGTGGGTTGGGCACATTGCATCAATGTGATAGAAACAGGCCATTTGGCCCAAACAGTCCAGTTTATGCTCCACTTCAGCAGGAATGGGTGTTGGCAGTGACGCAAAAAATAAATCCAGCTTAGTAAACATAAGAACATAAGAAATAAGAGCAGGAGTAGGCCATCTAGCCCTTCGAGCCTGCCCCGCCATTCAATAAGATCATGGCTGATCTGTCATGGCTCAGTTCCACATTCCCGCCCTCTCCCCATAACCCTTAATCCCCTCGCTTATCAAATATCCATCAACCCGCGTCTTAAAAATATTTAGCAAGGCAGCCTCCACCACCTCAACAGGCAGAGAATTCCAGAGATTCACCACCCTTTGAGTGAAGAAGTTCCTCCTCAACTCCGTTCTAAACCGCCCCCTCTTTATCTTGAGGCTGTGCCCCCTAGTCCTACTGTCCTTTCTGAGCGGGAAGAGTCTCTCCACCTCTATCCTATCCATCCCATTCATCGTCTTATACGTCTCAATGAGATCTCCCCTCATTCTTCTAAACTCTAACGAGTACAAGCCTAGTTTATTCAGCCTCTCCTCATAGCTCAAGCCCCTCAACTCCAGTATCAGCGTAGTAAACCTCCTCTGCACTCCCTCCAAGGCCAAAATATCCTTGCATAAGTACGGCGACCAAAACTGCACGCAGTACTCCAGCTGCGGCCTCACCAATGCCCTATACAGCCGCAGCAAGACCTCCCTACTTTTATATTCGATCCCCATCGCGATGAAGGCCAGCATCCCATTCGCCTTCCTGACCACCTGCTGCACCTGCAGGCTGGGTTTTTGCGACTCATGCACAAGGACCCCGAGGTCCCTAACAACACAACATGGGCGAGCATGGACTCCTAGCTTTTCTACAATTGTACTGGAGGTGTTGGTAGAGGAATCAGAAAGAGAGGAATAGCCAAGCTTCTCAAGAAACCAGATGGCCGTCCACATACATAATTAAATGGCAGTGGGAACTGAAAGGAGTGAAGGTTAATGTCAGAAACCAAGACTGACAGACCTAAATATGATGATGCAAAAAGTTTGGTAACCTCAAATGTGCAGCCAAGGTCATTAAAAGCATCTACAAATGTTGCATCATTAGCCACTGTTCTGGTTCAAATCACAATCCACTAAAAAAAACAAAGGTGACAAGAGGCAAAATCTTTTTAGGCAGGAACTCATTATAATCCGGAGTACATTGTCTGAATTGATGGTGGAGGAAGATACAATTATAGCTTTCAAAAGAGAATTGGATAAGTACCTGAAGGAAATAAGAAATTGCTGTGATATGAGGAAAGGGTAGATTGTGGAACTAGCAAAATTGCTCGTGCAAAGAGCCAGTACAGACATGATAGGCCAAATGGCCTTTTCCTATGCTGTAGCCATTCTATATTTATATCTGGCTATCAGTAATTTGCATCAATTTGGCTCATTCTTGGAACTCATTCTTAAACTCTACTGTATCGTCATATGCTTTGCACTATTGCAAGCCTCACATCCACACCTCACAGAATAGATACATTCCAATCAGAAAGAAAAAAGCGGAAGACCCACCATCTGTGGTTAAGTAAAAATTTTAAAGTAATATCAAACGTAAAGAAAAAGCATATCATTGCACAAAGGTAGGTCAGAGGATTGGAGAGAATATAAAGAAAGGAATAACTAAACGAGTGGTATGAAAGGAAAAATGAGAGCATGAAAGAAAGCTGGCTAGAAATATAAAGACGGAAAGTAAGAGTTTCTGTAATTATTCCAAAAAGAAAAGAATTAACAAAGTGAGTGATGGTCCTGCAGAAAATGAGTATGGGGAAGTAATAATAACGGAAAATAAGGAGATGGCTGATGAATTAAACAGATATTGTGCATCAGAGGAGACGATTAACATCCCAGAACAGAAGAACATAAGAAATAGGAGCAGGAGTAGGCCATCTAGCCCTTCGAGCCTGCCCCGCCCCATTCAATAAGATCATGGCTGATCTGAAGTGGATCAGTTCCACTTTCCCGCTTTTTCCCCATAGCCCTAAATTCCCTTGTCTATCAGAAATCTATCTACCCGTGACTTAAATATATTCAACGAGGCAGCCTCCACTACTTCAATGGGCAGAGAATTCCAGAGATTCATCACCCTTTGAGTGAAGAAGTTCCTCCTCAACTCTGTTCTAAACTGGCCCCCCCCCTTATTTTGAGGCTGTTCCCTCTAGTTCTGCTGTCCTTTCTGAGTGGGAAGAATCTCTCTACCTCTACCCTATCTAGCCCCTTCATTATCTTGTAAGTCTCTATAAGATTCCCCCTCAGCCTTCTAAACTCTAACAGACCCAGTCTATTCAATCTCTCTTCATAAGTTAACCCTCTCATCTCTGGTGTCAACCTGGTGAACCTTCTCTGTACTCACTCCAAGGCTAATATATCCTTTCGCAAATACAGGGACCAAAATTGCACACAATACTCCAGTTGCGGCCTCACCAGTGCCCTGTACAGTTGTAGCAAGACCTCCCTGCTTTTATATTCTATCCCCCTCGCGATAAAGGCCAACATTCCATTCGCCTTCTTGATCATCTGCTGGACCTGCAGACTGAGTTTTTGCAATTCGTGCACAAGGACCCCCAGATCCCTCTGCACTGTTGCATGCTGCAGCTTTTCACCCTTTAAATAATAATCCCTCCTACCATTATTTCTACCAAAGTGGATAACCTCACATTTGCTAACGTTATACTCCATCTGCCAGGTCCTCGCCCACTCACTCAGCCTATCCAAATCTCTCTGCAGACTTTCCGCACCCTCCACGCAATTTGCTTTTCCACGCATCTTCGTGACATCAGCAAATTTTGTAACCCTACACTCAGCCCCTTCCTCCAGATCGTCTATGTAAATGGTAAACAGTTGAGGCCTCAGCACCGATCCTTGTGGCACTCCATTAGTCACCAACTGCCAACCAGAAAAGCACCCATTGATTCCAACTCTGCTTCCTGCTAGATAACCAATTGTCAATCCACACTAACACCTTACCCCCAACTCCGTGCACCCTAACCTTCTGTAGCAACCTTTTGTGAGGCACCTTATCGAACGCCCTCTGGAAATCTAAAAACACCACTTCCCCCTCTGTCTACCGCACTAGTCACATCTTCATAGAAATCCAATAAATTCATTAAACACAACTTCCCCTTCACGAATTCATGCTGTGTCTTCTTGATCAAACCGTTCTTTTCTAGGTGTCTTCCTATTTCTTCTTTGACGATGGATTCTAGCATTTTTCCAACTATGGACGTTAAGCTAACCGGCTTATAATTCCCTGCCTTTTGCCTGCTACCTTTTTTAAACAGAGGCGCAACATTAGCTGTTTTCCAATCTTCCAGCACGTCCCCAGAGACCAGCGAATTTTGGTAAATAATTACTAAGGTATCTGCTATTACTTCTGCCATTTCTTTCAGGACCCTGGAATGCATTCCATCCGGTCCCGGGACTTGTCTACCTTCAGTCCCGTTAGTCTATCAAGCACTACCTCTCTAGTGACAGTAATTGCATTAAGGACCTCATCTCCCACCAACCCTCTATCTTTAATATTCAGCAAGCTATTTGTGTCCTCCACCGTGAAGACCGACACAAAAAAGTTATTTAAAGTCTCAGCCATTTCCTCGTTACCCATCACTAAAACCCCCCTCTCGTCCTCCAAGTGTCCAACATTCACTCTAGCCAGTCTCTTCTTCTTTATGTATTTGTGAAAACTTTTACTATCATTTTTTATATTTAGAGCTAGTTTAGCTTCATACTCTATCTTTCTTTATCGCTTTCTTAATCATTCTTTGTTGTTTCTTAAATCTTTCCCAATCTTCTAATTGCCCACTATTTTTAGCCGCTCTGAATGCTTCGGCTTTTAATTTAATACTCTCCTTTATTTCCTTCGATAACCATGGCTGGTTATCCCTTTTCTTACAGTCCTTCTTTACCATCGGAATATATTTCTGCTGAGTACCGAAAAAGATCTCCTTAAAAATCCTCCACTGTTCCTCAGCTGTCCTACCAACCAATCTGCGCCCCCAATCTACATTAGCCAATTCAGACCTCATCTTATCATACTCCCCTCTGTTCAAACTAAAGACACATGCTTGGGACCCTACTTTCTTATCCTCCCTCTACATCAGAAATAGCTATGAATTAGCAAATGGAAGAGAAGGAGAAACTCAGGAAAACTACAATCCCCAGGGAGGAGGTACTGAGCAAATCATAGCTGTGGGATGAAAATCCCTGGGTCCAGATGGGCTTCATCCTAGGGTCTAGAAAGTGGCTAAGAAGATTGTTGACTTGCTGGTTTTTATTTTTTCCAAATTCCCTAGATCTGGGGAGGGTTCCATTAGATAGGAAAATAGCAGAAGTAACTCCTTTATTCAAAAATGGAGAGAGACAGAAAGCAGAAAACTACAGGTCAGTTGGTCATTAGGAAAATTCTGGAAGCCATTATTAAAGATATTATAGCAGGGCACTTGGAAAAATTCAAAGCATTCAGACAGAGTCAATATGGTTTTGTGAAAGGGAAATCATGTTCAACCAACCGGAGTTCCTTGAAGAAGCAGCATTTGCTGTGGATAAAGGGGAACAGGTGGAGCTACAGTACTTAGATTTGCAGAAGGTATTTGCTAAGCTGCCACATCAAAGGCTATTGTGAAATGTAGGTTCATGACATAGGAAGTAACATTGGCATGGATAGGAGATCAGTTATCTAACAGAAACACAGTAGGCATAAATGGATCATTTTCTGGTTCGCAAGATGAAATGAGCAGGGTGTCATAGGGGTCAGTTCTGGGGCCTTGACCATTTACCTCTCCTTGACATCAGTTCTTTCTCTACCCACTGTACAGTCAGGGTGACTGTGACAATTTCTGCCAGAATGCTCCTTGGTGAAGTCTCTCTGCCACCTCTGCTAGATGTTATTCTCCTATTTGTCTCTGGAGGAGTTATTGCTCTACCCAATATACAGTCAGGGTGACTGCAATGACTTCTCCTCAGCATGAATCACAAAACATTGGTATGCAGGTACAGCAAGTAATTAGGAATGCTATTAGAATGTTATTGTTTATTGCAAGTGGAATTGAATATAAAAGGAGGGATAGGATGTTTCAATTATGTAGGTATTGGTGAGGCCGCATCTGGAATACTGTGTATCAGTCTCTTTCTTTAAGGAAGGATATAAATATATTAGAAGCAGCTCAGAGAAGGTTGACAAGACTAATACCTGGAGTGGGTGGGTTGTCTTATGAAGGAGGTTAGACAAGCTATGTTTGCACCTACTGGAGTTTAGAACAGTGAGAGGCAGCTTAATTGAAACATATAAGATATGGTGGATGTGGAGAGAATATTTCCTTTTGTGGGAGAATACAGAACCTGTTAAAAAATAAGGGGGTGACAACTTAAGACAGGGATGAGAAGAAATCTATTCTCTCAGAGAGTCATGAGTTTTTGGAATTCTCTTTCTCAAAAGGCTGTGGAAACAGAGAGTGGAATTCTCCCAAACAAATCTAAATGCTAAATTCACAGGAAAACGAATAAGTCATGCTGGTTTTTCTCAGTGGGAGTTCACACTAGAATCTCCCATACTCTGTGCAATGCACAGGTTACCAGTGTCAATATCACTAATTTCAGGGCGAGGATCTTATTCCGCTTGGGAGGCTGAAATCAGCAGGCATCTGTACATGCGCAGTGGCCTGAACTGTCAGCCCTCTCCATTGCTCGCTGGCCAGCCTGGAACCCCTGCATTGCTGACCCCCAAATCCCCACCCACCCCCATGGCTAGATCACAGCCATCCCAAACATTCTCAGGCCAGCCCTTGACCACCACCCCCCACTGCCCCCGCCCCCATCCCCGACACCTCTGATCTACAGCAGCACCTCCCCAAAACTGATAATCCCTCCTCCCACAACTCCAGCAACCCCCAGGCAACCCCTCAGCCTGCTCTGATCTCCAATTCCCTCCAAAATAGATTCACTCCCTCCAGCAATATCAAACCCCCACCTCCATCATCCCGCTCCAATTGTTGGCTTCCATCCTGCCCCCATCAATCCACATGCAGAGTAATAAATCTCACAACACCTACGTAAAGTGGCAGCAGGACCCTTCACACAATTGATTGCCCCCAAATCCTGTCTCTGTCTGGCTTCACCCCCAGGCCCCACCCCCTTCACACTGCTTAATGCCAGGTGGGCAGTGCCAAGGGTGCCTCCTGGGCATAAGCAGTTTGCCTTTTGGGCAATCCGGGGGCACAGGCTGGCACTGCCAGGGTGCCCAGGCCCAGAGGACACCAAGCCGCCCCGCCACCCTACCCCCCCTACTCCAGTGGGGTCAGGCCGCTAGTTCCCCAAAAGTGGTTTCCTCAAAAGCCGGTTTTCAGTGTGAATCAGATGGCACCAGAAATCTGGCGCTGGGAAATGTGCACACAGCAGGAATATAAGAACATAAAAACTAAGAGCAAGAGTAGGCCATCTGGCCCCACGAGCCTGCTCTGCCATTCAATAAGGTCATGGCTGCTCTTTTTTGTGGACTCAGTTCCACTTACCCACCCGCTCACCATAATCCTTAATTCTTTTACTGTTCAAAAATGTATCTATCCTTGCCTTAAAAACATTCAATGAGGTAGCCTCAACTGCTTCACTGGGCAGGGAATTCCACAGATTCACAACCCTTTGTGTGAAGAAGTTCCTCCTCGACTCAGTCCGAAATTTGCTCCCCTTATTTTGAGGCCATACCCCCTATTGTCCTTTCATCTGCCAGTGGAAACAACTTCCCTGCTTCTGTCTTATGTATTCTCTTCATGATCTTATATGTTTCCATAAGATCTCCCCTCATTCTTCTGAATTCCAATGAGTATAGCCACAGTCTCTCCTCATAAGCCAACCCGCTCAAGTCCGGAATCAACCTAGTGAATCTCCTTTGCACCCCCTCCTGTGCCAGGCTTACCTTTCTCAAGTAAGGAGACCAAAACTGTACACAATACTCCAGGTGTGGCCTCACTAGCACCTTATAAAGCTGTAACATAACCTCACTGTTTTTAAACTCCATTCTTCTAGCAATGAAGGACAAAATTCCATTTGATTTCTTAATTACCTGCTGCACCTACAAACCAACTCCTTGTGATTCTTGTACAAGGACACCCAGATCCCTTTGCACAGCAGCATGCTGCAATCTTTAACCATTTAAATAATGGTCCATTTGCTGAGCGCTATGAAAGATTGCTTTGAAAGTCCTCCACTGTTCCTCAAGTGTCCCACCATAAAGTTTTTGCTCCCAGACTATCTTAGCCAAAGCCTTGCACATCACTTTGTAGTCTCCTTTGTTTAAACACAAGACACTGGTATTGGATTTTACCTTCTCACGCTCCACCTGTATTTTAAATTCAACCATACTGTGATTGCTTCTTCCGAGAGGATCCCTAACTGTAAGGTCATTAATTTTTCATGACACAGGACCAGATCTTGGATAGCTTGCTCCCTCATAGATTCCATTACATACAGTTCAAAGAAGCTATTGCGAATACCTTCTATGAACTCCTTCTCAATGCTGTCTTGACCGACCTGGTTTGACCAATTGTTTTGTAGATTAAAATCCCCCATGATAATTGCTGTACCATTTTTATATACACCAGTTATTTCTAGGTTTATTCCTCATGAATGCTTGCATGAATCCCACGCATGACAGGACATGAGATTCTCCCACCACATTGTGCTGGAAAATTTGTGCAGCGGGGTAGAAGAATAGCCCTCAGAGTTTTTTGAAATTTTTAAGGCAGTAGATTGATTCTTAAAAGGCAAGGGGATGAAAGGTTATAGGGAGTAAGTGGGAATAGGGAGTTGAGGTTACAGTCAAATCAGCCATGATCTCATTCAATAGTAGAGCCCTCAAGGGGCTGAATACCTACTCCTGTTCCTAATTCACATGTTTGTTTCACTTTTTGCCACACTCACAGCCATCAGCTGACACCGCACTTAGTAAGAGGATAGGGGATGGGTGAATCTGTATATCCTGAGATATCGCTGGGCCTTTGGGCAGGGAAAACAGCCAATGCAGATGCCAGCTATCAGCAGAGCAAAGTCACACATGAATTCTGTAATGGACTTGGATGTGCTGTTTGATGTGGTCTATACAAAAAGGCTGATGGGTACATGCAAGAAATATTTGGTGATTTGTGAAGTCTACCAGAAAGTGTGCACTCAATGTCAATGATAACTGGGGAGACTGGCAAAGACTGGGCACAAGGCTTTGTGCAAAAGTTCGAACACATCATTTCCAGCATGCAACTAGAGGCCAACTCCATCAGCATTCAACCATTTTCCACATGACCATGAAGGCTGGCATGTCAGCTCACATTGCAGCATAAGCAGTTTCCACCAGAAGTTTAAGTGCTGCAGTGGATGTTCAGACTAAAGCCATACAAGTTCAGATAGCTGCTATCATAGTTGTAGATGAGAGTGTACAAAGAAACTTGCAGGTTTTACAGCAGTCTACCAAATTATCCTCCAATAGATTACTAGGATTGCTGAGAGCCTGCTTAACAAGTGGCAGTGGTTTCCTGAAGGACAAGTAACAAAGAACAAAGAAAGTTACAGCACAAGAACAGGCCTTTCGGCCCTCCAAGCATTCTGTATCCCAAGGGAAATATTCTCATGTACCCATGTCTGGGAGAAATTGGATTGTGCCCAATGGCTGAAGTCAACAGAATCTCTTTTAGCAACCTGCACCTCTAACCAATGAAACAAACCACTAAATCTCTAGAATTGAAGCAACAACCAAACTAAATCAGCCATTAAGTAATTTGTAATCAGTTGATGATTTCTTTCTGTGACCCAGTGATTGGTCCTTTCTGCTGTTGATCATGCATTCAGGTGTATGAGATTAAGAGAGCATGTTGGCAGGAGCCTTGAGTGACTACATGATCCTCCTGCTCTGCACACTTCACTACACATCACTATCACCCTGACCAACATGTCATCTGGTGTGACTCATCCCACTGGTGTGCGTGTGAACAAGGACACAATCTTGGACTTCAAACAACGCCATAGTGTGTGAATGACAAGTGTTACCAATCCTAGTTGTTCAACCCTAGATCATTTTTTTTTGCTTTTGCCCATGGTAAGGAATATGATAGAACTGAATGAATGCTTTTATGTGGATTCCTCTGTTTTCTCTCTTGCAGTAAGACGAGAAAATCGTGAACTGAAGGAAGTACAGAATTAAGTAGCATCAAAGGAGGATGGGACCAATTAAATGTTACATCTCACAATGGATCTATATGACTTCAAAGATCTTAACATATGAATGAAAAGTTAAGCCTGGTCAACATTAATTTAATCAGGAACCTCTGGATGATAACTTGCACCCAAATCAAGAAACTGGGCTACTCTAGCAGTGACTGTCAAAGTAAGCATAGCTCAAAACTTTAGTTGAATCCTTCCTAACTGCAATAAAAGAACTCTGAGCACCACCAGGGCAAGGTCCAGTCCTGCACACAATACTTTCCTGATGCCATTGTGGTGGAGAATTCATACGTTTTGTGTTGATTCCTGTACCATAGTAAAGAGCAATATCAGAATTATTTTACAAGACGTGTTCAAACCTACTTATTATCGGTATGTTTCCCTCAGTGAATATCATAGTGCTATGTCCAAGTCACTTGAAGATCATTGCCATACAAGATTTCTACATTATTAGAATAGGCTATTTGGACTGAAATTGACCCCATCTCATCACAGCTGAATCCTGGGACAAATTCCCCATGGACACAACCTCTCTGGTGCAACTGCAGAGGAGATGTGGCACTGCATGCTATGCACTTTTTCAACTGGCCTTTGAAGACCAGGCCTCCAATCTGGTATGGGCTGCTGTGCTGAGAAACAAAACTCTCATTTTCATGGTGGCACAATGGCACAGTTACCTCACAGCGTCAGGGGCCCTGTTTCAATTCCAGATTTGGTATCTGTCTGTGTAACGTTTGCACATTCCCTTCACATCTGCATGGGTTTCCTCCTGGTGCTCCGGTTTCCTCCCATAGCCCAATGATGCGCGGGTTAGGTGGATTGGCTATGGCAAATTGCCTCTCAGTGTCAAGGGGATTAGCAGGCTAAATATGTGGGTACGGGCCTAGGACCCGGGTAGGATTATTGTTGGTGCAGACTTGATGGGCCAAATGGCCTCTTTCTGCACTACAGGGATTCTATGATTATATGATTCTATGATCAACTACAGTGTACTAAAAGTACTGAGTAAAACAATGGCAGGTCTAATGCTTCCCAACTGATCATTCCTATTAGCCAGTAGCAAGTGTCTTAAAGCTGAAATCTAGAGCACTCCTCCAGTTCCACCAGGGCTGCAGTCTGTGCTTCGATTGTAAAACAAGCACCAACTTGTTCTGCAATTCTCTTGTGGGATGGTGTTTGTCATGAAAGGGGGAAATGCAAACCCACCTGAAGCTGGGACCAATTGTGGACTGTTTGTGAGAAGGGCTGTACCTCCATGGAGAGTATGATGTGTAAGAGGTACAAAAGGGGAATGTTCTTTTCAGTAGTTTAAAGTATAAGTTGTCTACAAAAACAGCATTTAGTCAGAGTGATTTAGTCATTTGTTATTGTCAAGGTTTTCAAACCTTGTGTCATCCTTTTCCACTATTAATTGAAATTTCTAATTTAATTTTGAACATTATTTGTCTCTACGAGATTCATAACAGTGATCACATACCTAAGATGATCAGGCATAACATCTATCTGCATGTTTTATTTTTCTCTATATTGTCAAAACAAACCTTAAATTCATTGTTGGAGATTTCAGCTATGTTCACTTCTAGTAATATTGTGAACATTGCAGGTAATTTGCACGTATATTTCTGAAGGCAGTATATTTGCCATAAGAATGACAGACATCGCATCTGTTGATGAACGACGGGAGACATTTCATTTCTGCAATATAAAAATGTCTGGTAAATAGAGGTAGATTCATATATTAATCATGATTTTTTTTGCAAACCAGTGGTTAATTCATTAATTTTGCAGATGATATGGTCCACTCTAAGAAGGTTAACAATAAAAGAAGGATGTAATTAACAATGTTACTTCCTTGATTGGGCGCTCCCAGTGGTGCAAAGTGCAGCACTTTGAAAATTACATAACCCGAAAGTCTGATTTTCATTCTATGTAAATTACTAAATGATAATTCAAACACTAAACCAGCAATTCTCTGTCCAGCTTAGGTTAGCACCATTTAAAGTTTATTTATTTATTAGTCACAAGTAAGGCTTACACTGCAATGAAATTCCCCTAACCCTAACTCTAACTCTAATGCATTTCTCACGAGAAGAGCTTAAATAGGGAATTAAGCCTTCATTTTAATTAAGCCAATTTGAAATTTTAGATTATTTAGAGAAATTAAATAGAATACAACAATAAAATTGGTTATTTTGCATTCTCAATAAAACCAAATAGCTAGATTTGCAGGAACCGTTTCAAATAGACATGCGCTTACCTGATGCAGGAAAAAAGGGCTTTGGCTGCCTAGCAGATTGTCTGTTTTTCTTGTGTTATTTTCATATATGGCACAGTGGTTAGCACTGCTGCCTCACAGAGCTAGGGACCTGGGTTCAATTTCAGCCTCGGGTGACTGTCTGTGTGGAGTTTGCACAGTCTCCCCCTGTGTCTGCATGGGCTTTCTCTGGGTGCTCCGGTTTCCTCCTACACTCCAAATATATGCGCCTTAGGTTGATTGGCAATGCTAAATTGTCCCTTAGTGTTGGGGGATTAGCAGGGTAAATACATGGGGTTATGGAGATAAGGCCTGGGTGGCTTTGTTGTTGGTGCAGGCTCAATGGGCTGAATGGCCTCCGTCTATACTGTTTATCTCCTTATGTTGCCAGTCTTAAAATCTATACTGTAATATTTTTAAGTTACTCTTTCCTGTCAATTTACTTTGCTTTATTTTTCAGTTCTGCTTTTCTCTGTCATTCTTTTTCCTGCCTATTTCCTCCCCCATCCATTCCTAAAACATATGTTGACTCTGTAGCTGGGACAGTTCAAAGAAGGCTGGGTTGCTTGCTTGTGGCTGTTCTTTGTGAGGGAAGTCAAACATTTCTCTGAAGGTTTTTCAATCTGATGATGCCAGCTTGGTAAAAGATTATGGGAAAGTCTGCTGCACATGATGGGAAATAAGGAGCCCCCTGAATGTCAATTCCTGAGTTTTCACAGAATATTCTCCATAAGGCGCATAACAGCCAAGTTGGATCCTGCCGTCAATTGATGCACATACACCTCCCCCCAAGAATTGTTCACTAATTATTGGAGCAGGAAGTCTGGCACATTGACACTAAAAAGCAAATCCTAGTTCGAGGAGAAGGTGGGGAGGAAGGGGGTGGGTAAAGACGTCTGCTGTATGATGGCAGAGGAGAGGGAGTGAGGGGCAAGGGAGCAGTGGAGAGAGCCTTTTCTGCCTGCTTCCCTTCATCAATCTGGATGTAATTTGGGAATGATCTGAGATTATGATAAAGAATCTCATCACGAGCCTAATAGATTCACAGGACCTATATCTGCTATTCGGTCTAATGAAGGCCTCAAAGGGAAAAGACAAGTGACAATCAATCCAGATGGATTAATGGTCTCTAGGACAAGGGATTGTTGTTCTAATTGTTCTTCACTTTCTACAATCTTTGTAACTTCTCACCCAAGGAAAGCCAACCCTCCACCTCTGACATTGCAACACTTCATCACATCACTCAGGTGCCAGCACATTAGCTACACTTGGGTCTTTGGAGTGGAATTGTAATCCACAATCTTCTCTCTTAGAAACAAGAGTTTGCTACTAGTATGTAAAGTAAATGCTTTCTTCCAGTTGTTAGCCCAGGATGAGGGTGGAATATTCCTGTCCTGCCCGCCAGGGAAATTGTAGCAGGCGGGACATGGACCATGCAAAGGTCCATTGACCTTGGGTGGGATTTTCTGTTCTTAGGCTAAGTGCAGCCAGAAAATCCCACCCCTATTTTCCAAGTGTACTGTTGGCCTACATAGGCTGCTTCACTATTGAAGTTTATTTCAACAATCTGAGTTCCCAAGTGTGATAAACAGTTTATATGTGATTGCTGTGTGATAGTAACAGATCACATTATTTGATCTACTAGAAGAATTTATGATATAGTCGCAATTATTTCCTCAGAGAATCTCAGGAAGTAATTGATTAGATTCCAGAGAGGAGGTTTGTAAATTTGACACATCCAGGAATTCACATTCCTATTTGTGGCTTTGGACAAGAAAATAAATTTCCAAGAATATAAAAACTTTTGAATTAGTCAAACTAAAGAATGGAATATGCCAAATAGACCAGAAGAATATTATTAAATTGGAAAGAAACAGAAAAGATTTACTAGGATACTACTGGGACTTGATGGTTTGAGTTATAAGGAGAGGCTGGATAGGCTGGGGCATTTTTCTCTGGAGCATAGGAGGCTGAGGGGTGATCTTATAGAGATCTATAAAATAATGAGGGGCATAGATCAGGTAAATAGTCAACATCTTTTCCACAAAGGTAGGGGAGTCTAAAACCAAAGGGTATAGTTTTAAGGTGAGAGGGGAGATAAATAGAAGGGTCCAAAGGGGCAAGTTTTTCTCACAAAGGGTGGTGGGTGTCTGGACGAGCTGCTAATAGTGGAGGCAGGTACAATTTTGTCTTTTAAAGAGCATTTGGACAGTTACATGGGTAAGACAGGTATAGAGCGCTATGGGCTAAATGCAGGCAATTGGGACTAGTTTAGTGGTAACAAAAAGGGCAGCATGGACGAGTTGGGCCGAAGGGCCTGTTTCCAAGCTGTAAACCTCAATGAGTCTATGGCTGGTATTTTCCGGACTCACTTGGGGGAGGCTTTTAAAATTCTGCCTGGGATTCCGTTCCGCGAGGGCCAGGTGGTAAAATTCTGGCCAATGACAATGAGGTCACCTGTGGGGTGGCAGTTGATTTATCATCACTTCTGGTAGTGTTGAAGAAAATATCTTAAACTTACCTTGTTTCTACTGGTAGCCGTTTGAAAAGAGTTTTTAAAATTGAGGGGGGAGGGAAAGGTTAATTGATTCTCCCTGTTGTAATCATATTGCACTGTTCATATTCAAAAAATGGGTAGAAATTAGAAATTTGATTTAGCCCACTGTATTGAAGAAAAATTGCCACTGGCATGAAAATCAGACCCTGGAGCCTGACTTAATTATACAATGTAAAAATAACAATAGTACAAATCAAGTCAATTTTCATTTAAATAATGCATTGAAATAATTCATACTCAGTACTGCCTGTTAAGTCTTTTTCACGATGCCTCTTAGATTTTTTGTAGTTTTCGATTCCATATGAAACCAATTGTGACAGAATGAAGCTTGGGAATTTTTTGTTCAGCCATGTTAAGCTTTTCTTAAACAGAATCTCGGCTTCGAAAAGGTGGCCTATGCTGAGCTGCACCTGTGAGGGAATAAACACACCTTGTTAAGTAAAAAATAATTGGATCAGAGAACGAGAGTTAAGTTATTACTTTACTTGAGGACATCCTAAGTGGTTAATCATAGTTGGCCAGGATATGCACCGTTTATAAAATTCTATGATAAATACTGCGCAAAATACTGCGGATGCTGGAATTTGAAACAAAACAGAAAATGCTGGAAAATCTCAGCAGGTCTGACAGCATCTGTGGGGAGAGAATACAGCCAATGTTTTGAGTCTCGATGACCCTTCATCAGTGCTTCTATCATGTGATGCAAAGTTAATAGATGTATGGAAGATTATGAGATTATCTGGGAGATGGGCAGGTAATCAGGAATGCAGGTGAGTTGGAGGCCAATGGAAGTCAGAGTCAGACCGATTCTGGCTTCAGCAGTCCTCATCAACTTCAAGAAAAGATGGTGTCTGTGTGAGCTGTAGCTGTTTTTGTGTTTTATCATGAGAGTGGTGAGGTTTATTGAGCACAGTGGGCCTCACAGTGCTAGAGATCTAGGCTCGATTCCTGGCTTAGGTCACTGGCTGTGTGGAGTTTGCACATGTCTACATGGGTTTCCTCTGGGCACTCCAGTTTTCTCCCACAGTCTGAAAGACGTGTTGGTTAGGTGTGTTGGCCGGAACAAATGCCAGAATGTGGGGACTCGGGGAATTTCACAGTAACTTCATTGCAGTGTTAATGTAAGCCTTACTTGTGACTAATAAATAAACTTTAACTAACTTTAGTTTTTTTAACTTGATTTTAATTCTAGAGCTGCAATGGAATGATTAATCCAGATTTTGTGGTCAGTGGCAAAGAACAGGGCTTGCTGCTCATTCTATTAATGGGTTTTTGTATAAGAACCTACAGCAATTTGAGATCCATTTCAGTGTGATGCCCACTATGGTTCTTCACAACACTTTTTTAGTGACCCCACCTTCCTCTCCCCACTGCTTAACGCTTCTAAATTTCCCTGAGTTATAAGGCCACATTGCAACATCTCCCCCTCACATCACAAGCACATTCACTTGTGTTTTGCATTAATTTCTACACAGAACACATTTATCCCATTATTTTTGATACTTCATTCAACTACTTCCTCCTCACTTCATATGCTGCACACTTACCTTCCTTTACAATCAGCACTTCTTTATCTTCATTTCATCTAACTTTTTCTCTATTTCTCCACAAATCAGAGCTCACGTTATAAATAATGTGCCCAAATTAAAATAAAAAGGAGAGAAATATTAAATGAACAAATCAAACTTGAAGTGGATAATATCCCTGATGGGCTGATTGCATTTCTGCATTTTAGAAGGATGAAAAGAAGCACAGTTACACGTACTGATAAATTTGTTAGAAATGACATGTATTGCCAGAATGCTGGGGATAGCTAACATCATATGTAGGAAGGGAGACAGGACAGGTATAGGAAACAATAGATCAGTCAGTTTGCTATCAGTCATATATAAAATAATTGGGGCAATTCTCCCAGCCTGCTGCACTGTTTTTGTAACACAACAGGCTGAGAGACTCATACGAAGGTTGTTTAGTGGGCTTCCCGCTGGACGCCATGGCCTCCACAGGTCTTTGGGCGCTGGATCCAGAAATTGGCAGGGAGCTGTATAATTAATGCAAATGCGCAGTTTAGTGTTATTAGCAGGCCTGGGACTGAAATCTCCGAACCAGCTAGCCAGCTCCCCACCCTCATTGAGGCCCCTCCAGAGAGTCAAGGGTAAGTGGGGAGTGCCCCCAAGGCATTTTCAGCTTGGCAGTGCCACCTTGGGCCCCTGGCACTGCTCAAGGGGCAAAGTGCCAATGCCCAGGGGGGCACATTGGCACTGTCCACTGGGCATTGGATAGTATCAAGGGATTGGGGCCTAATAGAGGCAGAGCGTTTGGGGGAGATCTGTGAGGAAGGGGGGGGCGGGGTCCCACTGCCACTTTGCACTTTGGCTTGGTGACAGAAGGAGGGAGGCCAGTGATTGGGGCTAGCCATCTGGGTTGGGGGAGAGTGGGCATCAGGGCTGCCGGTGAGGGGGAGAGGTTGGGAGATTGGGACTGGCGTTGGGGGGTGGGGGGGGTGAGGGGTGCGGCTGGCCCGATGGCCAGGTCCATTGAGCGGGGGGTGAAAGAGGGGAGTCAACATCACATAGCAACCCACAATTATCATGGAGTCGGGCTAGTTTCTCAAGGGCCCATGGTCCACGACTCTTTAATGGAGTCATGAAACATAGTTTGGATGTAGCAATCTTTTGAATAATAACTTCAAAAGGTCTTACCCATGCCCCCTCCCCCCATATCAACTCATGTCCTCCACCCAACCCCAATGTCCAGGGGGCCAGTGATTGCACCATGGGAGTGGTCACATGGCCAGTGTTGAGTTGTGGGGCTAGCTAGTGATTGGGCTAGCCAGCGATTGGGGGCTGGCAGTGCAGATCTACAGCGCATCTACAGCGGATCTCAGTGCTGACAGATTGGCGCATGCAGAGTGGCCTGCTCAGCACTATGCTGCTGGTCGCTCCAGCAGGCCCCACCCCATGATTTTTTGCATGATTCACGCTAGTGCAGAGAGTGTGGGAGGTTCATTTTGAAAGTCTGTCTGAAGAAACAGAATTTACTTCAGTTTTTATGCAATTTGACACTTAGAATTTTTTTGGGAGAATCGCCCCCACTGTAATTCTATGAAAAGAGAAAATAGAAAGACATTGGGAAACAAAATATAACAATATGTAGTCAGGAGGGATTTTAAAAGTGAATGTCTTTCTTGGACAAACCACATTGCATTCTTTGAAAAGACAATAGAGACAGTAGACATGGGTAATGTACAGATTGGAGGGACTGACTGTGGACAAGTCCCCAGGACCGGATGGAATGCATCCAAGGGTTCTGAAAGAAATGGCGGAGGTGATAATGGATGCCTTGGTGGTTATTTTCCAAATGTCGCTGGATTCCGGGGAAGTGCTGGAAAATTGGAAAATGGCTAATGTTACGCCGTTGTTTAAGAAGGGTGGCAGGCAAAAGGCAGGGAATTATACGCCGGTTAGTTTAACGTCTGTTGTAGGTGAAATGTTAGAATCCGTCATGAAGGAGGAACTAGCAAGGCATCTTGAGGGGAATTGCTTGATAGAGCAGACGCAGCACGGTTTCGTTAAGGGGAAGTCGTGTCTGACAAATTTACTGGAGTTCTATGAGGATGTGTCTAGGGCGATGGATAGAGGAGAGCCGGTGGATGTGGTCTTTCTTGATTTTCAGAAGGCGTTTGACAAGGTACCTCACAAGAGGTCATTGCAGAAGGTAAGGGGGCATGGAGTTGGGGGTAGGGTGTTAGCGTGGATAGAGGATTGGTTGTCAAATAGGAGGCAGAGAGAGGGGGTCAATGGGTGCTATTCGGATTGGCGGATGGTGACTAGTGGAGTTCCACAGGGGTCGGTGCTGGGGCCTCAGCTATTTACCATTTATATAGATGATCTGGAGGAGGGAACCGAGTGTATGGTGTCGAAATTTGCTGATGACACCAAGATTGGTGGAACGGCAAATTGCGCGGAGGGTGTGGAGAGTCTGCAGAAGGATCTAGATAGGCTGGGCGAATGGGCCAGGAACTGGCAAATGGAATTTAATGTTGGCAAGTGCGAGTTGGTCCACTTTGGTAGGAATAATGGTAGGAAGGACTATTACTTACGTGGCGAAAAACTGCAGCAGGCGACGGTGCAGAGGGACCTCGGGGTCCTTGTGCATGAACCAGTCGCAAAAACCCAGCCTGCAGGTGCAGCAGGTGGTCAGGAAGGCGAATGGGATGCTGGCCTTCATAGCGAGGGGGATTGAATATAAAAGTAGGGAGGTCTTGCTGCAGCTGTATAGGGCATTGGTGAGGCCAAAGCTGGAGTACTGTGTGCAGTTTTGGTCGCCGCACTTACGCAAGGATATTTTGGCCTTGGAGGGAGTGCAGAGGAGGTTTACTAGACTGATACCGGAGTTGAGGAGGTTGAACTATGAGGAGAGGCTGAATAAACTAGGCTTGTACTCGTTAGAGTTTAGAAGAATGAGGGGAGATCTCATTGAGACATATAAGATGATGAATGGGATAGATAGGATAGAGGTGGAGAGACTCTTCCCGCTCAGAAAGGACAGTAGGACTAGAGGGCACAGTCTCAAGATAAAGGGGGGGCGGTTTAGAATGGAGTTGAGGAGGAACTTCTTCACTCAAAGGGTGGTGAATCTCTGAAATTCTCTGCCCGTTGAAGCAGTGGAGGCTGCCTCGCTAAATATTTTTCAGACGCGGGTTGATGGGTTTTTGATAGGCAAGGGGATTAAGGGTTATGGGGAGAGGGCGGGAATGTGGAACTGAGCCACGACAGATCAGCCATGATCTTATTGAATGGCGGGGCAGGCTCGAAGGGCTAGATGGCCTACTCCTGCTCCTATTTCTTATGTTCTTATGTTTAATTTATGTAGATTTCTAAAAGCCCTTTGATAAGTTGCCAAAAAAATGGTTCAGGGATAAGATCAGAGGACAAGCAGCAGAATTAATCATTGGCTAGTTGCAGCATAAATGCAAAGAACAGGAGTAAAGGGTAGTTTTTCAGAGTGGCACAATAATTTATGCTGGGACCACTTCTTTCAAATATGTGTGAATAATTTGGATTTTTGAAATCAAAACAAGTTCTACATTGCAAATGACATCAAATTGGGGGATAGTCAATAGTGAGGGGGATTGTAACAAGTTGCATGGAGACATTAACAAGCTTGCAGAATTGATTGACATATGGTTGGAAAACTTAATGTCAATACGGCAAATCATGAGCAATTACTTTTGGCTGAGAGTCCAGACTTTCATTACTTTGTTGTAACAGTTGCACAGAAAGGAACACATTGCTTGATTAACATCTCAAGTTTTATTTCTTTGATCCCTTTTGTCAATGGCTCAATATTTATGACACAATATAAAGAACATAAGAAGAACATAAGAAATAGGAGCAGGAGTAGGCTATCTAGCCCTTCGAGCCTGCCCCACCATTCAATAAGATCATGGCTGATCTGTTGTGGCTCAGTTCCAGTTTCCCGCCCTCTCCCCATAACCCTTAATCCCCTCTCTTATCAAGAACCCATCAGGGCTTATGGTTTCTGTCATTGATACTTTAAAGGTCTGGTTTAATTGACACTTTTATAGGGTTGTTGCAGCTGCAATTTTTAAAGAAAATTATAACTGGCTGTTCTTCAAATTTTTCTACACATGCCATTGTAAATGCAGGGATGATTGACTTTGTACAGATTGTATATTATGTAAATTGGCACGGAAGTTCGATCAGTTTATATGGAATGTATGAGGGGTCATTGGGGGTGGCAAGGGAGGCAAGAATTGACATGGAAGGGATGGGAAGCCATTGGGATTGGGTGGAGGACATGAGTTGATATGAGGGAGAGGGGACATGGGTAAGACCTTTTGAAATTATTTTTATAATCCAAACTATGCTTCATGACTCCATTAAAGGGTTGTGAACCATGGGCCCTTGAGAAACTGGTCGACTCCATGATAATTGTGGGTTGACTCCTCTCCTTCTCCCCACTCAATAGAGCTGGCCAGATTGGAAGTTCGGAGTGTGGATTTGCTGCTTCCACCCTTCTCCCACACCAGCAAAAACTGGGGAAGCCAAGAATATGGACAGAATCTCGGAATCAGGGCTCTGTCAACGTTTTTAAACATCCGTGGAGTCTGAAAGGTTCTGGTCCCATATCTTCAGTGAAACTCCAGAATAAGTCATTGATGCTGTTTCTTCACAAGTTATGCCAGTGTTACAATGGGAGATTTGGAGAATCCTAATATATAAACTTTTGGTGATAAACAATATTGATGTCCTTACCTCTGCCTTGAGGTTATATAAACAGGCTTTCTCAAAAGGAGAGATTGCTATGTTCCTTGTTATGTCAGCATATTCAAAAGGTGGAACGCCTTTGCGGAGTGCAGTAAGAATATTTTCTGCTTCTGTTAAATAAGACAGGGCCTGGAAAGATGATACGTACAAATAAAGTCCAATTATACAATAAATCAGCTAGATTTCCATCATGCCTTTTTACATGCAGTTCAGATATACACACATTTGATTTGTTGATTTTTTTTCATATTTATATAGTTGCATTTATTTATCACTTGGTGTGCTACTTGTTCAATTGAGATTGGTGCATCGTGGATCCTAAGATTTACCTCTTAAAGCAACTTATTAGACATTGCTAATTTTTAGGGAGTGCAAGGTTCATTTTTAAAGTTTACTTATTAGCATCATAAGCAGACTTACAATTAACATTGCAGTGAAGTTACTGTGAAAATCCCTTAGTTGCCACACGCAGGCGAATGTTTTGGGTACTCAGAGGGAAAATTTAGCATGGCCAGTGCACCAAACCAGCACATCATTTGGACTGTGGGAGAAAACCGGAGCACCGGGGGAAACCCATGGGGAGAATGTGCAGACTATACACATATAGTGACCCAAGCTAGGAATTGAACCCAGATCCGTGGCGCTGTGAGGCAGCAGTCCTTACCATTGTGCCACTGTTATTCTTGGTATTGTTAGTGCGAGTGGACGAAACGAACACTACGGACTCAGGGTGAAGTTCAATAACGGCACAGCTTTATTTTCTTTACATTGACGGAGAAGCACAGTCAGGACATACAATTGACTGTCCCGAAAGTGCTCTAAAGTCTCCCCCACAAGGGGCTACAGTTATACCTGAACTTCGCGTTTCAAATGCTAATCCTTTATTTACAGTATTTGATTTCAGCCATCCTGTTTCGATGTTTTTCAGTGTTGGAGCAATTGTTTTAAGTGTGTGTTAGTCGTTTTTGTCTGGTTGGTTATCAATGGTCTGGAATCTCTGGGGTTTGAACCATCGGTGTGTTATTGATCTCAAGAGTTTTGAGGGGCCAGGGACACTTCCTTAACTGTGTTAATTTTAGGTGTCTCCATGGGTTGTTTGACTGGTTTAGAAGTGCTGATTTTGATGGGGTGGGGATGTGTTCTTTAATTTAGTTCCTGTAGGTGCCATCCTGTCCAATTTCCCTTACGTGCTAGCCCTCATTTGCATTCTAAAAGTATGCTCTTGCCTACTGATCAGTGTCTGTTACTTTGTGATTTTAGTGGAAGGCTCTGAGGATAACTTTAGTTTGCTTCCATTTTGTGTGCCCAATTTCATAAAATTTGTTGTCCGATAACAGTATGAAAAATATTGATTGATTTCACTCCCAAATGACTTCGTTCTAACTTCAAGATTATGCCCTCCTCCATTGGATTCCTCCAATAAAAAATAATGGAGATTTTGGTCTAGGTTTGGTTTGGAATATCTGAAAAAGGACCACATGTATTTATCAGAGATGCCAAAGTTTTGCAGACTGGATACAGGTTGCCCCATTGCCAGTTTGATATGTGTTGTGCTTATTTTACATCAGACAAACTGGCACAATTCTTACCAATTTCTGCACCATAGTCTCTGCAGCTTTTCTAATGATTCCCTTTATTATTTTAAAAACCTTAATTAGATTACCTCTAAACTTTATAAACTGAAAGAAATAGAGCAGACATTTAAAAAACATTTTCTCATAATTCACCCCCTTAAAATCTGACACCATTTTGGTGAATCTGTGCTGTATCCATTCCAAGGCCAACATACTTTCTTGAAGTTTGATATCTGCACTGATGTAACATTTCAGATAGGGTTTCTGCCATGGCTCCATTCAACTGAGACAACACCTTCCTCGCTTTTGAATTTGAATACCTTGAGGTAAGACCCTTTTGTTAATTTTTGTATCTGCACTATAATGTTAGTTATTGGTGTACACAGGTGCCCAAATCCCTTAGTTCCTCTGCAATTTGAGTCCCTCCCCATTAAGAAAATATTGCAATGTATCTTTCTCAAATCAAAATGTGGATAACACCACACATAATCTGCTTTAGGGAAAAAAGATTAGTGCTGCTAAGCATCTTGACAGGTTGGTTTAGCGGGAACTCAAGGGCAAGAGTAGGCCATCTAAAGATGTTACTAAGGAACTCTGTACAAGAATAGTGGGCTTCAACAAAGAATCAAAGAAGATCTATGCCAGCTGCTTCATAAAAGCCTGTTGCCAGGATCATTTGTCTGGACTGTTCTGTCTGTGGCTGTGACAGTGACAACTGCACTTAATTTTATATCACTGGTTCATTTCAAAGGGGAACTTATATTGAATAACACATTTATTAGCTTTGACAGACCTTTCAGGAGAAGTTTGATTTGATTTAATTTATTATTGTCATATATTAGTATAGATTGAAAAGTATTGTTTCTTGTGCACTATACAGACGAAGCATACCGTACATAGGGAAGGAAAGGAGAGAGTGCAGAATGTAGCTGTACAGTCATAGCTAGGGTGTAGAGAAAGATCAACTTAATGTGAGGTAGGCCCATTCAAAAATCTGATGGCAGCGGGGAAGAAGCTGTTTTTGAGACGATTGGTACGTGATATCAGACTTTTGTATCTTTTTCCTGATAGGAGATGGTGAAAGAGAATATGTCCGAGGTTTGTGGAGTCCTTGATTATGCTGGCTGCTTTGCAGAAACATTGGAAATGTAGACAGAGTCAATGGATGGGAGGCTGGTTTGAGTGATGGACTGGGCTTGATTCATGACTCCTTGTAGTTTCTTGTGGTCTTGAACTGGAGAATTCATCAGGTTTGAAGTAACAGCAAGACAGCAGAACAGATTTAGCAGCTGAACACTAGGCATCTGTAAGGCTTTGTAGGCCACCAGCAGTAAGAAGTCTCACAACACCAGGTGAAAGTCCAACAGGTTTATAAACCTGTTGAACTTTAACCTAGTGTTGTGAGACTTCTTACTGTGTTTACCCCAGTCCAACGCCGGCATCTCCACATCATGGCCACCACCAGAAGCAGAATTGTATTCAACCACAATCTGTAACCCTCACATTACCAGCAAGCCAAGGGATCAATCCTGGTTCAATGCAGGAAGGCACGCCAGGAGCAGCATTAGGCATTGCTAAAAGGTAGGTGCTAATCTGTTGATGCAGCAATGTAGGATAATCTGCATGCTGAACAGGGCAAGTAGTAGGGAGAGCTAAATGATCCCACAATCAATCAACTGGATCAAAGCTCTGTAGTCCTGTCATATCCAAGAGCAATTAGTAGTGCACAATTAAACAACTAACCAATATCCTCACCTCGATGATAAAGGACCTGAGCATCAGTGCAAAGACAATCTGAAGCATTTGCAATCATCTTTGGTTGCACCAGAAGTGTTGAGTGGGTGATTCATCTCAGCCTCCTCCCAAGGTCCCCAACACCACAGATAGTAATCTTCAGCCAACTGGATTCACTCCACACGATAACAACAAACAGCTGACATAATTGGATACTGAGAAGGCTACAGGTCCTGAGAACATCCGAAGAATAGTACTGAAATACTTGTGCTCCCAAGTGAGCTGCATCCCTAGCCAAGTTAGTCCAGTACAACTGTAACACTGATATCTGCATGACAATGTGGAAAATTGCCCAGGTATGTCCTATCCAACCCAACTAATTTCCACCCCACCAGCCTTCTTCTATTGTTGAAAGTATAAAATCCTGGAATTCACTTTCAGATGGCACTGCGAGGTCAAAGTGTCGATGTGTGCTCGGAGAAGGTATATTAAATTTTGTTGACTTAAAAGCGGAGGCAAGAGGAAACCATGGAAGTTTTTTTTGTTTCGGAAAAGTTGAGTTCAATGAGGCACTGAGGAAAATGACATTTGGGATGAAAAAGATACTTAAAGAAGATTGTTGAGCTGAGTTAAGGTCATTTGTGTGGGGGAAATGTTCTGAGGCTAGCTCAATGCTGGGGAAAGGTGTGAAATTTGGGAATTTGAAGCAGCCATCCAAAAATATTTGGCTGGAATGTTATGGTCATTCACGCTGTCAGGATTTTCCCATCCCACTGCAGTGAGTGGAGATTTGGCTGGATGAAAATTCTCCAACTTTGCCACAGCAGGAGCATGGCATGAATGACCAGTGAGATCATGCCCTTTGTTTTCAAAAAGCAGTTTGTTTCTGAACCTTCTTGGATTTTCAGAGTGGAAGTGTTTGAGAGAACGGTATGCCTTCATTCAAGTGACAGCAGTTTTTGCTTTGAGTAATGTTATGGGATTTTTCCAGCTAAACATCTGTAATGAAGTTGTTGCTAAGAAGGTGGTTTATTGTATGTTTTGATTAAGTGGATTTTTGGGTAATGTTTTGTAAGGCTGTCTTAATTGTGTTTAAGTTTTATTTCTTGTTAATTTTCAAATTCTAAAGGTGTTTCTGGAATTCTATGTAGCTTTTCCTCCTCATTTTCAAAATACAAAAAATAAGTGGTTATAATCAGTACGTTTCCCCATATCTGTGTGAGTTTCCTTCAGGTGCTGTGGTTTCCTCCCACAGTCCAAAGACACACTGGTTAGATACATTGGCTATGCTAAAATTCTCTCTCAGTGTACCTGAACAGGTGCCGGAGTGTGGCAACTGGCAGATTTTCATAATAACTTCACTGCAGTGTTAATGTAAGCCTACTAATAAATAAGCTTTAAAAAAATGGTGGTATCTGTTCACCGTTGCCAGACTGAGAAGATCATGTTCCCGTTCTTTCAGTTCTGAAACCACATTGGGAAGTGTTCAGTCAAAACTGACTGTTTGACAAGGGTGATAAGGATGAATATTTCCCTGGAATGCTTGGCAGGGAGGTAATTTGATAGTTGCTATCACCATGGTAGCCACTGTAGTAATATAAAGTCACTGTTTGCATATTGCATATCCAGGGGGCACTGCTCCCTTCCTCCAACAGAGACAGAGAAGCTTGTGCAGATGCTCAGGAATGCTGGCTCCCCTTGTTTGAGTTCAGGTTATATATCATCAGCACCTCATGTTTTACCCATGTCAGGCAAGTCGTTGCTTTGCCAAGCTTCTCCACTATGGGTTTGATGACTAATCCTGCTATGACAGACAGGCTTTCTATGATGTTGAGACCTTCCTCAGTGTTCTCCATCAAGTACAACTCAAAGTAAGATTCCACCAGTTATTGAAATTGGTAATGATCTCTCCTGCCTTGTTTTCAATGAAGCTGCTTTTATTGCTGAAGGACCTATTGCCTTTACAGCTCTTTTATATATACCCTTAGCATTCCCTTTCTTGAAGGACATTTGGATATTCTGGCTGAGTTGCAGTCAGTAGTCATTGATAAATTGTCTAGCAGTCTGATGTAGCTTTGAGTGGTTTTAGTGAATTCAGTTTTCTCACTTGGATCTCTCTTGTAAATAATGATAGTGGACGAATTGGCATCAATGACAGGTTAGCTTTGAACCAGCCAGCACTTTTCCAATCTTGCTTGCCACATGTTGAGAGTGTGGTATTGTAAGATAATGTCATTAAGGTATATTCCATTTCACTTGCGGACTGTGTGGGAATGATGGAGAGCACCAGTTCCACTGAGTTGCAGAACTGTTGGCTCTTATTTGGGTGAGCAGCATGGCTGACATTGATGTGAGGACAGTATTTCTACACTAAATGAAAAAAGATTTTGTGGTTGCATCCTCATCCTATGCATACCAAGGAGTGATTGTTTTCACAATCAGCACTGTGGTAGCTAGAATTACTGAGAATATCGTTCAGAGAATCATGTCTGGTGATGGTCAGATCCAACTGCTTTCAATGCCCTGATCTTGACTGTCTCCAGGACACCCTGTGACATGGTTTATTCTGAAAGCAGGTGCTAGTTACACAAAGCTTGTGGTGGCAGCAAAGTTCAAGTGGTCTCTGTCCTTTCTCAGTTAGCTTTCCTAGGTCATGTTGTCTGAGGCAGGGGGATTATGCCTCACCATCTGCATCCAAAGTTTGCACTGAAATCCCCTAGCAGTGAAAATGTTCTGAATTAAGGATTCCCCTGACAGCAGTGTCAATCACCTTATAGAACAGGTATTTTGCCTCTGCAGTGGAGCACAGCATTGGAGCATAGATAGTCAGAAGGTTATCAGGTCCAGCTTGAGTTGAGAGGCGAATGAACAGAACAAATTCTGAACCATTTGTAAAGGGGTTCTCATTGAGAATAGTGGCTCCTTACAGCAAAGCCCATACTTTGCTCATACATTTCTTTTAACTCTTCCCTTGGCAGTTATCCACTTGTGGTGAGTCTGGTCTATTGTGGGGATGCTATATTAATATTCAGTCGATCAAGTTCCGGGTTGATCATGGCTCTCTTATACACATTATTGATCAGATGTACGTTATCTGTCAGCCCAGTGCAGATGGCCCTGACATTCCAGTTTGCTAACTGAAGAGTTGGCATCTTCTTTCGATTCCATCCACTTATTGAGTGGAGACTTTAAGCTCCAAGCACCCAATGAAGCAGATGGACTGTGGTGGGACAACACCTTAACTAGTCAGGGGTGCCCAAATTCAGATGGTGGCAGCTGACCAGTGGGACATGATAGTCCCTTGCACTATCAGAAGTCATCCCACAGCACCCATTCTCTGTGCCAATTGAGTTGGGCCTATCACTCATAACTGCTGTCTCCCATGTTACATTAACTCATAAACTGGAATGTCTTTCCCTGGGGCTCAAAACTGGGCACAATTTATAAAACCTTGGGCTGCGTGATCATTAGTATCGTCCTTTCCTGGTTGAGTCGAAAGGAATGCAAAATAATGTGTTTGGTATTATTTAGTTGCAAGAGTTGTCCTGAAAATTTATTTTATGGGATGTGGGCATCACTGACTAGACCAGCATTTATTATCCATCCCTAGTTGCCTTTGAAAGATGGTGGTGAGCTGGTGTGTGCTACACAGCCTGGTGATGTGAAATAGGGAGGACTTGGATGATGAGGAGATGGAAGAGCTACACAACTCCTCTGATGGTAAGGAAGTGAGAGGGTGATGAAATCCTTGAAGGTGACAATGTAGGTGAAGAGGCCATTGTACTGGCCAGATGAATCAAGCTTTGCAACAAGCTTTCAAGAGGGTTATAACAAGATGTAGTGAGGACACTGCTGAGATAGGAGCAGGAGTAGGCCATCTAGCCCTTCGAGCCTGCCCCGCCATTCAATAAGATCATGGCTGATCTGAAGTGGCTCAGTTCCACTTTCCTGCTTTCTCCCCATAACCCTTAATTCCCTTGTCTACCAAAAACTTATCTACCCGTGTCTTAAATATATTTAGCGAGGTAGCTTCCACCACTTCAATGGGCAGAGAATTCCAGAGATTTACCACCCTTTGAGTGAAGAAGTTCCTCCTCAACTCCGTTCTAAACTGCCCTCCCCTTATCTTGAGGCTGTGCCCTCTAGTCCTGCTGTCCTTTCTGAGCGGGAAGAATCTCTCTATCTCTACCCTATCCATCCCTTTCATTATCTTATATGTCTCTATAAGATCCCCCCTCATCCTTCTAAGCTCCAATGAGTACAGACCCAGTTTATTTAGTCTCTCTTCATAGTCTAACCCCCTCATCTCCAGTATCAGCCTAGTGAACCTCCTCTGCACTCCCTCCAAGGCCAAAATATCCTTGCACAAGTGTGGCGACCAAAACTGCACACAGTACTCCAGCTGCAGCCTCACCAATGCCCTGTACAGTTGCAGCAAGACCTCCCTGCTTTTATATTCTATCCCCCTCGCTATAAAGGCCAGCATCCCATTCGCCTTCTTGATCACCTGCTGCACCTGCAGACTGGGTTTTTGTGACTCATGCACAAGGACCCCCAGGTCCCTCTTCACCACAGAATGCTGCAGCTTTTCACCCTTTAAATAATAATCCCTCCTACTATTATTCCTGCCAAAGTGGATAACCTCACACTTGCTAACATTGTACTCCATCTGCCAGGTCCTCGCCCACTCACTCAGCCCATCTAGATCCCTCTGCAGACTTTCCACACCCTCTGCACAATTTGCTTTTCCACTCATCTTCCTGTCATCAGCAAATTTCGTCATCCTACACTCAGCCCCCCTCCTCCAGATCAACTATATAAATGGTAAATAGCTGAGGCCCCAGCACCGATCCCTGCGGCACTCCACTAGTTACCAACCGCCAATCCGAATAGCACCCATTGATACCAACTCTCTGCTTCCTATTAGACAACCAATCCTCGATCCACGCTAACACCTTTCCCCCAACTCCATGCCCCCCAGCCTTCTGAAGCAACCTTTTGTGTGGGACCTTATCAAATGCCTTTTGAAAATCGAGAAACACTGCATCCACCAGTTCCCCTCTGTCTACTGCACTGGTCACATCCTCATAGAATTCCAATAAATTCATCAAGTACGACTTCCCCTGAACGAATCCGTGCTGCGTCTGCTCTATCAAACAATTCTTCTCTAGGTGCCTCGCTATTTCTTCTTTGATGACGGATTCAAGCATTTTTCCAACAACAGATGTTAAACTAACTGGCCTATAATTCCCTGCCTTTTGTCTGCTACCTTTTTTAAACAGCGGCGTAACATTAGCCGTTTTCCAATCTTCCAGCACTTCCCCAGAATCCAGCGAAGTTTGATAAATAATTATTAAGGCATCCACTATCACCTCTGCCATTTCCTTCAGAACCCTGGGATGCATTCCATCTGGTCCTGGGGACTTGTCCACCATCAGTCCCGCTACCTCTCAAGCACTACCTCTCTAGTGACAGTAATCGCATTCAGGCCCTCAACTCCTACCATCCTTCTATCTTTAACATCTGGCAAACTATTCGCGTCCTCCTCTGTGAAGACCGAGGCAAAAAACCTATTTAAGGCCTCAGCCATTTCCTCATCTCCCACCACTAAATCCCCCCTCTCATCCTCTAAGGGTCCAACATTCACTCTAGCCAGCCTCCTCCTCTTTGTATATTTGTAAACACTCCTCCTGTCCTTTTTATATTTAGTGCTAGTTTAGCTTCATAGTCTATCCTTCCTTTCTTTATCAACTTCTTAGTCAATCTTTGTTGATTTTGAAACCTCTCCCAATCTTCTACTTGCCCACTACTTTTAGCCACTCTAAACGTATCAGCTTTTAATTTAATACTCTCCTTTATTTCCTTCGATAACCATGGCTGATTATCCCTTCTCCTACATTCCTTCTTTACCATTGGAATATATTTCTGCTGAGCACTGAAAAAGATCTCCTTAAAGGTCCTCTGCTGTTCCTCAGCTGTCCTACCGACCAATCTGCGCCCCCAATTTACATTTGCCAATTCCTCTCTCATCCTATCGTACTCCCCTCTGTTCAAACAGACATAGGTTCGGGACCCTACTTTCTCATCCTCCATCTGCATCAAAAACTCCACCATACAATGATCACTTGTCCCAAGAGGATCCCTCACAACAAGATCCCTAATTCTTCCTGCCTCGTTACACAACACCAGATCTAAGATAGCTCGCTCCCTCATTGGTTCCGTCACACACTGTTCAAGGAAATTATCCCGGCAGCATTCCAAGAACTCTTCCTCAAGCCCACCGCGTCCGACATGGGTCAACCAATCAATATGTAGATTGAAATCCCCCATAATTATTGCCGTTCCATTTCTGCACGCATCATTTATTTGCTTGTTTATAGCCCGCCCCACCTCTAAGTTATTATTTGGGGGCCTATAGACCACACTCACCAGCATCTTTCTCCCCTTACTATTCCTTATCTCCACCCACAACGATTCCACATTTTGCTCTTTGGAGCCTATATCTTCCCTTACTACCACCCTGATATTATCCTTAATTAACAGAGCTACCCCACCCCCTTTTTCCTCCCTTCTATTCTTCCTAAACACTTGATACCCCTGGACATTCAGCTCCCAGTTTCCGTAATGGCCACCAGATCACATCCACTTGTGTTGATCTGCGCCACCAGCTCATTCACTTTGTCCTGAATGCTTCGTGCATTCAGGTAAAGTGTCATACTGTAAGTGTCATAATCATACTGTAGTTCGGAAGATTTGACATCCATCTGGCAGGGGTCTGCACATTTACACTCTATGAAGAGACTCAAATCATGGAGCTGCTGTTGAGATACAGCAGGCACATGGACTTAAACAGCACGTGACATTTTGGCAGGCATCATCATCTGTACCCCTCAGCATGACATATTTGACAGGAATCTGCCTGGTTATATTGCTGAGATGCAGCTGAAAGAAATTTTCACAGGATATGGCAATGTGATGGAACTTTGTATTAACACCAAGAACAGTGGCTGGAGGGGGTTGCAAAGAGCCAAGCACAGGGTCCATGGCCCATACATCAACAAAGGAGGAAGATAGGAAAGGACTGGAGGAGTGAGGTGAGGCACTCAGTGCTTTTTCTCTTACAGAGTCACAGCCCTTACCCTGTTCGTTAATATCTTTTTTTCCTACTTCTATTTCAAAAAACAGCCAACAAAGTAATCCCAAGAGCTTTCACGGCTTCTGTGAACTTTGATGGCAATCTTTTGTAACTGCTAATGGGTTTCAACAGCTGACTTTGTGCCCAGGCTTGCACATTTGCATAGATACTTTCATCCAAAATTCTGCTGGACTACCCTATACAGTATTGAAATTCAATGCAGCTTCTCAGTAGCTATGTCTACAGCTTTGGGCTTCCAAGTATTTCTCTTAAATGAAAAATATCTGCAGTAGGTTCTGTGTCAATTTAAATTGTCCTTAGATAACTGGTAGAAGGATTTGCTTACACAGCCAGTGCATAACAAGGATGGTACTTCCAAGTAGGAAAATCATTCAATGGTGATCAGATTTCCAGATTTGGATTTAACAGATTTTACTTCATCTAACTGGAAGGACCTTGAAGGCAGATTTGAATTCTATTCATGGCCAAAACTGGCAGCTGTGACTTGCTTGGCTGCATCGCATTTTTTTTATTCAGTCGTGGGACATGGTTGTTGCTGGCTGGCCAGCAATTATTGCCCATCCTTAATCTCCCCAGGGCAGTTGAGAGTATTGCTGTAGCTATGGAGTCACATGTTGGCCAGGCAAGGTAGGGATGATAGATTTCTTTCTCTAAAGAACATTAGTGAACCTGATGGGTTTTTCTAACAATCAAAATGGTTTAAGAACATAAGAACAATAAGCAGGAGTAGACCATCTGGCACCTCGAGCCTGCTCTGCCATTCAATAAGATCATGGCTGATCAGCTCCACTTTCCCTCCTGCTCACCATAACTCTTAATTCCTCTATTGTTCAACAATCTATCTATCCTTGCCTTAAAAAAATTCAATGAGATAGCATCAACTGTTCCACAGATTCACAACTCTTTGTGTGAAGAAGTTCCTCCTCAACTCAGTCCTAAACCTGCTCCCCCTTATTTTGAGGCTATGCCCCATAATTCTAGTTTCACTTGTCAGGAGAAACAACCTCCCTGTCTCTATCTACTCTCTTCATAATTTTATGTGTTCCTACAAGACCCCCCTCGTCATTCTTCTAAATTCCAATGAGTATAGTCCCAGTCTACTCAGTCTCTCCTCATAAGGCAACCCTCTCAACTCTGGAATCAACCTCATGAACCTCCTTTACACCCCCTCCAGTGCCAGTGTATCCTTCCTTAAGTAAGGAGACAAAAGCTGTTCACAGTATTCTAGGTGTGGCCTCACCAACACTTTATACAGCTATAACATAACCTCACTGTTTTTAACTCCATCCCTCTAGCAATGAATGACAAAATATCATGTGCCTTCTTGATCTGCAAACCAACTTTTTGCAATTCATGCACAAGGACACCTAAGCCCCTCTGCACAGCAACATGCTGCAATTTTTTGCCATTTAAATAATAGTCAATTTTGCTGTTATTCCTACCAAAATGGATGACCACACATTTACCAATATTGTTCTCCATCTGCCAGACTCTTGCCCACTCACTTAGACTAACTATATCCCTCCGCAGAGTTTCAGGGTCCTCTGCACACTTTGCTCTATTACTCATCTTAGTGTCATCTGCGAACTTTCACACACTACACTTGGTCCCCAATTCCAAATCGTCTATGTAAATTGTATACACTTGCAGTCCCAACACTGATCCCTGAGGCACACCACTAGTCCCTGAATGCCAACCAGAAGAACACCCATTTACCTTCACTCTTTACTTTCTGTTAGTTAACCAATTCTCTATCCAAGCTAATACATTACTCATAATGCATTGCACCTTTATCTTATGCAGCATCCTTTTGTGCAGCACCTTGTTGAATGTTTCACGGACGTCAGTAGAACCTTAATTCCAGATATTTTTACTGAATTCAAGTTTTATCATCTGCCATGGCGGGATTCAAACCTGGGTCCCCAGAACATTAGTTGAACTTCTAGATTAATGGTTTAGTGACAGTATCATTTGCTATGACTCTCTTACCCAGTGCCACTCAACCCATCATCTGCTACCATCAAAATTGGCCAGACTTGCAGAGCCGGGCGAAGAGGTAGAAAGAGTGGCTTTTAAATTTCAAAATGGCTAAGGGCCAGCCATAAATTGGTTCCAGTAAACTGAGGACTTGAAATTGATAATTCAGATTTGAAGAGGAATCCATTTGCATGGACTTTACAAGGGAGGGCTGATGATATAAGGGATACCTGCTTCAAAATCAACCTAATTGTGTTTCAGCCAGGTCTGAAGATTAAGCAAGTGGCACTACCTGATAACCAGAGACGCAGAAAGTGAGAAAGGAATATGAGCATTCCATTACACAACTGATGGTTACAGTTCAGAACCATAAGTGAACAATATTAATGGTGTAATTCATACATATTCCTTAAATTTTAATAAAGGCAGGAAATGCTGGAAAAACTCAGCAGATCTGGCACAGAGACAAACAAAGCTTATGACCCTGATTTTACCAGCACCACTGCCCCAAAATCGGGGCAGGCGAGGTTCACAGAATGGCATTTCCCCATTGGCCTCGGGTGCGATCTTACGAGTCTCAGGCAGCTGTGCCAGTAAAATCAGGGCCAATGTTTTGACTTTGTATGATTCTTCTTTAGAACTTTAATTTTATTTCTTATATCTTTCTTTGCTTTCCTAACTTCTGCATCTCTTTAATTATGATTACCTCTCCTCATCTTAATTCTCTAGTATGCCATGCTTTTTAATGGAGATAGTGAATAAATAGAATAATAAATTTTCAGCATTCATCTTATCACAACATTTATATTGTGACAATATAAAATGTTGTGTCTTGTATGAGCTATCCAACTTTCCATTATGGAGTTTTTTTTTAACCCACTTATTACCTAAATAGATAATGGCAAAGAACCAAATAAAAATGACACAAAGAATTATATTTAAAATCATTTTTAAAAATGTAATTTTGCTTGAAATGCAGCTTTTCATATCCATGCAACTGATCTAGTAGTTAAGGGATTGGGGTTAATGGGTGAAGGGTGCATCTACTTTGTAGTTGAGAGAGTCATATATGGAAGCAACATGGACTGAATGATAAACAGATTGAATGCCCATGTAAGGAACCACATATGTTTTCTTTCCATTCATTTCAATGTTATAATGCACACTTGAATCCAAATTCCTTTGTATTGCAGGGTTTTCCTCTCCTTGAAGACCCTGTTTTTAAACTTTCCTGTCCTAGTTCCAATTTTTATTCCACAATTTTAAGCTTCTTTGGGGGTAATTTTCAACTTTGCCACTTTGGCGGTACACCAATGGAATGGGGTAGTACACCCACTCATTGTAGAGCCCGCTTGACTTTCATTTCCATTGAACTGTCTCCATTATAGTTGGGTTGTTAGCAACTAAAGAGTGAAGGTGGACATTACTCTCCTGTTCCTTATTCTTGTTTCTGTTTATAACTCTTAACTTTGATTGCCACTTGGCGCTTTTATACTTCTATCCTCTTACCACAATACCACTCTCTCAATCTTATTCATCTGTACGAGAACAAAATCTGAAACAAAGATTTTTTTGAAACATTTCGTACCCAAAGCTTAAACCTAACCCTATCTCATTATTTTATGAGCTACTCAATGCAAGGGCATAGCCTCTTGACCTTCCATTCCGTAGGATAATGAGAGGTGTGTGTGGTATTTCTGCTAAGAATCCAATTGCTTACTGGGTTGCAAGAACACTGGTTTTGTAAATATAGTATTACAATGCCATTGCTTGAGTATGAATGCTATCTTAAAACATACCATTAGGTTATTGGATAAACATAAGGCAGCTGCCGCAGTTTCAAGCAGATAAAAGAATGTCTTAGCCACGTTTCCAACTCCCATCCAGTGACGAACAAGAGCACAGTAAATAGAATCCATTATTTGTTTACATTCACAGTCTTTGGCATACAGTGTATTCTTTCCTTCACATTCTTTGAGAATCGCGTCCATCTGTTGAATGAATTCTAAATCGTGACTGTAAAGGAGAAAGTTTACTGCTGTTATTTAATTGATCAAAAAATAACTTACAAACTCTTTAAAACTTTTATAATATTGCATCTTACCTGCCAGCTGGTACCGTCATACTTTGAATGACTGGAACTGAAAGATTAAAAATAATATGCTATGATTCTCCATGAAATTGGCCAAAAATTACTTAATATTATTGCATAATCAATGATCTAGAACTTCAACAGTTTGGTAAAATCTGCACTGTGGGGGTGATGTATAATGAACTGATGAGACATATTACTAATGTAGGCTGCTTGTGAAATCCACACAACTTGCTCATTTTAATAATCTGTCTGCATAGTCAGCAGTACCTGTACAGTTCATTGCCTGCACATTGCATGAGGGGAGAAAGTGGGAATTATCACAATATTGGAAGGAACATACCTGCAATATTCAAAAGGTTGAAAGAATTGCTGTGAAAAAATTTTAAGGAAAGCCATGAAATTGTTGGAATTGTGAGAAAGTGGGTGCCCAGGCTCTCCCATGCTGTACTGAAGACCTTGGTTTTGGAAATGGAGAGGAGGGCGGGCATGCTTTAAAAAACAGGGGGTAGGAAGCTGTCCAAGCTTAAGGTGAAACCAATGAGACAAAATGAGCGATATATTCGATGTGAGAGCATTATTCCCAGGCAATGTAAGAGTGCTGTTCTTGACTAAAGCTACCCACATTGGTAGCAAAAATCTGATCTGCCAGATTACATTTTTTAACAACTAAAGACTTTACATAAATTCTTCAGTATGCTTTTGACAGACCAGAATTGAAATATAATTTCAAGAAAATTTAAAGATTAAAACTCTTTAAAAAAAGTTTAGAAACTTTAAGTGATAGATTGAAATACTTCCCTTTAGTCTGCTTTTGGTCCCTTCTGGCTGGATGGAAGCTTTGATGAGCAAGCTCACGGTGCCTATGACTCTTAGGTATACTCTTACCAGTTGCTCTGTATCAGGCAGTATCTGAGAGAAAAGGGGTTCTGAATGAACTATTTCCTATTTATTTCAATTACATCTGATAGGAAAGAGCTGTTAGAATATATTTTAGAACAAAGACTTGGCTTTGGGCTTTTGATTCTCTGCAGCTGTAAGTAAAATAGAAGAAAATCTAGCCTTGAAGTTAAAAGTGTTCCAGTAATGGGACGAACTCTTGTGCAAATCAGTGTTCCACATTAATTCACATTTTCATTCTAAAATTCAGATGCTCTGAATTCTAAGTCCACAAAGATACAGTAAACGTGCAAGTAAGGAGAATTTGCCACAGCCATTGAACACGTTGGGCAATATACACTCGCCTTGCATGGCTGAACATTAATGTGTCTGGCAACCTGAATGGATGGAAAGAGGAAACAGAAAAAATATCCACCAATCAAACATTTCAACCGTTATCACTTATGATGAAGCTTATTTAAACATAAAGGCTTGAGAACGTCAAAATGCTGCTGCAGAGTCATGCAGG
The DNA here is from genome assembly GCF_965287045.1 of Carcharhinus amblyrhynchos. NCBI lineage: Eukaryota > Metazoa > Chordata > Chondrichthyes > Carcharhiniformes > Carcharhinidae > Carcharhinus > Carcharhinus amblyrhynchos. The sequence continues at coordinate 56,885,541 of NC_137334.1, forward strand.
AACACATTCCCACTGTACATTCCTGCAACAGGCCTGTATATATTTAATATTGTGACAAGTCATTTCAAATCTGAATTATAAAAATGAAGAAAATTTAGATTGGCTGAAATTCAAGTTCTAATTCTCAGCAATCTTAACCACTTCTCCCATTTATTCCATTTGTACCTATCACTTCTGCTGATTACCTTGCTCAGAAAGCTTTGAGACAGTGGTAGCAATAAGGCTCCTTGAATTGTCTGATACCAGTCCAGCAGATGTGCTCTGATATATGTCCTTTGAATAAGATTCTAATGAAACAAAATGACATTTAAATTGTTTTGCAACAACATCCTTCACCATAAATCAAGCTGATGGAAATTACCATCTGTAAGGTATCGTTCACATGTACGACATTGTGAAGTAGAACCAAAAAACGGCAGTATTTCAAATAATGATCATTGGGATTTCTGGTCTTGTTGCCAATTTTCCTCCATTTCCTGAAGGTATTTACAATTTGCTAAAATACAGTTCTGTTGTCCCCAGGGTGCCAACATGGGTGTTCATATTTATGCTTTGACACTGTCTGCTAAAATTCGATTACAGAGTTGTCTTGACAACTCTTTAGAGGATAATCAGAATCATGTGTTTCAAAATTGTCATTGCTTTATTTAAATATATAGAAACACATTAACTTATGAGTTGCCAGTTCCATGAGTCTACAGTCCAATCTACGATCGCATACACACAATGAGAGAGACTTTTTGACTGGAGGCCATCTCCTTCCCACATCTGGCTGTGGTAGTTCATGAAGCCAAGTAGCATCTTCTTTCTGTTGATCACACAGACTATTGTATGATTGTCTTGGTCATTAATTTTTAGAGAAGCCTGTAACCTGATCTCAAAAATGCCTTATTATGCTCTCTTCCCCAAAACAACATAAAATACAGGTAAATCCTGTATTTTATCTTGCATCCAGATAAAAATGCTAATTAGCGGTCCTTTCGTTTTAGAAATAAATAGACAGTTGACAATACAACTGTTTATAGACTGATACCATCAACAGATTCCTGGGATGTTGGGAGACAATACTCATGGTAAACTTGGAAATAGTTGCCATCATCCCCAGGCAAAATCTTGCATTTTGTTTGCAGTAAAACAATTGAAGCCTTTCTATGATCTCCAACAATCAAATCATCAAGACCTACTGTCAGACAGACTGTAAAGCCAGTCACAAGGACCCTTCATTTACCCTATATTTAATGGTATAGTCCAAAAACATTCTAATTTTTAAACCTCATGATTACATCAATACTTCTGGCTGAAGATGTCTTGCAATTGCTTCAGCCTTGTACTTTGCACTTATTTATTGGGCTCAATAACATTCAAAATAAAGAATTTCATAGATTCTCTTTCTTCTGTTAGTTTAATTGCCCATCTGCAAGGGGGGGAGGGGTGTGCAATGGTGTTCCACCAGGGGGCCCATCAGGAGGATCCTGATGTTGGGCACCTGTGGGGAGGATATACTGCCAATAGTAGGGGGGGTCTAATGTCCTTGGGGAAGGGGAGGGTGGAAGGAAGTCTTGATGGCAGTGTCCCCTTCTTATGTTGATTTTGAGGTGCTCGCATGCCAGAGCCATGGCATCAGATAGAAAGAACATGAATGGACTTCTCCATCCTTCACTCTAGTCAATTGATTGCCTCTTCCAACTCTGCCTGTAGTTCCACTATCTAATGTTGCATCTCCAGCATGTGTGCTGCAGTCATTTCAGACTCAGCAGTTGCCTGTTTTCCAGCAGTCCTTTGAGTGCCAAACGACTTGGGCTATCACTGCTTCTAATTGCTGTAGAGACATGTCAGTGAGGTATTCTCCAGAAAGTGACCCTGAGCCTAATCTAGGATTATGATCCATTGCAGTCTGTGTCTCCGCACTGGCAGAGAGTCCGGGTGAACACAACAGTGGGTCTCCAGCAAAAGTATCCTCATCCGAGGTGGGCTGGAGTCTCAGGTTGATTTGTTGGCTGGACTTGTGGTTTGGCTCTACTGGGTGCCTGTAAGAGAGAAAAGACAGATGTAATTCATTAGCGGGCAGAATGCAACATTGCATGTCACTCATTGTGAATCAAGATGTGATCAACTAATAGAGGGCTCATCCATACTGAATTGATGGAAGAGGCTTATCTTACCTTTGCCACAGGAATGATCCCTGCCCTTCATTTTTCAGGGAGTGTGGTCCTATCTGCTGACCCTCCTTCTGCCTGGCATCTCTTTCTCATCTTGTGCGCTAGCTTGGTTTGAATGAAGACAAGTAGCTGGTGATGTGAAGTTGGTGGACTTTCTGGTTCCATCCTCCAGAAGTGGACATTACTGTGCTTACAGACAGTGTTGAGGAGAGCCAGGAACCAGGGTGTTGTGGCTGAATCTGATGTGTATGGCTTCTCTCTCCTGGGGGCCATTTAGAATGTGCACCCCAAACAGCTAGACTGCAGAAATTGAATATATGTGTTTGGGTGGCATTTAATATGGCGATCTCAGAGTAAGCTGATGAATCAGTGCAATCGACTGTGAGAACCCACCCCATCACCCTGCAGGAAATGTGCTGCATATCCCACCCACTGCTGCGGTGGGTGGGATAAACAGCACTCCAGAATGGAAACATTCACTTATGTGTATATAACACTTTTACAAATTAGTACTTTAAAAACTCAGATTTTACATTTATGTTGTGATGAACCTTGTGCTTTGGGGCCTGTACTTCGTTTTCACAATATATCTTCTTTGAGACCAAAGTCTTAAGGTAATTCTGGCAATGTGTCCTTAGACATCTGAAAAGTGCTCAGGTGATTGCAGTTGCTATGGAGCAGAAGCAAAAAGTAATTAGACAGCTAATTGGATATTAAATTACAATTGGACTCAGAACCGAGAAGGAAAGATATCTAATTGTGTAGAACAGAATCTGAAACTGAAGGGGCCAAAGGAGACACTTCTACAAGGTGTTATATCTGTAATACAATTAAAAAGGATGGAAAGTGGGAAGTGAGTGATCTTGCATACCGAAGGCCGAGTTGAAAAGACTGTGAGATTGCACATGGCACCATATTTATGCGAGAAGTAATATCAGTGCTTATAACTGCATTTTTGTTGTATTGACTATTTAAAGTGAAATCTACCCTGTTACTTGAAATATCCTTTACCCATTAATTAACATTTGAATTCTGCTGATTTTAGTTGGTTTGTTATAGTAAATATTTAAGAAGCTAAATCATGTCCATCTGTTTTCTTTTCCTTGGAGTTGTGGTGATTCCTTTGTTTTAAGGGCTATCAGTCTCTACAGGAATTGGAACAGTCTGACGTATTATTTGTTCATCTACAATGCTCAAACTTTAATTATTGTATATTGAAAGTTACCATACGGCTTTATCACCATTTTGTTTCTGCTAATGTCTGGGGTCAGGTTAATTGTCGAGTGTTAAAATGGGGTCATGATGGAAAATAGTTTGGGAAGCTCTCCTTTATGTTGTAGCATTATGAAATTAGGCTAACACATTTTCTTGTTTTATATGTAAAGTAAATGTTCTTGCAGAAAAAGATTACCCTTTTTCTTGTCACAGTGGCACATTATAGTCCCAAATTAAGGATGTATTTAAATTTTTAAGGGAGACATATGCTTTTAAAAGAAATACAAACAGAAGCACTTGAAAAGTGACATAGAAGAAATGCAAAAAAATGAACGTTAATCTACTGTGGCTGTGGATTATTACATTTCAGTTGGTATCCAAAACACGTCTCCTGGCCTGAGTTCAAAGAAAATCAACTCTAGGGCAAAAGGCATCGGGTGGAGCTTGAGCCTCCCTCTCTCTGTGTGTGGGATTGGTGGCAGGAGCTCAAGACCTGGTGAAACCTGGAAAATGCAAATCTTGCCGGCAAGACCACAAAATCTGATTTTCGCCGCCCCTCGCCAATGACATAATCAGTTTTATGCTCATAAACCTGATTTTAATACATTAACATACATTTGAATATAATTAACCAGCCCCTTTCCCCCACCATTGCCATATATTCCCCCCACATTGAGTGATTTGCAACAAGTTCACTCAGATGTAAACCTGTCACAGGGATCCCTCTGGGGGGTGCGAAGGTGAGTTTAGCCCCTGGGGGAGAGGAATGTGGCCAAGTAGTGGCCTGGCAATACTCTTCTGGCACTGCCCGAGCATAGGCTGGCACTGGCAGTTTGGCACCATGCCAGGGTGCAGTGCTGGAATGGACCCTGATGGGAGCCTTATGGGGGTGGGATTCATTTACTTGTAGTGGTGGAAGGAAACAGGCATGGGAATTGGGATGCTGGAGATGTCATGTTTTCAGTCAGACCCTGACACTTTGCCAAATTCAGACGGTATAATTGTCCCATATTGTTCATTCCTTTTCAAGAACATTCAGGGAAGTAGGATAAAAAGCTAATTGCAGATGAGATATTTGTGTCCCTGGGGAGGCCAGTGGGTGTGACACAGAAACAGCAGCTAGTCACCCCTGCAAAGATAGCTTGCAAGCAAAAGAATATCTGTCTCTTTGATGCTGGAAGGTAGCTTAACAAAAACAACAAGCTAAAGGAAATTGGACAGTTTTTAGGCTACTTTTCAGAATCCAGTATCTCCAAACTAACTGCTCAAGTCAGCTCAACTGGAATCACCCAACTTAACAGCCATAACGTACTGCTATCTACACTACAGACAAAGCTGATTCACATTTTTTTTACTTTCATCTGAACATCTAACTTCTTACCCTTGATCAGTATGCGAATGTGTGTGCTAGTTTTATTTATTGTTTTATAGGGTTTTTTTTAGTAACTAATAAACTTACAATTTCATTGAATCAAGAAAGCATGGTAACTTGGTACCTTCCAAAAAGTAAATACATTTGGTCTGGAAAAAGTTATTGATTGGTGGAGGGATTCCTTTCAGATTAATCTTGTTGTGATGTGACGGTGGGTGGGGAGGGGTGTAGGGAGGATAGCGGGGAGAGGGGGTGAGGGTGGGGGGTGGGGGGGCTGCGGGGTTGATGAATAAAGAAGAGGAGCTAGCTAATTCATCCTCTCCTGAACGCATAACAAAATTGGTGTGCTGTTCAGGAAGTTTAACAAATTAGGGCACCTTGTCTAGGGACAAGTTGTAACAGTCTAAACAGTCCAAAAGTGGCAAACAGTGTGCACTCTCTGACTTTTAGGTCAGATCAAATTCAAAATATTCCTTGCTTATTATCTCTATCTATTTGTATAAATTATTTCGTGTTTTACCTGCAGATTTTGATTACCTTGCTGACTGTCCCTGTCAGGAGTAGAATTATGAAAAGTTGCACCACTCGTTGTAGCATACAGGCTTCTCCGTTTTTGAAAAGAGCTTTCACTTTCAGAAGTATTAAATTTTACCATTTGTCGGTGCTGGTATATAAAGTCACCTTCTCCACAGCTGTTGCATTTGTGAGCTGCATTCTCCAGAAATTTAGTGCATTTTGTGTGAAGTGACTTTTTCTGTTCCTTCAACCACAAATCATTAGCTGTTTCATGCACAAGGGCAATGCAGAATCTCATCAATTTGCATTTCCAGACAACACTTTTCTCTTTTGCTAAATCTGAAAGTAGAAATATGTATTACTTTATTAGCCAATACTGTTCAATAAAAACTTAATGTTTAAGTTGCCCACTTTTTTGAAAATGCTTCATTCCATTGGAATTGGTTTGCGTTCATATCTTAATTCTTCTTTTCTGTAAAACAGCTGTGTCGATGATTCAAAGAGATTATTCAATGTCTATATTATGTATAAATAAAATACAAATTTAGGATTGATTCATGCGGCCATGATATTGAACCTAAGAGCTATCTGAGGAAAGAAAAGAATGGTTGAATAAGAGAATAGAAGTGTAGCAATTGTAGAGGACTTTTTATCTTTCACACTGGCACTTAGTGCATGTAATCTGGATTCCTTTTTGGCCCACACTCATGATGGGCTGAATGACCACTTACTGTACTCTTCTAAGGATCTAAATCTCGGTGTCCATACCATAATGGTGTTTTCCCTCCAAATTACAATTAGTAGCCAACCCTGCCAACTCACCCATTTTTGGCTGGCAGACTCTGGGTCTTGTGAAGTTGTGTCATTTCCCAAAGGCTTCTTGCACCCCATCCCATCACTCCAATCCTAAAAGTGGGAAATTGATTGGTGGTGATGAAGTGAGATCCAGTGGTTAAAATGGCTCAGACCTCATTTTCATGCAGTGAGTTTTGAACTGACACCAGAACTCACTGACCAAGAACTGATTCCCATTAAAATATGGGCTTTGGTGTATTCAAATTTTGGTAGTATTTGATAAGTTGCCTCATAGAAGATTTGTAACAAAAATTCAGGACATGCTGTAGTACAGACAGGGCAGAAATGTTTAAAATTAACTTGTGCTGTTCACATTGAAGGAGGATTGGAAATGGTATGCCCCAATGATCATTGCTTATATAGGTACTTGTGTAAGGTAAGTTTTTCAAGTAAAATTTATTTATTAGTGACAAGTAGGCTTACATTAACTCAACAGTGAAGTTATGGTGAAAATCCCCAGTTGCCACACTCTGGTGCCTGTTCAGGTACGCTGAGGGAGAATTTAGCATCACCAATTCACCTAACCTACACATCTTTCGGACTGTGGGAGGAAACCAGAGCACCCACAGGAAACCTGCACAGACAAAGGGAGAACGTACAAACTCCACACAGACAGTGACCCAAGTTGGTATTTGAACCTGGGTCCCCGGCGCTGTGAGACAGCAATGCTCACCACTGTGCCATAGTGCCATGCCATGTGAAGTGTTTGGGAGAGAAATAAAAAATGGAAGTAAAATGGGAAGATTCTGAGGGTTGGAATGAACAGAGAAACCTAGGGGTAAAAGACAGGAGATTTTCCACCTCTCAGCAGTATGTTTTGTGATAGCAGAAGTGGCCCACATTAACCAGCAGCTGGATCTTCCAGTCTGAACATTTTCATCAGCTTTTCCCACTGTTTGCATCTCCAGTGTGGGGTGTCACCAAAGGCAGGACTGGAAGATCCCACCAGTAGGAATGGCTGGAAGATTTTGGCCACAATTTGGAAAAAAGGGGCACGTGGACAGCTTTTCTGTCTTGCATTCATCATGTCAAATGTAAGAACGTCAAATTTCAACCTGTTGTGACAACTTGTGCTACAGGAGAAATGCTTGATGATTAGTCAGTATGCCAAATCTAATTGGCTGGCGCATTGCCGTGGAGAATGTGTTTGGGTGTCAGGTCAGAAACTCCAAGGATTATGAAACCAGACTAGACAGCCCAACAATTTTTCTATTTTGGCATTAATGTGAGGAAAGGATGTTTTAATCCAGGAATGATTCCACTGACATATTAGGGATCTTTTTAACAAAACACAGTTAATTTTCATAACACAGTTTAACTCTAGCAAAATGAAACAGTTTAAATCTTAACCATTCAATAACTTTTTAAAAAGAAAAGAAACAACTCTTATGCCGGAATTCGGCAGCCCCACCTACTATGGAATTGGAAGGTGCAAAGAATGGGCAACGGAAATGTCCAAAGACCTTGGGTGGGAAATTTTTGGTCTGGCTCGAGAGAGGTCATAAAATCCCTCCCTTAATGTCTAACTTAACCCTATTCAGTTCCAATTAAGCAATATTTCACTTATAGACTTAAACCCTACGTTAAAAATAGCAAATCCAGACATACTTACTTTGACTTGGGTTAACTGCTTTAGAGCTTCCAAAGAAATTTTGTTGAGAGACAGCTGCTCGTAGGCTGCTATCTTTAAACAGCCCTCCCCAGCAACTGAACTCAAAGCTGTTTTACTCAGCAACAAACCTAGCTCCTTCCATTTCTGGTATCACATGACCATACAACCCTGTATACCTAACTCATCTTTCCATTACTTTAATAAAGAAAACACCCCAAGGGTTCTTTTTGGTAAACAAAATCTCATTAAGCCTTCTGCTAAATAAACACTTACAAGGCTAAAATGAGTAATTATCCTGTTTTCCACTCTCTGCTGCGTTCCTTCCAGGCAAACAGATTGCTTGTAACAAGACACTGTATCATAAAGAAGTGTTCCTCAAACACAAAATATATTAACAGCACATTATCATCACAAAAACCAATGGGAACTATAATCTCCCCAAGCTCCTGGATAATTAAAAAAATTACAAAGTTTGACCATTCTCTCTGCTTGTAGAGAACATATCCCTGTGTATGAATATGTTACTTCTCGTAAACATAAATGAGCTACTTGACTGATAATCTTAAATGTTCTGTTAGTGTAATTATTAGCACACTTGGGATTGTTCAGCAAGTGCTGCCCAGTCATGGGAACAACATCTAACAGTTAACATTTTATTTAGGGATTTGCACGCACAAGCTGGTTGAGTATGGTTTATACTCTCCCTATTACAAAAAAAAACAAATGAATGTGGTGTTTGAATTGATCAACATAATTTCTTGAATGTGCAGTGTAAGTAGAGAAAGTTATAAAAAATTTAATAGAATGCAAAATATAAAGTAATAATAAAGTTCTCCAAAACAATCCATCATTTGTCTATCATGGCTACAGTGTAAGCAAGCTACAAGTCACACTACAGCAATACATCAAGGTTTCTCCCTAACTTTTGAATTCACCACAAAGAAGGGCCAGGGCAGAAGGGACATGGCAACACCATCACCTCTAAGTTCACCTCTGGCACACACATCATCCTGACTTATTATTCCTTCATTGGTGCTTGGCCAAACTGCTGGGATTTCCTACCTAACAGTATTGCAGGAGCACCTGCACCACATTGATTTGTAAAAGTTCAAAAAGGAGTGAAACCATTAACTTCCCAAAGACCATAAATGCCAGCCTTTCCCGCAACACCGTTGAAGTGTTTTTTTTATTTTAAATTACATCCTGAAGCAGGTTCCCCAGAAACCTGCTTGATGGTAAAAAAAAATCTAGTACTGAATTAAATTACAAGAAGGAAATAAATTCTCCATATTTGTGCATTGTTTTCTCTAATCTCACTCTGTCTCTTGTCCTTTCTCTGAGTGTAATACTCTCATGAGTATTAGAAATTCAAACCAGTGTCTCTTAGATACATATCATTCATAACAGCATAATGTCAACAGGATGATTTCTGTTTCTCTGATACCGGTTTCTCTTCCATCTCTCCCACACACATACATACAAATATAAGTACTAATAACTAAATTAAAAAAACCTCAAATTAATCTTTTGTTTAAAGATTCAACTAAACAAAGCTCTCTCTCTTAACAGTTGAAAAAAAAGAAAAAAACAGTTAAACTATTAACTATCACACACCTCAACATCATCTTCCCCATCTGCATATGTTTTGTTTTCCTAATAGATACCTGAACTCTCAATCAAGCCTCATTATGTATGCTTAGCTGACAGCCTAGACATCTACTGGGAAGTCTAATTCTAATTATAATTGCCTGCATTCCAGAGGAAATATTATTTAATTGACAACTCAGACTCTCTGATCTCTGCACTCAATTTCACAATGTTTGTTGACATAACTCAGATGGTTTCAGCTCCTTTATGGTTTTTGAATAGACATTAAAGGGGAAGATAATAGGTTGAAAATGAAGGCTTCTTGTTTAAAACACATGACAAAAATGGATAAGATTGAGAGAGTGAATGGAGGTTTAAATGATGGTAGAGGAAAGGGGAGAAGACTGATAAAAAGGTTGAGCAGGTCTTTCAAGTGATGGGAGAAAGCCATGTAGAAGAAACAAAACTTTTCATCACATACCAATACATGTGACAATAATAAATCAAATCAAATCAAAAATAGAAGGAAGCAGATAGTTAGTAAGTAAATTAATGAATATGAGGCAAGTTGTAAGCATATGGATAGTGGTTGCACGAATGATTGAGATTTGGAAAGGATGTAAACCAGGCCAAGGAGTGCTGCAATTTCCTTGCAAGCCTACACCAACCACTCATCTCCCACCTGAAATGAAAGAAGAACAATAAATAGAGAGACAAAAAGAAAAAGAAGACTGGAAGGGAGAGAAGCAAATGCAAAGAGACGGAAAAAGGGAGGGTATTAACAAAACAAAGACTGCAATCTCATGGAGGCTTCCTTTGTCAAAAAATAGGTGACTGAAACGCAAAAATACATTTCCTGATGTGTTGTTGAAATTTCCATGTAAACTCAACACATTTACGTAGTTTGAATCTGAGCAGATTCTCTGTGTTTCGTGAACAACATCATATGAGATTGACTAAAAACCTTACACCTGAACAGAGTATTTACAGGAAGTTATATTTAGCATTGTGTCCTAAAAATGTGTTCACAACCAAAGCCATTGCGTAGGGGACCAGGTATACGGTGTACATACAGCTTTTTATGGTTGGTACCCAGTGTAAGGTGCTCAGTGGAAGGCTAGGAAACAATTCAGTTGCTGGAAATTAATAGTGCAAATAGTGGAAGAATGACCACCATCAGGCTGACCTTAACATTAGGATCCATGTCGTATGTCATTGTACAACTTCTGGATTCTCTTATTTAAATCAGAATTCAAAATAATAGTTTTTGGAAAGCAAACTGAATAAACAATAAAATATTTCTTTCAAAGCAGCTACAGCAGAAGCTACATTGATGTTGTTGCTGTGCCGTCTCTTTAATCTACATCTGGCTCTTCGGCGCAATCCAGTTCCATTGTTCATCACAAAGATTCCAGTGATTATAAATTAACAAACCCTTTGAGAATTTTGATCCTTTTTCCTAGATTTTAAAAACTGATACTGAATACTTATTAATATTTTTAGAGACATCTTCACACTTATTGAAAACTGTTTAGTTTTAGAAACATGAAACTAGCCCCCGACCTATCTCCTGACTCATCCAGAAATAACTGCCCTATCCACTCAATCTGACTGCTCACAATTATTTGACTACCCCCCTGACTAGTTCTGATTAACCCCAGACTTAGCTGCCTGAGCTGACCTGGTTACTCCCTGGCCTCAATATCCATTCATCCACCTATCCATCTATCCACTCAGCCACCTACCCATCTACCACCTCACCCACTCACCCTTACCCTATGAGGAGAGACTGAGGGATTTGGGGTTGTTTTCGTTAGAAAGAAGGCGGCTGCGAGGGGACCTTATTGAAACATATAAAATGATTAGAGGTTTAGATAGGGTGGACAGTGATAGCCTTTTTCCTCGGATGGAGAAAGCTAGCACGAGGGGGCATAGCTTTAAATTAAGGGGTGGTAGTTATAGGACGGATGTCAGGGGTAGGTTCTTTACCCAAAGCGTGGTGAGGGATTGGAATGCCCTGCCTGCTGCAGTTGTAAATGCGCCTAGTTTGGGGGCGTTTAAGAGATCCGTGGATAGGTTTATGGATGGTAAGGGTTTGGTTTAGGTTAGAGGGTCATTGTTTTTTAACTGGTCGGCGCAACATCGTGGGCCGAAGGGCCTGTTCTGCGCTGCAATGTTCTATGTTCTATGTTCTATGTTACCCATTCATAGATTTACTTTCACAGAAATCCAGCAGTGCAGAAGGAGGCCATTTGGCCCATCAAGTCTGCACAAACAACAATTCCACCCCAGGCCCTATTCCCACAACACCACACATTTACCCCGCTAATCCTTCTGGATGTGACACTATCCAGGGACACTATCTCTGAATAGTATCACATTCAGGGACACTATGGGCAATTTAACATGTCCAATCAACCTAACCCGCACATCTTTGGTAGGAAACCAGAGCACCCTGAAGAAACCCACGCAGACATGGGGATGCAGTAGGGAAGAGTTAATGAACTTTGTAATACTTGGAGATTGGTTAAAAAAAAGTATTGTAAGACTTGTTTTCGACTTGTTTTCTTGTATCCCAGACAGATGTAAGACTTGTTTTCGTGTGTCCCAGGCAACAAGACTGCAGCTGCCCTTGCTGTTGTACGTAAGTTTATGATAGTCCATTCAGAAATGTAGCTGACCCAGCTCGCATCTATGTTTGTGTCTTTAATATTATGGACTTCTGCCTAACATAGTGAAGCTTGCATGCCATAAATATATATTCAAATATATATTCATATATATTTGTTATGTACTGCTTATGTGTCATGTATCAACATATTATATGCTACACAACCTATGAACATAGAATTGTTATACTGGCCCCGTTAACTTCAACTTGTTTTTCCGGCCTGTATGTTAGTTAAGGGCTAATCACAGCACCGACAATTGCGGCCTTGAGATAACCATGAAGAAACGCCAAGGCAGCCACATTCCCACAATGGAGGACAACACACAGCCTGGGAACCTGCTGAGAATGAGAAGATGCATTCATGACTGGGGGGGTATAAATATGTGCTCTTAATTTGTGTTCAGAGAGAAGCCTGGGGAACCGCTGTTAGGTACTAGGCGTATCTCCCAGAAGCTTTTGAATAAAATTGCTGTACTTTGACTCACAATTGGTCTCAGAGGTATCTTTTAACTACAACAGGGAGAATGCGCAAACTCCACACAGACAGTGACCCAGGCTGGGAATTGAACCCAGGACCCTAGAACTGTGAGGCAGCAATGCTAATCACTGTGCCACCGTGCAGCTCACCTACCTACTCACCTATGCACTCATTCACCTACGCACTTACCACCTCACCCACCTACTTACCTCACTCAGTGACCCATCTCACCATCTTATCCACTCAATCACTTAGTTTTGCATGACAGGATGAAAATCAATTTTTATTTAGTCCTCTATTGATATGACATCTGACTCTACTTCCAAACACTATGTTCGGAATTCTCCAGGCGTTCATGCTGGTGGGATTCTCCAGTCTCGCCAGCATTGCACCCCTACCCGTGGGGTTATGTCAGTGGAAATTCCCATGGACAATGATGGGACCAGAGAATCCCACTCCTAGCGAACCTCCCAGTGGCGGGAAACACACAGCTGGGAGGCTGGAGAATCTCGCCCCATATAATTAATCAGAAAGTACAACATCAGTAAATTCTTTGAAACCCTGGTGAAAAGTAATTATCACTGCTTTAACATTGTCTTGAGAAATATGAAACAACACAGACATTCACTGAAAGACATTTCTAAATACTTACTGCTTGATGTTCGAATACTGGTCAAATCAAAAATCACCCCTTCCCCTTCAGGTTATCTAGTACATTATTGTACCTTTTGGTATTAAGCATGATTAGAAGAATTTGTAACATTCTTGTTATATAAAGGATTAGCTTTAATACATACTTTTGGGTTGGATTACACTTGGCATACAAAAATACCTTCCAGACACTATAAAATAGTTTTACGAAAAGCAATTACATCTTAACACTTCCAAGTGTTTACCTTTCTCCTCACCCTCTTCATCAAATAAACGATCATCAGATTCTGCATTGTGGACACAGAAACACTGTGGGAGATGGGTGTCTTCACTATCGTCTATTGGTGAGGAAAAGCCTCTTTCAGTCTTCGATGCACACTCAAATGTTCGTGATTTTACTAATGATATAAGTGATTGATCCAATTTTTGTTCAGCACCTTCAGGTAAGATATATCGAAGCATTTTAGTGGTGAAAGTGTGTCCGATAATGGATGCACACTTAACAATCACCTGCTCTGTTGTGTTCATTTGGTCAAGTTGCGCTAAGGCTATACCTGTGAGGTCAAATTTATACATTATTTTCAGGAAATATACACATAATAGCATGATCATTTATTCAGACATAAAAGACAATATAACTGTATGTCTGACAATTTTAGTACTCAAATGTACAACAAATTTCAATCTCCAAGTACAATGTATTGCAAAAAGAAGGCTAAAGTATTTTTGTATTCATTCTTTGGATGTGAGAGTCCAGCAAAGCCAACATTTGCTGGCAAGACATTAATTATATTTTCAGTCAAAATCGATTTAATAGTGTGTGTCTCAGATAAGTGAAAGATTAAAAATGTGCAGAAACATAAGGACATGAAATAATCAGGAGTAATAAAATCAGGTGCTTAGCATTAGGGCTGTTGTGCTATCCCTCACTATCATGCAATGCTTGGCTGAGAGAACTGTGAGTAAAAAAAACAAACATGTTACTGTAATTATTCTTTAAATGTTTCTTATGGTGGCCTGCAGCATTACCGACTTATGGACAAGGAAATTTGGTATAGTCCCAGTGTTTGTGATATGTCAGCGACACAATGGCACAGTGATTAGCACTACCAGGGACTTGGGTTAAATTCCAGCTTTGAGTGACTGTCTATATGGAGTTTGCACATTCTCCCTGTGTCTACATGGGATCCCTCTGGGTGCTCCAGTTTCCTCGCGCAGTTCAAAGGTGCGCAGGTTAGATGCATTGGCCATGCCAAATTGCCACACAGTATCCCAGGTTGTGTGGGCTAGGGGGATTAGCGGGGTTAATCCATGGGGTTACGGGGATAGGATGAGTATGATGCTCTTTTGGAAAGTTGGTGAAGGCCCAATGGGTTGAATGGCCTCTTTCTACACTGCAGGGAAGTTATGGTTCTAGGTCAATTTGCTGATTTGGCTTCACCCACTGAGGAGAATATGAAGTAGGAATGAGAACTTAGTGCATGAAAGAGTTCAAGCACACCCCTAAAGGCATAGGGGTAAATTAGTATTCGTAATTATTCTTAAAATGTACAAGTTTCATCAGCAATACAAATATTATTGTACTTTTTTTGTACTGGAATAGATTACTGTTCAAGTTGATGCTCCTCCATCTTTATACCAGCTATCAGAAAATGTCATTTTTTGAGTTAGTGCTTCACTGCTGACTCACCTTTCAGTGTAAGTGGAATGTTAATTTCCTGTAGATTTACTGTTTCTCCAATAGTACATATAAATTGTTGATTATCATAAGCATTTCGGTCTAGTGCTATGACTTTTCGGCATTTTTGAATTTCTATTCCAGAAACATTCATAAATTTGCCTTTAAGAATTGAAAAAAAAACAATTTATGAATGAAATGCTTATAAAATAGCAATACTAAAATATCCGATCTACAAAACGTTGTAAAGTTACTATGTGACTAATCTATAGATTTTATGGTAGCTTCTCTCCCTACCCTCCTCTTTGTCCCACAGTGAAAACCTGTCCACCAGGGGAACAGCTGAACTGAAATGCATCTCCAAGATTCAGCACATTTATGTGTTCTGGGCATAGAGAACCTTAAGTGCACTGAAGTTTCAAAAGGGAATTGCATTTTGAAGGGCTGGGGACTGAAAGCAGCAAGATATCTGGCAGTGACATAGAAAGGAAAGGCATCTTAAAGTCATTTTTAAGATAAAGGGCAGAAACTTCTGAACAAAATGATAATGCAGCTCACATTATCCTCATTTGTGTTCCTGCAGGAGAAACCTGTTCATAACCGGAGAGAGAGAAAGAAAGTGCATGGTGGAGGATCCGAATCGAGGATCCTGATTCCGTATGAGGAGAGAGCCATGGAGATTGCAGAGGAGGAGCAGGAGCAGGCCTGGGCTGAGAGGGAGGTGGGCTTGTAAGAGAAAAGTGAGGTGCCACTGCACCTTCATTCAGATGGCCAGTCTCAAATGAGTTCTGTGTTGCCCAAACCCTTTACCAGACCATCTACTAAAACCATGTTCCTTGTTTTACAGGAGTATCAACCAAAGAGTCTGGACTACCTACAAGAAGTGTCCCAACCCCATCCTCAACACCGCCTTGGAGAAAGACACAGATGAAGCATCATAACTACACCTATACCCTCCACCATCACAGAGACACACACACCCAGGTGGGCGATTGCAGCAGACAGACTTCTGGGTCACTATCTGATAAGTACTACATTGCTTCTGATGCACATCAAGTGGCAAGAGCATCCCAGGGATCAGACAGTTGGCAGTCTGCTGGATTCCAGCATTCAGCAGTGCCCAGCCAAGTGCTGAGTCCCTGGGTATGTTCATCCCTCGGCTGCTGGAGATGTAAAGGCAGAGCTGAGAATACCAGAAAGGGTTGTCACTGGCACTCCTCCATTCAGCCTTGCAGTCGCACAAGTCCTAAAGCATTCTGTCACAGGAGATGTGTAGCACCCAGGCCAACACTGCAAGGGTGGTGTCCGCAACAGAAAGCCTGGGACCCGAGGTCAGATCCTTGATGGGGGAACTCCAAAGCACGGTTCAGTCACCAAGGGCCCTGGCTGAGAGGTTCAGAGAAATATAGAATCTCTACTGTACAGAAGGAGGCCATTTGACCCATTGACCCTGCACCAACATCAATCCCCATAACCCCACATATTTATCCCACTATTCTCCCCAACACTAGGCCTCGATTTAGCATGGCCAATCAACGTAAGCGGCACATCTTCGGACTGTGGGAGGAAACTGGAGCACCTGGATGAAACCCATGCAGACACAGGGAGAACATGCAAACTCCACACACAGAGTCACCCAAGGCTGAAATTGAATCTGGATCCCTGACAATGTGAGGCAGCGATGCGAACCACTGTGCCACCCCTTCATCACCATAGTGTAGACAACAGTGGGCTTCCAGGACTGGCAGTGCCAGATAACATTGAGAGTTCTAGAGCTCACTCCAGCTCCCCTTCTATCCCAAGGATCCATGAGCACCCGGAAGGAGCAAAATATGCTGGAGCACATCCCAGTGCCTTCAAACCAGGAGACCTTGGGAGTGACCAGTCAATCTTCCCTTCCTCAGACTGGTGCAACTACAGTGCCAGCCAGGACAGTGTAACACAGCAACTCCAGTGCCAGCCAAAAGTAGGTCAAGGCCCTTCAAGTCCCCACCCTCCAGAGGACGCCCACCAAGGACATTGAAGGCGACAGGGTGTGGAAGACAGCAGGCTACTTCCACCTCTGATATGCATCCTGGGAACACACAAAGATGTAATGGAGAGAATGGAGGTGGAAGGAATTGTAAGTGCACAAAATGGGCATGGGTGAAGTTAGGTACAGATAGTTGGGGTAATTGTCACTTGTAAGATCTGCACATGTCCCTAAATTAAATATTATTGTTCTTCACTACCTTTACACCTCATGTTCTTTAATCTTTCTTCCAGTGGCATTGCACTTCTTCCCATCTGGACACAGTTCTTCTCTTTGGCCCTCAATGTCAGGCAGATGGTTTGGCCCACTCATTATGGATGTTTCTTTCACAATGATAGGACACAGGCATAATTCAGTGAACCCTAGACCTTCACCCCTAATCCCTCTCTGGAGCTAAGAGACAGAGGAATGTAGGGGCTGAGCCTCACTCAGACATGAGCCAGAGAGTCAGCATGCTGACAGCAGACAGACAGGAGTTAGATATAAACAATAGCTGAGGAGCATCACAGACCATTCTCACTAAGAGGCATCAGCACCCTCCTGCACTGACTGGATAGCAGGTACTCAATGACTTCCCCGACCCAAAAACCTGATAAGTAAGGTCTCTGCAGCCTTCATTCTTTGGTCGCAGAGAAGTCACATCCTGCAGGGTGATGTGCTGTTGAAAAAAATGCTGGTCCTACTACATGAAGTGGAAAGTGATGAGAACATCCCCAACCCTCCTGCCCATGTGAACCTCATCCCTGCCTGGTCTCCACCCTCCTAAATGCCCTCCTCACCAAGGACACATACTGCTTTTCCAGATCTTTCTCATGAAGGTCATTGCCTCGCTGTAGAGCAAGATTATGTAGGGAACTGCAGGCCTTCATAATGTGGGAGGTGCTCTGTGTTGTACTGGAGGCCTCCACCAGACCTGTTGAGACACAGAAGCATATCTTCAGGAGGTCAATGCACTGCTCTATCACAAATCAGGTGGCACTGAGAGCCTAGTTGTAGTGGACCTCTGCTGATGTCTCTGGCCTCTGCACTGGCAGAATCAGGCAAGACCTCATTGGCTATCCTTTGTTCCTTAAGGCATCCCTGCAGCCTGGGATGATCCTCAAAAATTCCAGGGATCTGTGATTGCCTGAAGATGTAACTGGTAAGTACGCTCCCTGGAAAACATGCATGAATCACATTTTGTGGTCACTCCAGCTTTACACTGAGGGAGTGGAATGCCTTCCTCTTTCGGAAGGGGGCTCCCTGATGCCATGGGGCATGTTGATTGACATGAGTGCAGTTGATCACCCCCTACATCTGCAGCAGACCAGCTATAGTACCAAATCCCCTGGCCCTCTTGTCCTGAAGAACCTAGTTGAAATGAATAAAATCCAAAGCCCTTGCATTGAGTGAATTCGGATACACTTATGGGTGGACACCTGCAAGATGCCACACAGGGCACCCATTAA
This sequence comes from Carcharhinus amblyrhynchos, assembly GCF_965287045.1. NCBI lineage: Eukaryota > Metazoa > Chordata > Chondrichthyes > Carcharhiniformes > Carcharhinidae > Carcharhinus > Carcharhinus amblyrhynchos. Next base: position 56,903,815 of record NC_137334.1, read on the forward strand.
CCCCTGGAACAACACTGTTGCGTGAAGATTGAGGGCGACCATGACCGTCATGGCCACAGAGAGCTGCCACCTCCATCATGTCGCAGCATGGTTGGCAAGTGTGTGGCACAGGTACCGCATAGTCTCGCCGGTGATGCAGAGTCTCCTTCAGCACATGTTGCCCAACAGCTCCACAGGTCCTGTACATCTTCGATCTCCTTCTGCACTTTCATCTCCCTTATATAGCAGGTGTGGGCCCCTGAGCCAATCCTGTAACCCCTGGTTTCCTGCTGCTGGGTCTTCTCTGGGTGCAGGTGCACATTGTTGCTGGAATCTGTGCTCTGGTAGTGCTGTGATAAGAAGAATAGCCAGCACCACTCGCTCCATATCAATATTGCTCAGTTCCTGTGATGAAGAGAGAGAGAGAGAGACAGTCAGGTTGGTTTGTAGCCAGTTAACATTGTTACCTTCCCGTACACATTGGCCTCCCAGACCTGGAAGCAGTCACTCCCATTCCTTACCTAGCGGTCACTGCTCACTCACAGCTCAAGTGTGCCCCCCCCTAACACCCTACTCCCCCCACCCCCCACCTCCATTGCATGACAAGCTCCAGTCAATGTCCTTGCCCAGTCAGAGTCATCTTTGGCCTCACATCTGGTTCTCCCCTCCCTTATTCTCTATATCACTGAGGATTCTGACATGAGGTTTATATGCCTGCATATCCCTAATAGGCAGGGTCAACTGCACAGTAATGTCCGCCTGAGGGCTAATGGAGTTGGGGTTGGGCACATAGGCATGCCTGGTGCCTCCCTGCTGCATGTGTGCTAAGTGAACCTATGTGAGGGCTGAAGACGTGGCTTGTGTAGGATGTGACAAAAGACAAAGATGTAAAAAAGAGAATCAGTAATGAGGTCCCAACTTGTGCAGATAATATGTGAGATCCCTGTGAACTGTAACCCTGCGAATGTTGGATGGCCTTTTCAGATTGTGTGTTGCGACTCAAGAGAAAGTTGACTTACTCTGAATTAGCAGCTGAGATAATTCATTCACTTTTGCATTAGAGAGTGGTCCTCTTCTGAGAAGCGCAGGAGATGATCACACTGATGACTTCCTTCCAAGGCTTGGTGGTGAGGTTGGTGAACGTCCAGGCCCCATCCCAGGGGAAAGTATCTCCTGCTGGTTCTCAGTTGCTTGGAGGAGTGCCTTGTTGCTGAACTTCAGGTACAAAACAATAGCAAGTCTTGGGCTATAGAGAATGAATTTGGGATTGTGTGCCATTTACATACAGTGCCCGGAAATATGAGCCAATGATGTAACAATGAGATGGGCGGATCCCTGCCCACCCTGTCATAAGATATGATGTGCTGATTGCTTATGTATATATAATTAGGTGAAAAGCAGACAATCTGGCATGGACACTCACCAGAACAGCCAACAGGAAGCACACTGTCTTTTTGCCTGCCACCCCATTTAGTCTGTGGAACAGAAATTCCACCCTATGCATTAAACACCAAGAGTGGGCTAAAACCTCAATACCTCTGACACAGAGGACAAAATGTGACCAACTAAGACAAACTGATACTTTTGCACTCTTTAACCCTCTTATAGCTTAAGTATAGATTGGAAAGGTTGGGATTGTTTGCCTTGGAGAAGAGAAGGATAATGGGAGATCTAACAATGGGATTCAAAATTATGAGGAATTTTGATAGATTGAATAGACAGAAACTATCTATTTATCTACAGTGGCACAGTGGTTGGCACTGCTACCTCAAAGCGCCAGAGATCCGGGTTCGATTCCCGGCTTGGGTCACTGTGTGGTATTTGCATATTCTGCCTGTGTCTGCGTGGGTTTCCTCCGGGTGCTCCGGTTTCCTCCCACAGTCCAAAGATGTGCAGGATAGGTGGATTGGCCATGCTAAATTGTCCCTTAGTGTCAGGGAGACTAGCTAGGGTAAATGGGGTTTTGGGGATAGGGCCTGGATGGGATTGTGGTTGGTGCCGGCTTGATGGACTGAATGGCCTCCATCTAGACTGTAGGGATTCTATAATGCTATGAACTGTAACAAGTGATTTGGTAACCAATGCACATAGTTTTAGAATAATTGGAACTGAAGATTCACACAGAAGGTTGTTAAATGAGGAACTTAAATTTGAATGGATATGTAAACAGATTCCATAGGAGGTTTCAAAAAGTAACCAGAGATATACTTGAAAAGGCTTAGTTTTTGAGGATTATGTGATGTGTGATTACATCAAACACCTCTTTCCAAGGCCTGTCACAGTTTCAACAAAGCTAACAGCTCCTTTCTATGCTCTAAAATTCTATGATTCTATTTGATGTATCCTACAGACTTGCTTTTTTTCCTTTCATCCCTTGCTTGTATATTTATTTCAGGAGACATAATCATCTTCTTTCTACTGAAAGTAAGTACAGCATCACTTTCATCCTCATCGTCCTCATCTAATGGTTGCAGGAGTATGAGATCACTGTAGTAGAGGCTTCGAAGTATTTCTTCACAGTAGTATGGTACACCGTAGCTGCGTTCTGTCAATAACCTGGCAAAGACAAAAATGTGTATGGCAACAAACTTACTGTTTCAATACTACATTAAATATTTTGAAAAACAAAACAATAATACATATTTACAACATTAATTTGTATTTATATCACCCTTTCAAAATGGCAAAACATTTAAAGACATGGAGGGGACTGGGGGTGAGGAGGGGTGGATGCATGGGCCCCATTTACCACTAGCCAGAATCTCTCAACGGGAGCAATGGAGCCAAATTATTACGTGGCAGCAGCCTGTGTAGGATGTGTGGCTGTGTTTTATGTCAGGCACTTTATTGACCTGGGGAGGCAGTGGACATGTTGCGGATGGGACATGATATTATTAAACTCATACTTAACTGCTTGTCAGGAGGTAGGGAGTTCCAAATCCTGACAGTCCTCAGATCTTCTGTGTATGCACAGGCCAGAGTGGGTTGCACATGCACAGTTTGACATCTGTACACTGTTCAATCCAAGGGTAGGCCCTATACATCCATGCAAAGAAATAAAAATAAAAGGACATAGAAACACCGATCAGATGACCAGCTACGGAAGACCAGAGTTAAGAAGCATCCCAAGTAGAGGGACAAGGGAGGGGGACTGGGAGAGATTTCACAAGGAAGTCCCAGGTAAGAAATAAAGATAGGGAACAGAAATAGGTCCTTGTTAAGTTAGGAAAAGGGAAACAGGCTCCAATGAGAGAAAGGGCTGCAGGGAACAGACGTTAAGTGAAGTGGGCTTAGGAGAGGGCTAAGAAGAAGTCTTGAATATCCAAGATGGTAATTGAAGATTGGTAACTTCATGCTCTAGGCCACTCAAAGGTATTTCTTTGGAGCAGTGGTGTTCTGCCTGGCATGGTTGAAGACTGGAAATTGTGTTTGTAGCTGATGCTTGAGCATATTCGGGAATTCAGGGGAATGGAATATCAGAAAGTGAGATTGAAACCATAGAATATTGTAGCTTTCTTCCCTTATCAAGTGTCTTAGATCTCAAACTTTGTCGATTTTAAACAAAATGTTATTAGATTTCACCAACAACTTGGGAGTCTGGCCAAGTATCATAACAACAGGAAAAGCTGGGATTGGAAAAACCAACATGAATACCATGGGCTTAACTTCCTTTGACATACCCTTCCATTCCATGCTTTTATTATTTCAAGGTTTAACTTCTGCAATAAACTCTTAGCTGACATTTCCATGTCCACCGTCCACAAGTCACAATTCATTCATGTTCCTCAACGCTCATCCTTGTTGCTGCAAATGGTTAAGTGAAACTACCCACATAATCTCTAGGTTTCAAAGGATTCTTTGTTGGTAGACTTTGAGAGCATTATCTTTCAAAATATTCACAGCCTTGCTCTGTTCTGCATTGGAATCACCAAAGTGAAGGGCTGGAGACAAGCACAAATTTTATAAGCGCCATCTCAATTGTTCCCTGAGTTTGAAGTGCTATTTGGATGCTTTAACCACATTTTGAGAGATGGTTAATTTAAATAAGGTGCCTATTGAGTCTGTAACTAGTTATATGCAAGTGTACATAACCTTGCAATTTTAACCTTGGGCTACTCCTCATTTTCCACTGTTCACTCCACCACGCCATTGGTGACTGTTCGATTAGTCAGTGTATTCCTATACTCTGAAGCCCTCAGCCTATTTCTCTCCACCTTTCTGTCTCCTTCCCTGCTTTCAAAAATCTACTCAGCATCTGTTCCTTTAACCTTGTCTTTAGTCCTCACTGTAGTCCGTGACATTTCATCTTGCCCATCTACCATGTGAAGCGTTGAGGCATTTTCCTGTAATAATGTGTGTTATAGGAATGCAAGTTACATTTTTGTTATCTGCTTTATCTAAGAGTGAACTGCACCTTAAATAAAGTGTCATCTTGGTTCGGTTATGGATTTGTGCTGGCTTCAGGAGTGAGCTCATTTGTAGATTGAGATTTCTGTGTACTATATAGTGGGTATGGGGGTGGGGGTGGGGGTGGGGAAGGGTTGGTGGGGGGGCAGAATTTGTTCAGACTTGCTTGTGGATAAAAAATGGTCAGTGTTTTTTGTTGAGAGAATAAGCCAACTTGAACTTGGGTGCCAGACTTCATCGATATAATTCCACTGAGCATTCACTTAAGACGATTGCATTGCTGACAGAAATTCTCCACTTCTGTAGGAAGAATGAAGAAGAACATTGTGGAGAAGAGAAGTGGGGGGACAATTCTGGTTGGCCAACTGTACTGCTGTGGAACCGAGAGGAAAATGCTTGCTGCTATTTTAATTTGTTACACCAGGCATAATGCCAATTTATTGGATCATCCAACCTGGCATCATCTACATAATTCAGGCACAATTCAGGTATGTCATGTGAAATCAGTACATTTTACCAAGTTCTGTGTCTGAAAAATGCTTGGAATGGGGTCAAATCTCACCTGTTGTTTTTTAATTCTTAAATTGAGCTCCCACCTAACTCTTCAGATCCAGTGGCACACGCACAGACAGAGGTGCCCCAGGAGCCAGTTTTGCCATCAGCAAGTACATTGCCATTGGGAAATGTTGTAGCGTTTTCTCTGCCCCCCTCATGATCACTCGCTTGGAGTAGAGCACTTGGTGCTCTCATTGGTTCTGTAGCACCTTCTGTTACTTCGAGAATGTGATAAAATGCAAATAAATGTGAGTGTTGTTTTTGTTCCTTATCTGCCTGTAAAGATGCTTCACTAGTTTAGGGAAAACGTGCATATTTATTTACAGGTTAAAACTGTGCAGCGGTCTGCAGCCTCATGGCTGCTATCAGTTCCTGAGATAAATCTGTGTCCATGCTTACTAGGGTGAATCCCCACTCTGCTCCTCGATTGGTTTCCCAGGTCATGTGACCCTGACTCTGCAGATTCATTCTTAAAAAGACAATCACCACATCCTTCCTCTCAATGTCCTTTCATACTATTGACAATACTTAATTTACACAGTCCAAAATAAACACTTAGTACGTGAATTTAGTCAATTATAAATTAAGTCCTTCGGGAGTTGCATATAATTGTTGCAGATTACTAACACAGACCTTATTATAGACTCTTTGCGGAGTAGCATTACTCCTCTCTATGGGGCACTTCCACAGGATTGTTGTCAGCTGAAATCACAATGACGGGTGCCTCTTCAGGGACAGGCAATTCAGTTCTATCTGTTTCCATGGAGGCATTGGTTGTGCCTGCCACAGGACTCCAGTGCTAAAACACTTGCATTTATTTGCATTTTATCACATTCTCGAAGTAACAAAAGGCACTTCAGAACAAATGAGAGCACCAAGTGCTCTACTCCAAGCAAGTGATCATGAGGAGGGCAGAGAAAAGGCTACAACATTTCCCAATGGCAATATACTTGCTGATGGCAAAACTGGCTGCTGGGGCACCTCTGTTTTTCTCACCTGACGAAGGGGCTAACCCCGAAAGCTTGCGAGTACATTATCAAATAAATAGGTTGGACTAAAACCTGGTGTTGTCAGACTTTTTACTGTGTTTCTCAAATGGTCCATGTGTTTTCAGACGATCCTTCTTTCTACATCCACTTGATAAAACAGTGGTCCAGCTTTACAGACGATGATTCCAGGTACCCAACTCAACCCACTCCCAGAGTTCCTCACATATACGGCATCATCGACTGTGACTGATCGTGTTGACTGACATGAATCATGACTGCTTTTGTTGGCCTCTACCCTCCCCAACAAATTTGGAAATGCATGACTCAGTCTTGTTCTGAGGTGATGGTGCATTAACAGCTCTGCTGGTGGAATCCCTGCTGTTGCATGTGGAGTGGTCCAGAAGTCAAGAAGGAAGCATGAGATTTAATTCTCCACAGTTCTTCCTGACTGCATCTTTAGTCTTAGCTTGCCTGTTGGATGCTGTCTGGTAAGACACAGTTCTAATGTGCTTTATACTGTTGAGTGAGGCCATGTTTTGAAACTCAGCACTTGTAAATACTGTTCCACTGTCAGACACTATTTCTGAAGGTATTCTGTGGGTGGAAAAACATTGGTGTAATCTTTCAATGGTAGCATGCAATGTAGGAGATGTCACATCAAAAACATTCATCCACTTAGATTGTGCATCAACAATGAGAAGGAGCATTTGCCGGAATTCTACCGCCCCACTTGCCATGGGAATCGGAGCATGAGGGACAGACAATGGGAAGACCCATTGATCTTGAGTGGCATTTTCCGGTCTCGGGCCGAGTGAGGCTATAAAATCCCACCCATTGTGTCCATGAATGGACCAAAATAATCAACATGGACTCGCACCCATTGTCAGCCAGGCCATTCCCAGAGGTGCTGTGGGGCTGCAGCAGGTAACTTCTGTTGCTATTGGCACTGTTCATAGTGCTTGACTAGGTTCTCAAAGTTGGCATCAATGCCAATGCATAACTTCTGGGGAGCATCTTCATTCTGTAGATAGTAGGCTTAGCACTGTGTAATTCAATTAGAAATGGCTGGTACATTTCAGCTACTCTTTTTTCAGAGTATTATAACATTCTGGCAACTCAATTCATCCTTGCGGGTAATGAATGGTTTCATTCTTTCAGAAACCGGCTCATTGGCCCAATCTGCAATTATGTTATGTCTCATTTTGGACAGAAGTGGATCTCAACTGGTCCAGTATGATTTGCTTCACCAAGACTGGTACCATGTCTAAAAAATTCAATGTCATGACAATTTCCTTTGGTACTGGAGCAGCTATAACATTTTCCTGTAAAGGTAGGTGGCGAAATAGGTGGTTATGCATATTCCAGATTGGCGTTTGATTATATATTTGTGACTGGACAGAAATAATGCCCAACATTGAATTCTTACTAATACAGTTGGTGGACTAGCCTTATCTTCTTTAAAGAGACACAAGAGTAGTTTGTGGTCAGAAATGATGGTGAAGTGTCTCCCATATAAGTACTGGTGGAATTTCATTACATTAAAAAGTATTGATAATTCTTCTTTCTCAATTTGTGACGTGCCTTTTTCAGCCTCTGAGAAGGTTTCTGAGGCATAACCTATTGGCCTTTCAAATCCATCATCCCTCTCATGGACAACACCAAACCAATGCCATATCGAGAGGTATCACAGGTCAACATCAATTCATTAGACTGGTCAAATGTATTAATGAGATTGAAGCAAGCAGCAATTGTTTTACTCTGTGCAGGGTGTCTTCCAAACCCAACGCTGGTGTTTCTTTAGTGGAATAGGCAAAGGGGCCAATAATGTTAACAAGTTTGCTAAAAAAACACTCATAGTAATAACTGACCATTCCCAAAAGTGACTCCTTTATGACTTTGACCTTGTCTTCCTGTAGTGTAATCTTTGTGCATCTATCCCGGGTCTGTTACCTCATTGGCTTGAAAAGTATATTTCTCCTTCTAAAGGCAAACTCCAGGCTCTTAAAATCGCTTCAGCACCTTCTCTAAATTGCTAAGTGCTCAGTTTCTGTCGATCCAATTATGAGCATATCATCAAGGTATATCACAACTCGGTGCAGCTCCTGTAGCAATCTCTCCATTTCTCCTTGGAAATTGCACACGCTGAAATCATTCCAAGATGCAGGCAGATGTTTCGGAACAACCCGTGTGTGTGTGTGTGTGTGTGTGTGTGTGTGTGTGTGTGTGTGTGTGTGTGTGTGTGTGTGTGTGTGTGTGTGTGTGTGTGTGTGTGTGTGTGTGTTTGTCATGACATAATCTCAGAAAAGTTGTCTAATTCGAGTTGCTGATATGCATTACACAGATCCAGCTTTATATAAGATTGGCCTCCAGCCAGCTTTGCATGCAAGTCTACAACCTTCAAGACTGGATGTTTATCCAACTTAGCAGCCTGACTAACTGCTATCCTATAAAGACCACAAATGCAAACAGTTTTGTTCAATTTAAAAACAGGAACTATAGGTGCTGCCCATTCTGAGAAATGAACTAGTTGGATAATGCCCAATTCTTCCAATCACTTTAATTCAGTATCTACTTTCTCTTAAAGCACATAGTACGGGACTTGCCCTAAAGAATTGCAGGGTCACAGCTGGATCCATCTCGATTTTCGCTTGCAGGCCCTTTATTTTGTTAAATTCATCCTTGAAATTGCTCTTGTATTCCTTCAGCTCACACAATCCTTCTTCTCACACTTGAAAAATCCCAGTCCAATTTAGTTTGATTTCTTTAAGTCGATCGTGACTGAGAAAGTTTGGTCCTTTGCTTATCACTATGATCGCTGAGAGTTGAGTAGACTATTGCCCACAGCTTATAGGTACCATTGCAGTGCTCACTATTTTAATCACTTCTCCAGTATAAGTTGTTAAATTGGCTGAGGTACTCTTCAAATTCAATGGTTAAAATCCTCCTCTCAAGTACCGTTATATATGCTCACCTATCAGTCCCATTTCAACTTCCATCTTAAAAGGCTTCCATTTACCTGGAGAACTACAGCTATTGAGGCTATTTTGCCCACTCTTTTGTTAAATAGTGAGTGAATATTTAAACTGTTTGTGCTACACTCTTTCACATTGTACACCAGTGATGCATTATTTAATTGGCTACTCTGCAGATATGGCTTGGCTCTGCAGCTATGCCTAGTGTGGGCTCTCCTAGTTTCCTGTGCATATGCTGGCTGGAGGATGGCTTTACATGTGCAGTTGGCCCTCATATTTGGGCTGTGAACCAGTCCTGCAACAGCATGAAAAAGAGGTCAGATGACCTGGAAGAGGAGTGCCTTTCCAGAAACAGAAGCTGAAATTTTACTGCCCCGCCTGCCACGGGTATCAGTTTGGGCGAGGGATGGACATTGGGAAGGTCCGTAGACATCAGATGGGAGTTTATGGTTTCGGGACAAGGGGCGCTGTAAAATCCTACCCATTGTCCCAAGGAGCAGCACATAGGAGAGGACAGGGATAAGGTCCCAAACCATAGAATGGGTCAGAAAGGGGTCTCAGAAGGAAGTGCAAGTTGTGAAACAAGGATCAGAATTTGAAACGGGTCCTGCTAAGTAAGGTTGAAAGTAAGGAATAGAGAAAAGAGCTCTGAATTTAAGAGACAAAACTGTGGGGGGCAGTTTTGAAGCAAAATGGGCTGGAAGGAAGCCAGAAGATCTGAGAGGGCAGCTGAAGATTAGTGACTCCATGCTATGGGCCATTAAAGGAACCCTCTTTTTGGGGCAGTGGTGCTCTGCATATCATTACTGAATGCCTGTGAGCGTATGGGGAAGAAGAAAGTGAAGCTTGAGTGTACATGGAGATCCATGGGGAAGATACATTAGAAGGTGAGAATGAAAACATGGAAGTGGATTGTTGTTAAAGAAGTCTGCAGTTGAGTGTCATTTGGGAGATAATTCCAAGGCGGGTTCTTCGAGAGCAGAGATTAAAAGTCCTCATGAGAAAGATGGCGTTTCAGTAAAATTTGTTGGCTCATAGTGTAACATGCATCTGTTGAGGGAGGGGGGTGGGGTAGTTGTTGAGAAACCCCTAGAATCTGTTTTGGTTGCATCTGTCATTTACTTTGGAGTGTGGTGTGTATGACTACAGGTCACCTGTTAATTCACATGTACAGCATACTTACCCTGAATATTTGAGTATAAGATAGATATTGTAACCTGAATGAATGAATTTGGCTGTACTTCTGAAGATATAATTGAGGCGATAGAATTGCGTGATTTGAATCACTTACTGTGTTTCTATTGAAATCTTTCAAATATTTTGTCTCGTGTAATATAGTTCACTTTTCTTGTTTTTAGTCTTTAAGATATATGTGCAGACTCCTATGAATGTGTTCAGTAACTGCCCTCCATGAATTCTATAAAAAAAAGTTAGAATCTACCATGTTAGGTTTCACTATAGGATTTGACATGTCCTGTAGTAACTGACATCCCAGTTGAGATCATAATACTTGGAAGAATGTAGATTTCTCGGATTGTTGCAGAACTAGAAAATGATACAAGGAACAAGGCCATGAACAGATTGGAAGGTGAGGAGAAGAATTATAAATTTGAGGTTTAAGGAATCAAGAACCAATGCAGGTCAGCGAGTACAAGGGACATGGATAAACAGAACTTTAATGTGTTATACAATACTGGCAGAAACATTTTGGGCACCTTTTGTGCCATTGGCCTCTAGAAATATTGCATTAGGAAATAAAATTTTCATTTATATAGGGTCTGTAAGGATGCTAAGACATAACAAAGTGCTTTACTGCCAATTACCTACTTTTGGAGTGCACTGGAGGAAATGTAACAGCCAGTTTGTGCAAAGGAAACTCCCACAAACAGCAATATGATAATGACCAAATAATCTGTTTCACTGGATTGTTGATTCAGTGATAGATGTTGGCCAGAACATTGAGGATAGCTGCATTGCTATTCTTCAAAATAGTGCAGTGGGGTCTTCAACATCCACCAGAGAGGACAAATAAGGCCTTGGTTTATCTCATTCAAACAATGAAACTTTGGACAATGCAATCATTACTGCACTGGAGTGCCAGTTTTGGCTTTTGTGCTTAAATTCTCGAATAGGACTTGAACTGATAGCTTTCTGACTGAAGAAGTTATAGTGTTATCCAGTGACCCACTGTTGGCGCCCTGACTGTAACATTGAATTCTCACATACTTTCAGTTTTTGAGATGTGAGACTATCAGTAAAATTAACCAACTGAGGATAATCTGTATTTTTTCAATTCCTAACAGTGAGCTTGCAAATATCAAATTGCTGACAGCAAAGGACATAAAGAAAAGTTTAAATTTTCATTAAGAAGACAAACAAGTTGATGTTGTAAATGTAAATAATCAGGTTATGTCATTGAGAATAACTGCGGTTGGATGTTTACACTAACTAACTTATATACCACGGTTGAATTTTGTACTTACGTCTCCAGTTCGCGTGGAATACTAATGACCCCCAGGATTTGGCAGGCAAGTGGACGGATTATACTGGGATCCAAGCCTGAGAGCTTTACGTACAGAGTCCTTTGGCTCTTCATGACCATTACAGCAGCTTGACATGGTGGCTTTTCTAGAGTGAATGGCCTCAGAGCCATAACCATGAACAAAGGAAGAACAGCACGCATTTGCAAAATAAGTTCCCATGATGGTGTATCAATATACTGAACCTGGTCAATGACTAGCAGACCTACATCAGAGGCAATATTCTGTAGCACACCAAACAAATGAGTCAATTAGTAATAAAAGTAATTACTATCTTTAGCTGATCCAGGTGCAAAAATGTAAGGAGGTTACAAAGACATTACTTCAAAGAAACAAGATTTGTCAGAGAATTATTTGATGTATATCAGAATACCATTGTCCATAATACGTCCTTCCCCTCCTCAATTCACTCCGAAGGCTGAATTATATGTGAGGAGCAGATCTCCACCCCTCCCAGTGGAAATATTGGGGGCAGGGCTGTCTATGCTTGGTTGGCTCGCTCCACAACCATTTAATGGTTGCTGAGCCTTTAACTGGCTTGGCATAGGACCTCTGCCCTATTGGAGAAGAAATCCTGCATCTAAGAGGTGCCAGTAATTTGATTGGCTTGTAGCTCTTGTGTCTCAGCAGTGCCACTGGTAGCTGTGGTCATTTCTTGGAATACAGTAGGCCCTGAAGAAAGGGAATTCTGAAGCTCTGGCTTACAGTTAAGTGTGGGACTTTCCAGAGGTCAAACTGCCAGACTGAGGCAGGTAGTAGACCAAAGTTAAGGGGGGGGGGCAGGAAGAGGAAAGATGGCAGGGGGAATACCTTGGAGGGGGACCTCTGATGCGTACAAAATGTTAGACCAGGAGACATACTCCTCAACTATGCTTGGGCACTTTATGTCTGCCTCTCCCACTGAAGGTAAATCCCAGCTGCTAGAGGAGGCCTTTATGTGGCTAAAGCCTTCCCTGCCCTGGGAAATCTACTCAAATGGGTGAGTGGGGACAGGCAGACGGTGGACATGATGCCAAATTTTACTTCTCTCCTGTCATCCCACCCCATGGCAAATGTAAAATCCAGGTCCTAGGGATTTGCCAATATATATAGCTCAATATCACACAGTGTTTATCTACTCCACTTTGGACCATCTTACTGTGCCTTTTATCAATTACGTTTATAATTTATAATATACACATTATTCCCACTGAATTAAACTAAAGAGCATTTGGACACATGTCACCATGAACCATTTTTGGAAATTTAGTTGAATCATTCACCTAAAGATCTTGGGATCTCCATCATCACTACTTCCCTCTGCAAATGATATACCAAATTCTGATTTACAATACATCGTCCATCCTTTATTGTCACTGAGTCAAATACTGGGAACTCCCTACCCTGTAGCATGGAGGGACCATCTTCACAGTTTTGTCATCACCTTCTTAAGCACAACCGAGGATGGGCAATAATTGCAGCTGTTGCCAGCAATGCCCGCTATCTGAAGAACGAATGTGTTCCGAAACAATCATGTCTCATTAAATAAGAGCAGGCTCGAGTGGTCAAATGGCCTGTTCCTGCTCTAATTCATATGTTCATGTCAGGAGTACACTAAGTAAAGATTTCAGACCAGACCAACCTACCCAAACAGTTAAACTGCTTTATGAATTTTAAATATCAATTTCACTAAACCAATTATATAGCGTGCAAGTCAATAATTCAGTGTGTTTGAATATTTTGAGAAACTCATTTTAAAGTCTTCCTTTTATAGATGAACTACCGTTACAAATTATTGCAGAAATGCTGTCTCTGGGATTTCTATTTCTTGTGCTGTACTTTGCCAACATTGAAATTATGCAGATTTGTACTGTTTCTGCCGAGGCTGTTGCTTTAACTCTTACAAATTTTCAGTTAAACCTTATTTCGTTCATTCTTTTATCATTATGCCAATTAATTATTTGAAATATTTAAATAAATATTGCAGGCCTGATTCTAATCATGCAGTGATAACAGTAATAAACACGACAAAATCTGAGGTGCGATTTTCCTGGTCCGCTGTGTTGTTTGAGTGGTCAGTAGCAATCTTCCCGGTTCATTTTTTACAACATAATCAGCCTCTTGTTAGGGGTCAGCACAAGGATGATTACCATATCCAGAAGTTGCTCTGCATCTCTTTAGTGAGCCCATGACTCAATTGTCCGGGCCCACTGAAGTTTCTGCCTCCACCAGTGGAGGTCCAGGCAGCGGAGATCACACATGGTTCCCATCAACGAGGACCAGACCAGATGTGATGGCTTCACTGGTGGGACCAGAGGTCACTGAGGCTTCCTGGGAGGTCAGTGGCAGGGGGGTGTGCCCCTTGCCTGACACTGTCAGCCTGGGACCCTGGCACTGCCAGCTGGCACAATGGAAGTGTCAAGAGGGTGGCGGGGCCTGAGGGGGCAGGGCTTAAAAAGGTGGAGCCAGACGTGGAGATGGAGAGAGGTAGGAAGGGAGGCAATGGGGGCGAAATCTGCATGGTGGGTGAGGGCTGGTGATAAGGTTGGGGATTGGTGGGGGGGGGGGAGCGCGTTGGGCTGCCATTGTTGGAGACGGGTTGGGGTCAGCAATCAGGAGGCCGGCATTGAGGGGTCAGCCATCAAGAGGCCAGTCATTGGGGGTTGGGGGGGTGGTTTGGGGCTGGTGTTGTTTGGGGAGAGGGTTGGGGACAACAATTGGGAGGCTGGCATTGTGAGGTTGGCCACTGGGAGGCCGGCAATTGGGGCGGAAGGTGCTTGTTATTAGTGCATGCGCACTGGCCCCCTTTGCACACTGATGCTGGTCTCTCGGACAGGATTAGGCCCTGATCCCTCTACTTGATGGACTTTGTGTTGCATAAATGTAAATTCATTCAACTCAGCTCGCAAACAAAAAAATTGTTCCTTGGGAGCACATGAGAGAGGGAGAGACTGGTGAGTAAGTTACTGTGTTTCTTTTTTTAAAGCTTTTTTTAAATTTTAAATCGGACACAGGAAGTGGTCATAGGGAAGTAGCTTTTTTTTTCCCTCTGGACCCCCATAAATTGGAAAGGTGAAGAAACCCGATACTCTACACAGGTAGAGTATCCCACCCCTCCCTCCTCCTCTAACCTAAAAAAGAGAGAGAGAGGCTCTGAGTGAGAGCTGGTAAGTTTGTTTTTGTTTTGTGTGAGCTGTAAGGGCTTTGGCTCAGAGGGCCAAAGCAAAAAGGGTGAGGCAAGGTAAGTTTATAAGTTATTTTTATATTACTTTTTTCTCTGTATTTCTAAAAAGGGCAAGTATGGGTGTGAGGCCAGTATGTTGTTGCCGATGCAATATGTGGGAGGTCTTGGAGGCTCCTGGTCTCCCAGACATCCATACCTGTGCTTGGTGTGTGGAGCTGCAGTCCCTACGGGACCTGGTAAAGGAACTGGAACTGCAGCTTGAGGACATTCGTCTCATTAGAGAGAATGAGGAGATAATTGATAGGAGCTATCGGCAAGTGGTCACACCAGGGCAACGGGAAGAAGGCAAGTGGGTAAATATTAGGAAGGGGAAACCTCAGGTGATGGAGAGCACGCCGGTGGATGTCCCCCTTCAAAATAAGTACTCCTGCCTGAGAACTACTGCGGGGGGGGACAGCTCATCTGGAGGAGGAAGCAGTGGCCAGCTCTCTGGAGCTGAGCCAGTACTTCAAAAAACTAAAAACGAGAGCAGCAAGGCAGTACTAATAGGGGACTTCATAGTGAGGGGTTCAGACAGGCGTTTTTGTGGACGCAGACGGGAGTCGCGGATGGTGGTTTGCCTCCCTGGAGCTGGGATCCGGGATGTCTCTGGGCGTGTCCCAGACATCCTGAAGGGGGAGGGTGAGGAACTGCAGGTTGTGGTTCATATGGGTACTGCTGACATAGGCAGGAAGAGGGAAGCAGTCATGAAAAGGGATTATAGGGAGCTGGGTAGGCAGCTGAGAAAGAGGAATGCGAAGGCAGTAATCTCAGGATTGCTGCCTGCACCGCGGGAGAATGAGAGCAGGAATGGAATGAGGTGGAGGGTGAATGCGTGGCTGAGGGACTAGAGCAGGGGGCAGGGATTCCGGTTCCTGGATCATTGGGACCTTTTTAGGGGCAGGTGTGACCTGTACAGTAAAGACGGGTGGCACTTGAATCCCAGGGGGACCAATATCTTGGCGGGAAGACTGGCTAGGGCTACTGGGGGGGGCTTTAAACCAGAAAGGTTGGGGGGAGGGAACAGAGATGTGGAGACTGAGACCGAGGAGATTAGCTCCCGGGTAGGGAAGGACTGTTGACAGTATGAGAGGGAGGTTAGACGGGTGGTGGAGAAGAGAATTGTCCAGACCGAGGGGCTGAGGTGTGTCTATTTTAACGCCAGGAGTGTAGTAAATAAGGTAGATGAGCTTAGGGCGTGGATTGCTGCTTGGGAATGTGATGTGATGGCCATTACAGAGACTTGGATGTCTCAGGGACAGGACTGGGTACTTCAGGTGCCAGGATTCAGATGCTTCAGGAAGGACAGGGTTGGGGGCAAAAGAGGTGGTGGAGTGGCACTGTTGATCAGGGACAGTGTCATGGCTGCAGAGAAGGAGGATGCCGTGGAGGGACTGCCAACAGAGTCATTGTGGGTGGAAGTTAGGAACAGCAAAGAGTCGATAACTTTGCTGGGTGTTTTCTATAGGCTGCCCAATAGTGACAGGGAAGTTGAGGTGCGGATAGGGAATCAGATCCTAGAGAGATGTAGTAATAAGAGTTGTCGTGATGGGAGACTTTAATTTCCCAAGCATCAACTGGAATATCCCAAGGGTAAGGGGTTTGGATGGGGAGGAGTTTGTTAGGTGTGTTCAGGAGGGGTTCCTGACGCAGTATGTGGACAAGCCTACGAGAGGAGAGGCTGTACTTGACCTGATGCTGGCTAATGAACCAGGACAGGTATCGAATCTCTCGGTAGGAGAGCATCTTGGGGATGGAGTTCATAATTCTATCTCCTTCACGATAGCATTGGAAAGAGATAGGATCAGGCAGGCTAGGAAGGTGTTTGTCTGGAGTAAGGGGAAATATGAAGACATCAGGCAGATAATTGGATGAATAAACTGGAAGGAGGTGTTCTTGGGGAAAAGTACAGAAGGAAGGTGGCGGATATTCAAGGAATGTTTGTCTGGAGCTTTGCATGATAATGTTCCGATGAGACAAGGAGGTTTTGGTAGGGCATGGGAACCTTGGTTCACGAAGGTTGTGGTGAACCTAGTCAGGAAGAAAGGAAAGGTGTATAAAAGGTTCAGAGAGCTAGGAGATGTTAAGGATCTAGAGGAGTATAAGGCTTGTAAAAAGGAGCTTAAAAATGAAATTAGGAGAGCCAGAAGGGGTCATGAGAAGGCCTTGGCAGGTAAGATTAAGGAGAATCCCAAGGCCTTCTACAAATATGTAAAAAGTAAAAGGATGAGAAGAGAAGGGATAGGACCTATAAAAGGTGAAGGGGGAAAAGTCTGTGTGGAACTGGAAGAAATGGCAGAGGTGCTTAATGAGTACTTTGCCTCGGTATTCACGGTGGAAAGTGATCTGGGAGGTTGTACTACAGGTTTGTGGCAGTCTGAAAAGATTGAGTATGAGGATGTTAATGAAGAGGATGTGTTAGAACTTTTAAACTCTGTCAAGATAGACAAGTTGCTGGGACCGAATGGGATGTACCCCAGGTTACTGTGGGAGGTGAGGGAAGTGATTGCAGAGCCCCTGGTGATGATCTTTGCATCGTCGATGGAGATGGGAGAGGTTCCGGAGGATTGGAGGATTGCAGATGTGGTTCCTATTTTCAAGAAAGGGAACCGGGATAGCCCGGGAAATTACCGACCGGTGAGTCTGACCTCAGTGGTTGGTAAGTTGATGGAGAGGATTCTGAGGGACAGGATTTATGAGCATTTGGAGGAGTTTAGAATGATCAGAAATAGTCAACATGGTTTTGTCAAGGGCAGATCGTGCCTTACGAGCCTAGTTGAGTTCTTTGAGAATGTGACTGAGCACATTGACGAAGGAAGAGCAGTAGACGTGGTTTATATGGACTTCAGCAAGGCATTTGATAAGGTCCCCCATGCAAGACTTCTTGAGAAGGTGAGAGGGCATGGGATCCAGGGGGCTTTGGCCTTGTGGATCCAGAGCTGGCTTGCCTGCAGAAGGCAGAGAGTGGTTGTGGATGGGTCTTTTTCTGCATAGAGGTCAGTCACCAGTGGAGTGCCCCAGGGATCTGTTCTAGGACCCTTGCTGCTTGTCATTTTCATAAATGACCTGGATGAGGAAGTGGAGGGATGGGTTAGCAAGATCGCAGACAATACGAAGGTTGGTGGTGTTGTGGATGGTCTGGAGGGATGTCAGAAGTTGCAGCGGGACATAGATAGGATGCAAGACTGGGCGGAGAAGTGGCAGATGGACTTCAATGCAGATAAATGTGTAGTGGTCCATTTTGGCAGGACCAATGGGATGAAGGAGTACAATATCAAGGGTAGGAGTCTTAGCTGTGTTGAAGAGCAGAGGGATCTTGGGGTCCAGGTCCATAGGACTCTTAAATCGGCCTCGCAGGTGGAGGATGTGGTCAAGAAGGCGTATGGTGTACTGGCCTTCATTAATCGAGGGATTGAGTTTAGGAGTCGGGAGGTAATGCTGCAACTTTATAGGTAAAGCTGCAACTTATAACTTGTCAGACCCCACTTGGAGTACTGTGCGCAGTTCTGGTCACCTCACTATAGGAAGGATGTGGAAGCTATTGAAAGGTTGCAGAGGAGATTTACAAGGATGTTGCCTGGATTGGGAGGCATGCCTTATGAAGATAGGTTGAGGGAGCTGGGACTCTTCTCCCTGGAGAGACAAAGGTTGAGAGGCGACCTGATAGAGGTTTATGTTGAGAGGAATAGATAGGGTGGATTCTCGGAGACTATTTCCCAGGGCTGAAATGGTCGCTACGAGAGGACACAGATTTAAGGTGCAGGGAAGCAAGTACAGAGGAGATGTTAGGGGTAAGTTTTTCGCTCAGAGGGTGGTGAGTGAATGGAATTGGCTGCTGTCGATGGTGGTGGAGGCGAACTCGCTGGAGTCTTTTAAAAGACTTCTGGATGAGTATATGGGATCTAATGGGATTGGGGGTTATAGATAGGTCTATGGTTTAGTAGGTATAGAAGTGATCGGCGCAACTAGTGGGCCGAAGGGCCTGTTTGTGCTGTAGTGTTCTATGTTCTAAAATCTTCCATATTCCCACCCGTTGGGCTCTTAGTTTTTTTGTGAAAATTGCGCTCCTACTTTCCCGCAGTTATACAAATAGGGATTGAGATGCTCAGTGAACAGAGGCATTTACTGAACATATTCATTTGATACTTGGCTTAAGATGCATCGGCTTTTTGATTTACACCCTTTTCACAACTGAGTCACAGGAAACTAATCAAAAATTGTTACCTGCTTGATTACTGCAATCACGTAATTCCTAAATGTCCTGTGCTTGGTTCTACTGTCCATGAGAGAGACCCTTTCGGAAACAGGGAACTGAAGAACAAAATGAATATGTTGTTGATGCTTTTTTTAAAAAAAATTTCCATTTGCCCCCCCCTCTCTACCACAGACACTTGTTTGCTGCTGGAGTACAGTTCCAAAGGCATAATGTGCTTCTTGTACCTTGTCCAACATCCATTCTACATGTGTAAACCTAGAAATTAATTGTTGGTTAGCTATTTGGCAATGAAAAGCATTGCATTTATGTTGATTTTAATCTTGTCTGTGAGGGTGTATTAGCACAGTAAGAAGTATCACAACATCAGGTTAAAGTCCAACAGGCGTATTTGGTAGCACAAACTTTAGGAGTGTCACTCCTTCTTCAAGTGAGTTTGGTAGCACAAGCTTTTGAAGTGTCATTCTTTTTCAAAGTCACCTGAAGAAGGAGTGACACTCTGAATGCTTGTGCTACCAAATAAACCTATTGGACTTTAACCTGGTGTTGTGAGACTTCTTACTGTGCATATCTCAGTCCAACACCGGCATCTCCACATCAGGGTGTATTAGAACAGTGATTATGTTATTGGGCTGATAATTCAAAGATGTGGGCTAATAATTTAGGGAATGTGAGTACAATTGCACTGAATTTGAGAGCTTGAAGTTATTTTTTAAAAACCTCTGAAAATGAAACTCCTGCAGCCATAAAATTGACTGTGAAGTTGTCGTTGGTTTGCTGATATCCTTTAGAGAGTTTTCTGCTGCCTTTGCCCAGTTTAGCCCATGTTTAATTGATCTCTTATCAGTCCCACTGCTTGCTTAACAACCAGTCCTTGATGAGCAGGAATTTCTCCCATTTAACGAGCCATTTTCTATTCTCCACCACGAACGTTGTTCCCTAGACATCATCTTCACCTTTCCTCTTGATCACTCTCTGAGGCTGAACCAGACTGTTCACAATTTTATAGCGGTATAAAGTCATGGAGGTTTACAGCATGGAAACAGGCCCTTTGGCCCAACTTGTCCATGCCATCCATTTTTTTAAACCCCTAAGATAATCCCAATTGCCCTCATTTGGCCTGTATCCCTCTATACCCATCTTACCCAGGTAACTATCTAAATGCTTTTTAAAAGACAAAATTGTACCTGCCTCAACTACTACATCTGGCAGCTTTTCCAGACACTCACCATCCTCTGTGTGAACAATTGCCCCTCTGGGCACTTCTGTATCTCTCCCTTCTCACCTTAAACCTATGCCCTGTAATTTCAGACCACCGACCTTTGGGAAAAGATAATGACTATCAATTATTTTATAACCTCTATTACATCATCCTCAGTCTTCTACGTTCCAGAGAAAAAAGTCCCAGTCTATCTAGCCTCTCCTTATAACTCAAACCATCAAGTCCCGATAGCATCCTCGTAAATCTTTTCTGCACTCTTTCTAATTTAGTAATATCCTTTCTATAATAATGTGACCAGAACTGTACTTCATGTGGATCCTCACTCATGTTAAAATAAAAGTTACAAAAAGTAGAATTTTGTTGTTAATTTCTTCATTTGAAGGTTGTCCAGTAAACTTGGTCACTTTGGTTTATGGATCGTCCTGGGACATCATAACACAGAACAACTACAATACTGGTAATGTGGAATAATGACTATCCAAACTACCTCCACAAATAGCAGGGCAACTACAATAGACATATTAACACCATATTAGCTTATTCCCACTTATCAACAAAGTGATGGAAGGAATCTTTAACACTGCTATCCATGGCACTTATTCATTAATTATCTGTTCAGCAATGCATAAATCTGGAGTCTAATGGGATACCCTCCACTTGCCTGGGTGGGTGCCACTACAATATCATTCCAGGAAAATCAATACATCTAGGACAAAGCAATCCACTCTCTGAATTATTTTAGCTCTCCTCCCCCCTCACATATCATGGCTGCTAGAATATAATGTTAAGTGGAAGTGCCAGTATCTTTGACTGGGAAAATGTTGCTATCTTTGATGGTCCTCAGACTTTTTTCCTCTCTGCTTACACAATTCTCATTTATAGCTCTATGTAGTTGCTTTGCATGGAAGTAACCATACCCTGTGAAGCTTCATTAGTTCACAGGCTATTAAATAAGGTTAACCCATGGATTGGTATCCTGGATGATAAAGCCTATCACCTTCTCAGTGCATGAGCCCAACTGGGACAAATTAGGCAGATATATATATTAGTTTCTTCCATTGAATAGATTATAGAGTCCATATACTGTGGAAATATCTCAGTATACAGAACCACAACATTCAATTGGATAGCCTTTTAACATACTGAAATTAACATAGTGACATTCCCTCAAGATGCCTCACAGGAGCATACCCCCAATAAAGCAGACATTTGAACAGGTGACTAAAGAACTATACTTTCCAGAAATCAGAAATAGGAAGCCTCACTTACTTATCTTCTATTCTTCAGCCTGAAAGCAATTAACAATTTCCTCCTCCATTGCCTTAGAAAGAATTGTACTGCTGTTATACTCCCTACACTGAAGACACTTCCTACTTATAGGCTTTGCATCAGAGCCTGGATCACCCTGGTCTGTTAGATTCGGTGAATTTTAGAATTTTTATTTACTTTAGATTGTCACCACAACAAGTAGCATAACTGCATTATTTATGCAAATCTGTTTGCTTTCATCAAAAGGAAAATATCAAATATCATTAAATTTTCCTTTCTGATTCAATGCAATACCCTACTGAGATGTTTTACGCGTAAGAAATATAGTGAGTTATTTTAAAAATTAGAAGAAAACAAGTTATGATTAATATTCATTAATCTTGGCAACCAAATATTAAATTAATCCCAAAATTTAGATGCTTTATAAGCAAGTGAGATTTTTGCAAATACATAAAAACATTTTTTTATTAAACATTCTATCTGAGCAAGTGGTCACTGAATTTTATATCTAAATGTATTTAGAAATGTATTTTGAATGAAAAGTGACCTGATTTAAGACTTCAGGCAGGAGCATTTTAATTAGGTCATGCTTCTGAGTTAATCAGCTAGTTTAGCCACATTACCAATAGATCAGTGTCCAGGAAAACTCCCTCCCCCAACCCTGAAACCTGACGCATGTCCTTCCCCAACTCACCCACACCCCCTCTCCCAAGATCTGGACACCCTCCTCCCCTGTCCACCCACCCTCCCCCCACACACTCTGAGGTCCAGCCACCTCTTCCTCCTGAGGTCTGACACCTCTCCCCACTTCAGTTCTGAACTCTAAGGCGAACATGGCTACAAAATCAGGGCTCCAGAGTCAATCTGGAGATGGCCAGGAACCTTAAGACCTAGGATTGGGCTTTCTGATTACCAGCGGTGTGTTTTTTGACAGTGGAGATGGCTCGTCATTGGCCACTGGTGAGATCTTTTGGTTTCGCCGATGTCTATGGTATTATGCGTGCCTTGCTTGTCCTGCCATCAGGAAACCTGTTGTCATCTATCAGCGGGAAGGACCAGACAATCCAGCCACTGAAATGGAGATAACTTCATGCCTGTACCATTTACGTGTGTGTGTGTGTGTATTTAATTGTTCATGTACAGAAGACAATGACAATCTTACTGACAGACATGTTCTGTGACCAACATCACCCCAACAAAACTAAGCCTTTTTGGGTATGGTAGCACAGTGGTTAGCACAGCTGTCTCACAGCTCCAGGGACCTGAGTTCATTTCCTGGCTTGGGTTACTGTCTGTATGGAGTTTGCACATTCTACCCGTGTCTGCATGGGTTTCATCCGGGCGTTCCGGTTCCCTCCCACATTCAGAACGACATGCTGGTTAGGTGCATTAACCCGAACAGGCAGCAGAGTGTGGCGACCAGGGGAATTTCACAGTAACTTCATTGCAGCATTAATTTAAACTTTACTTGTGACTAATGAATAAACTTTACTTCAGGTTCAAAAAGTGTGTCTCTTTGCTGGCTGTTCGTGTTTGTATTTCTAAAGTCAGTTCTTCAAATCTGATGGCAAAAATGGTGACACTGTAGCTCTATATTCAGCTGCGAGGGCTAGTTTTAATAAAGCAAATGGAAGAACCCAGCACACGGATCTTCTGAGAATCCAAGTCAACGTACTTAGAATCACATTTGTCTAACTATTCCAATGAGAAATCAGTTATTTCGTTACCTTTACGTAAAGAATATCATTTAAAAGGCACAAATTTTCGATCAACTCGGGCTTTGTTATCTTGCTAAGTAAAACTCTTTCTCGTTCTGCGTAACTTTTACAGTGGTTCACTTGAAGGAGCAGAGCCAACATAGTTTGAATGGTATAATAGGGCTCGGTGATATCCATTTTCCCCAATTCAAATGGTAACACCCTGCATCAGAGATAAAATGGAACACTGACTATTTAAGGCACATTAACATATTTCTTGATGGACAAAGAAATTTCCTTATTTATTGAATCCAGGATGGAGATTTTAATTAGGTGCAAAATGTGGATGTGTTGATGGTGAAGTATCAATTTGTACCTATCCACCATCATTAATTTGATGCCTGAACTGTTTTGATTCCTGTGTCTCAGCTGTATTCTGTTGGTCTGTCAGAAACAGACCAAAATGGATGGCTGAATCTAATTTTACTTTTAAAACAATGTGGCCACATGCAACAATGTAAGATCATTAGAAATCGGAGCAGGAGTGGGCCAGTCAACACCTCTATTCTGCTCCATCATTTAATACAATCATGGCTGATGTAAGTATGGCCTTAACTTCACTTGTCTCCAATTTCTGGCACGTTCTTTAGCTGATGTGAATAAACCATCTATTTCATATTTAATACAAATAGAACTAAACGTAATGAAAAATTATCATTGAAATGCAAACCTCATTCCTTGTGATTGTGAAGTGTGGATAATTTCAGCTAATAATCGGCTTTTTCCATAGCCAACTGTCCCCTCAAACATAATAACCTGGTAATTGTCTGGCTTATGACGGGTCTGTACTGAACTAAATTTCTGTAGTGCCTTGTGAAAAATCTTCATCTCTTTCTCACGACCTTAAAAAATGTAAAACATTTGTGTGAGTCAAATCAAATAAATCCAGGGTGGGATCTTCTACACTCTCTGGTGGCGAGCTTGGAGATGGGGTGGTGGCTTGCTTGAACCTTGTTGCCTCCTGTCTCCACCAGAATTGATTTTTGGGTGGGAGGGTCCACAGTTAACCTACCTACCCCAGTGTCAATTAAACCCATTAAGTGGCCAATTAATTACCTCATCCCACCACTGTTGGAATTAAATCAGCTACATGTGGGCCATGTGTAACAGTGCTGTGATCAGTTTGCACATCCTTCCTACAATCCCCTCTTTTATCTACACAAAGGGGCAAGAATATTGTACCAGTTGGAGAAGGACAAGGGCTGAGGCCTCTGCATTGCTATCTCCTGAATCCCTCTCCCTGCCTTCATCTGTCATACCTTCCTGACCTGACCACTGGCCAAATTCAAGGTAGTCAATTTAAGTGAAAACGGAGGCCTCTTGAAACACAGCCACCAGGCATCATTCCTCCTTCCTGCTTTGTCTCAACATCTGCAGCTCAGACTCCAGCTCATCACCCAGGCCCTAATCCTGTAACCCCACATATTTATCCTCTTAATCCCCTGATGCTAAGGGCAATTTAACATGGCCAATCAACCTAACCTGCACATCTTTGGACTGTGGGAGGAAACCGGAGCACCTGGAGGAAACCCATGCAGACACAAGGAGAATATGCAAACTCCGCACAGATAGTGACCTGAGGCCAGAATGGAACCTGGGTCCCAGGTGCTGTGAGGTAGCAGTGTTAACCACTGTGCCATCGTGCCACTCTGGGCAGCACGGTAGCACAGTGGTTAGCAGTATTGCTTCACAGCTCCAGGGACCTGGGTTTGATTCCTGGCTTGGGTCACTGTCTGTGTGGAGTTTGCACATTCTCCTCGTGTCTGCATGGGTTTCCTCCGGGTGCTCTGGTTTCCTCCCACAGTCCAAAGATATAGGGGTTAGGTTGATTGACAATGCTAAAATTGCCCCTTAGTGTCCTGAGATGTGTAGGTTAGAGGGATTAGTGGGTAAAACATGTAGGGATATGGAGGTAGGGCCTGGGTGGGATTGTGGTTGGTGCAGACTTGATGGGCCAAATGGCCTCTCTGTGCTGTAGGGTTTCTATGATTTCTGTGATTCTAACACTGGACCATAGTTCCTCAAGCAACCAACACTTGCTACATTGTAAGAACTACAGTGGGGTCTACCAGCTTTTACATCATGCAGATACAACACATCACCTGGCTTTCCATCCCTATTTTATTTACTCATTTTTAATTTGTTTTTTTTAGAAAAAAGAACTGGTTTTTATATTTTTTAATCAGTAAAATATTTTCCTTTATAACCTTTAATTGAAAGCAATTTAGAATAGGTAATTCAAATTAACAGTTACTAACCAGCCAAGGAAATGACCATTTTCCTGGGATGTCAGTGTGTCCCTTGCATGTTCAGAAAGTCTCTGCTCCCAGAAAGTGATTCCTGGGCATTTTATTGAAACATTGTCTCTCCCCACACTCTTCACTGAAGTCACCCTGCGATCTTTACTGAAGTCTCACCTCTCTCCCCACACTCTTCACTGAAGTCTCACCTCTCTCCCCACACTCTTCACTGAAGTCTCACCTCTCTCCCCACACTCTTCACTGAAGTCTCACCTCTCTCCCCACACTCTTCACTGAAGTCTCACCTCTCTCCCCACACTCTTCACTGAAGTCTCACCTCTCTCCCCACACTCTTCACTGAAGTCTCTTCCCTCTCCCCATGTTCTTCACTGAAGTCTCACCTCTCTCCCCACACTCTTCACTGAAGTCTCTTCCCTCTCCCCATGTTCTTCACTGAAGTCTCACCTCTCTCCCCACACTCTTCACTGAAGTCTCTTCCCTCTCCCCATGTTCTTCACTGAAATCTCACCTCTCTCCCCACACTCTTTGCGCTCTCTGTGCTCTTCACAAAGATACTATCAGATAAAATTTCACACCAAACTATTTAAAAGATATTGGCCTGTAACTTCAGAGTGCCAATTGACAGATTGCCACTCTGGATGGACTTACCTTCACTGGGATTGCAAAGCCCCTGTCTCACCCAACCTTCCTCATCAGGCTGGGTGAGACAGGGGCAGTGAAGTCTGCTCCAGACTGCATCAATGTGGAGTAAATGGAGAACAGCAAGGAAGGAAATGACCCCATTTCCAACATTAGCTGTCATAAAACAGTGTTTAAAGAGGCAACTAAAGGAAGTTAAGATTAAGGGGGAGCATCTAAAACCAGTAAAGGGATGTAGAGCAGTCAAGTGGCTTCAGAGAGTGAATTCCAGGGCTGACAGTGCAGCAACCAATGGCAGAACAATGAGAATTAGGGATGTGCAAGATCTTAGGTGTTGTAATGCTGGAGGAGTTTACAGAGACAGAAAAAGGTGGGACTATTGAAGGGATTTGATAACAAAAATGAGAATTATCAAGTGTTGCTAGATCAGGAGCCACTGTAATTCAGTGGCTACAAGTGGAATGACTGAAGGGTGTGAGTTAGGCTCTTGGCAGCAATATTTCAATGAGTTCAAGTTTACATTGGGTGCAGGGTGAGATATTGGAATGGTCAAGTCCAGATGTACCACAGACATGAAAGAAACAGAAACAATGGGCAGAATTTTAACCTTTACACCGGTTTGCAAAAAAGGAGGTAACCTGAAAGTTCATGCCACAAGTTTTGTTGTGACATTTTAACTCCACCATAGCATTGGCATCCTGCTGCTGTGTTTCCCAAACAATTGGAGCAGGGCAATTGCAATTCCAGCCTGTTTAGTCAAGGCTCAGTATTTAAAGGATCTCAGCAAGGGACGTAATTGATTCTATAATTGTCAGTAAAGAGTCCACTGATGAAGTCTCCACATGGTAAAATTGCCCCACTGGACTTACTGAGGTATTCCTGGATCCATGCTGCAGATTGTCAGGTTATGCTTCTGAGTTGATCCTTGAGTACAGACCCAGGAATCAAAGGGAACAGAATCTCAGGACTCAAGTTGGAAACTCTGTGAGGTGGGCTGTCATTGAAATCATCTGGATGGGAGTAACTTGTGGAACAAAACCCAAGGTTGAGATCTTCAAAAGTGAAGATTGGAATCCCTTGTGAAAGAGATAGCGTTTCAGTGAGATTGGTTGACTCTTAGTGTTTACTGACATATGGGTGGGTTGTTGAGAATTTCAATAATCTCACCTCTTTCTATCTCTGTAAACTCCTCCAGCGTTACAACACCTAGGATCTTGCACATCCCTAATTCTCATTGTTCAAGACTCTGTCTTGGTAGCATTTGCTATTTAATGTGCAGTGTGGTTTTGTTGGAGTTTAGAAGGATGAGGGGGGGATCTTATAGAGACGCATAAGATAATGAAAGGGATGGATAGGGTAACATAAGAACATAAGAAATAGGAGCAGGAGTAGGCCATCTAGCCCTTCGAGCCTGCCCCGCCATTCAATAAGATCATGGCTGATCTGCTGTGGCTCAGTTCCACATTCCCGCCCTCTCCCCATAACCCTTAATCCCCTCTCTTATCAAAAACCTATCAACCCGTGTCTTAAAAATATTTAGCGAGGCAGCCTCCACCACCTCAACGGGCAGAGAATTCCAGAGATTCACCACCCTTTGAGTGAAGAAGTTCTTCCTCAACTCCGTTCTAAACCACCCCCCCCCTTTATCTTGAGGCTGTGCCCCCTAGTCCTACTGTCCTTTCTGAGCGGGAAGAGTCTCTCCACCTCTATCCTATCCATCCCATTCATCATCTAATATGTCTCAATGAGATCTCCCCTCATTCTTCTAAGCTCTAACGAGTACAAGCCTAGTTTATTCAGCCTCTCCTCATAGCTCAACCCCCTCAACTCCAGCATCAGCCTAGTAAACCTCCTCTGCACTCCCTCCAAGGCCAAAATATCCTTGCGTAAGTACGGCGCCCAAAACTGCACACAGTACTCCAGCTGCGGCCTCACCAATGCCCTATGTAGCCGCAGCAAGACCTCCCTACTTTTATATTCAATCCCCCTCGCTATGAAGGCCAGCATCCCATTCACCTTCCTGACCACCTGCTGCACCCGCAAGCTGGGTTTTTGCGACTCATGCACAAGGACCCCGAGGTCCCTCTGCACCGTCGCCTGCTGCAGTTTTTCGCCACGTAAGTAATAGTCCTTCTTACCATTATTCCTACCAAAGTGGACCACCTCGCACTTGCCAACATTAAATTCCATTTGCCATTTCCTGGCCCATTCGCCCAGCCTATCTAGATCCTTCTGCAGACTCTCCACACCCTCCGCGCAATTTGCCGTTCCACCAACCTTGGTGTCATCAGCAAATTTCGACACCATACACTCGATTTCCTCCTCCAGATCATCTATATAAATGGTAAATAGCTGAGGCCCCAGCACCAACCCCTGGGGCACTCCACTAGTCACCAACCGCCAATCCGAATAGCACCCATGACCCCCACTCTCTGCCTCCTATTTGACAACCAATCCTCTATCCACGCTAACACCCTACCCCCAACTCCATGTCCCCTAACCTTCTGCAATAACCTCTTGTGAGGTACCTTGTCAAACGTCTTCTGAAAATCAAGAAAGACCACATCCACCGGCTCTCCTCTATCCACCACCCTAGACACATCCTCATAGAACTCCAGTAAATTTGTCAGACACGACTTCCCCTTAACGAAACCTTGCTGCGTCTGCTCTATCAAGCAATTCCCCTCAAGATGCCTCGCTATTTCCTCCTTGAGGTAGAGAGATTCTTCCTGCTCAGAAAGGATAGCAGGACTAGAGGGCACAGCCTCAAGATAAGGAAGGGGTAGTTTAGATCAGAGTTGAGGAGGAACTTCTTCACTCAAAGGGTGGTGAATCTCTGGAATTCTCTGCCTGTTGCAGTCGTGGAGGCGACCTCGCTAAATATATTTGAGTCACGGGTAGATAGGTTTTTGATAGACAGGGGAATTAAGGGTTATGGGGAGAAAGTGGAACTGATCCACTTCAGATCAGCCATGATTTTATTGAATGGTGGGGCAGGCTCGAGGGGCTAGATAGCCTACTCCTGCTCCTATTTCTTATGGTGCATTTCATCACATTTTGCCTGCTAGGTCATATGTACATCACAGTAACACCCAGTCTAAGATAGGTATTGTAAATTGCTTTATATTTCTGACCTTGTAAAATCATTTTTTGTTTGGTCAAAACCCATGGAATCTTGTGGCTTTACTCATTGAGCAAGTGTCTTGAATCTCAAACTTTGTCTGCTTTAAACAAAATGTTGAGTTCTTACCAAACATTGCTGAAAACCTGGGAGGTCTGGTTAAAGATTCCTGCATATCTTTAATTCAATATGAAATGAAATAGTGAAGCGGGTCACATGAATTTTTATGAATTCTACGCAACAACAAAACGTGGGTGGTGTGATTACCATGGGATCAGGCCACAGGGTGAAATTTATGAGCGATGTACAACATTCTCACATCTGAAAGCAAAGTCATGAGCAGCTGGGGCTGACTTTGGGCAGACTTGGTCTCAGAGATTTTGAACTGAAAACAAGAGAGGGAGAGAAAGAGAGAGAAAGAAAGTGAGAGAGAGAAAGAGAGGTTTCTCAGTGAAACAAATGGCTGCAACTAGAGTGGTCAGCAGAGAGGAGTGTGCTGCCTTTCTGTAGACTACCAGGCAGAATGTGTGAGGGAACATGTTCGCTGGTCAAAAGGATGCATTCTGTGAAAATATAAGAAATCTGGAAGAATCATCCAAACATTGCAGAGTTAATGAAGAAGGGTCATATGGACTTGAAACATTATTGCTGTTTCTCTCGCCACAGGTGCTGCCAGACTTGCTG
The DNA here is from genome assembly GCF_965287045.1 of Carcharhinus amblyrhynchos. Taxonomy (NCBI): domain Eukaryota; kingdom Metazoa; phylum Chordata; class Chondrichthyes; order Carcharhiniformes; family Carcharhinidae; genus Carcharhinus; species Carcharhinus amblyrhynchos. Next base: position 56,933,625 of record NC_137334.1, read on the forward strand.
AGCTTTTGCAGAATTTTCTATTTTTATTTCAGATTTCCAGCATCTACAGTATTTTACTTCTATTTTAGTGTTTAGTCAATATTGCTTTTAGTTGGTTTGTTACAGTAAATGTCTGAAAACTGTAAGTCTTGTCAGATAATTCCTTTATGTTGGCCATTGGGCGTTCAGAACTCTTGCTTAAAGTTATTGGTCTCAATGGTGTTCATAATAGAAGAAACAACAATATGGAGTCTCAAGGGGCAAAGAACATTCCAAGCTCCACTCAGGACACAAGAGTTGCTCTTTATGTTGCAATGGAAGCTGAGGCATTGGGTATTAGATGTTATGTTATGCTGATGCCGATGAAGGTGCCTGTTCCAAGTAGGAGAGAAGGTGCTCCTATGGTCTGAGCAAGGTTTGAGCACAAGTGGTGGACATCCCCAAGACCTTTGTTGTAAGCACCATCCTGACATGCTTTCCGGTTCTCAAAGCATCGGCCTTCTCCTATAGCCAGCCCCATCAAAGTTCTTATCAAATTTAACTGCAGCTGAACTAGTGTGTGAGCTCAACCTTTGGTAAGCTGACACCTGTGCTATTGTTTCCTCCTGCCAGCTTTCTGCATGTAACCTAGCAGCTAAAACACACTCAGTGTCAGTTTCCAAATTGGTAGCTTCAAGTGCAAGCTTGATTGATGGGTCTCTTCCTCTTTACATTCTTTTTCAATGTCCTCTGTGTGAGAAGGTTTTGGGGTATCTCAAATGATAAAGGCAAAAGGGTTGGATTGTGGTGACGAAAGGTGAGAAAGTAAGAAATGCCTGCTTACACCATCTGCAACTTGTGAGTGAAGAGATTGTGGGATGAGAGAAAGAGGATTAAATACTTTCATCATTGATCTATCCAGTCCCTTCACTGCCCATGGCCTCAGTAGTGCATCTCCCTATGATGCCAGTACAGTTTACTGCATGTGACAAACTCACGTAGGTGCTCTTGTACTCATCCAGGCTTTTCTTGCTACATCCTGTTCTGCATTACCTGCAGCAAAGGAAAGTGTGTCAGTGAGTGCTCTGCAATTTACTTGAGTGGTGTGGCTGTCATGGATGAAAAGCGGCTCTGAGTTGTGGATGTGAGGCCTGTAACAATGCTAAATGCATGATGGTGAGGCAGGATGTATGAATTGAAAGGTTGAGTACTGACTGATAGAGATTGTTGGCCAAGTGGGCAAAGCAGTGTATAGAATTGAGCTGTGGATGAGGCTTGAGGTGCAGTTGGTGGATGTTGCCACTTACTTTGACAACTCAAATAACTTCTTTCTGAATTGTACCCATGTTCTTGGAGTAACACTCCTGACATTGCTCTCCATTAATACTACTTTTTACTGTTTCCTGATCATATGTCTGGAAGGTCTCCTTATCCACTGTGGATATAAAATAATATTTCATATTTTTCACCTGTTAAACTAAGACTCCATCACTGTGAGAAAACACAGATCATCCCCGTTCACATGTCCAGGCATTTCTCAAAGTTTCTCAGCACAGAGTGTCTTTGAAACTGTCCAGTGACTTCTTGCAGCCCCAATACACCATTCCCTTTAAGAAGGTAAGGCTGCCTTTTTGTTGCAGTTGCCACTCGAGGTATCACGTCTCCCTGATGACATGTGCAGCAAGAAACAGTACTTGTGGCACTGGAAGTATGGAGAAATCATTGCGAACAGCAGGTATCACCAATGTAGCACATTGAATGGACATTGGTTAATGGTGATAGCCATGCTTGTTTTAAAGGTTTAGTCAGGATTCAGTTAAAATCACAGCAACCACTAGTTTCTGAAGTAGGTGATGGGAAGATATAGTTTGTATTATCATTGAGAAAAGGATTGCTGCACATTCAAAGAACAAAGAACAAAACAGCACAGGAAACAGGCCCTTCGGCCCAACAAGCCCACGCCGCCATTTTAACATTGTGTGTGCCCTCTTCTACCTATGACCTTTGTCTACGCCTATTGGACTCCACAATAAAGGAACCATAACCAGATTGAGGGACAACTAATTTAGGGACAATTTGTGAACACCAATCAGCCTAAGAGCACGTTTTTGGGGTGTGGGAGGAAACCAGAGCACACAGAGAAAAACCACGCAAACACAGGGAGAATATGCAAACTCCCACAGACACTGGCCCAAATCCATGTATCTGCACAGCAAACAGTGATAAGTCACTGAGCTGTCATGTTGCCCGTCAGCTGGTCCAGTTTAAGTGTACACTAACGACATGAAAGGTGGCAGGTAAGTTTTCAGCAATAGCTGTTTCCCCAGATTGCAAGCACAGGCTGGTTGGGTATGATCTGTACCTTGGCTGTTGTGAACAGTGAAAGGGACATGGTGTTTGATATGACCTGCCAGGCTTTGGTATATATGGCCCACATACAGCATCATACATAATTTTGGCTTGTGAAACAGTTAGCTTTAGATATGCATATACACACACCTACATGTACACATGTGCACACACACACACACACACACACACACACACACACACACACACACACACACACACACACACACACACACACACACACTCTTACATTTTCCCTTCACTGATCAGAGAGAGTGAGGGATACAGTACAAGGGTTTCAGTTCTCTTCTGACCCTGTCTGTAATTACTATTACTACATCACAAGGATGCAGTATCTACTTCATCTGGAGAAGTACTCACACAAAATGCTTGAAAGTATTATTTTGTTTATTGATTTAAATAAATTGGTTGCAAGTCTGAAATAACAATGGAAGGAGTTTGGCATAATGAAAAACTAAAAAACTTTGAAAGAAAAGTTTGCTGTTTGAATGTGAACGGAACAAATATTACAACAACTTATTTCTCCATCAAATTCTCAGCAATATCCTTCAAGTCCAAAATGTGTTACACATGGTACATCTATGGTTATGCAAGGCGATTAATGTCAACTTACCTAGAAGAGGATAATCTTCTTCTTTTTCAACAGAAATCCGAGGTTTGCCAAGTATTCTGAGGAAAAGTACAGATATAAATCTTAAACTATTCAACAATGAACATCCATAACCCTTCAGGATAGAGAATCCTGAAGTTCCATAGCCCTTTAAACAAAGTAATTTCTTCTCATCTGGGTTCTACATGATCAGCCCCTTATCCTCAGACTGTGCCCCTGTGTGTTAGATTCCTCAACCGACAGAAACAATCTAAAAGCACCCACTCTATCAAACCCCTTTAGAATTTTATAGTTTTCAGTGAGATCTCCTCTCATTCTTCTAAGCTCTTGAGTAGTTAAATCCAATTTACTTAGCCTTTCATCAAAGCACAAACTCCTTATCCCAGGGATTAATCTAGTGAATCTTTGTTGTACCACCTCCAATGCAAGTATATCTTTTCTTAAATGTGGAGACCAAAATTGCACACAATATTCCAGATGTGGTCACCGAAACTTAATCCTCTTGCAACAAAGAAAGGCCAACATGCCAGTTCCCTTCCTAATTATTTGCTGTACCTGCATGCTAACTTACTGTTTTTCCTTATATGAGAAGAACCAAGTCTCTTTGAACATCAACACTTACAAATTTCACACTTTAAAAAACAATTCTACTTTTCTATTCTTAAGTCCAAAGTGAATAGCTTCACATTTCTCTCCATTATATTTCATCTGCCAGCATGTTGCCCAATCACTTAACTTGTCTTAATCTATTTGCAGCCTCTGTGTCTCTCCACAGCTTACCTTCCCACCTAGCTTGGTATCACCAGCAAACTTTGATAAATTCCTCTCTGTCTCTTTATCTAAGTGATTAATGTAGATTGTAAAAGCTAAGGCCCCAGCACTGGTTCTTTCCAAGCTTCATGAGTCACTGTCTGCCAACTTTAAAAAAAACATTCATGCCCACTTTCTGCTGTCTGTTAACCAATCCTCTACCCATACTAAAATGATACCTCAGATTCCATGAGCTTTATCCTATCTGGCATCTTATCAAATAGCTTCTGGAAGTCCAAGTATACTGCATCTACTGATCTACTTTTATCTACTTTTCTAGGAACATCCTTAAAAATACTCAAAGATTTATCAAACTGGGTTTCCTGTCTGAAAAACCCTGTTGAATTGTTCTAATCATATTATGCTTTTCTAAGTGCATTGTCAAGACTTCCTTAATAATAGCTTCCACTATTTTCCCAACGACTGATATTAGGCTAACTAGTCTGTAGTTCACTGTTTTCTTTCTTCTTCCTTTCTTGAAAAGTGGTGTAACATTTGCCAACTTGTAATCTAATGGGACCATTCCTGAATCCATGGAATTTTGAAAAATCACAGCCAGTAAATCCATTGACTGAAATTTTACCACCCCACTTGCCACAGGAATTGGAGCAGGCAAGGGGCAGACTATGGGAAGGCCCATTGTCCTCGAGCAGGATTTTACAGTTTCAGGATGAGCGAATCTGTAAAATCCCACCCATTATCTTTATCACTATCCTTCCTGAAAGCACTGCATCACCGCACACACACACTAGAGAGGCTCAGAAAAGAGAAAATAAAGTAGGTCATAATATCAGCAAATAATGATATTGGGTAGTATCTAAAACAGTATTCAATACAGTCCAGAGAAAATGTGCATTCTGCTACAAAGCAAGAACAAACAAAACACTGATGAGAGATCATTGATGAACAAACATGCTAGGCACAAAATGACAGAAAGGATAAGAAATACACTAAATACACAAACAGCAAAGGAGAGTGTGGAAAGGGAACATATGAACAGATTAGGAAATAATTCAAAAAACAATTATGAGGGGAATGATGAACTGTGGAATGAACTTCTCAAGGAAATACTTTACAGCTACATAAATAAATAAACCATATGGGAATAGGCCCATTAAGGGATAGTCACAATAAAATAGGCAGCCATAGCAAATTGGCAGACATATTAATTCATTATTATGGTTGAGTATTTCCCAGGGATTATGTGGACATGACATTGGAAAGTTGAGATTCAAAACTATGTAATCGCATTTATTTGTTTACCATATCACATCTGAAATAAAAAGAGAAGAAATCATTAATAAATTCAAGACAATAAAACCCTTTGAGTGGATTGCATCTATGCATTTGAGAATGATTTAGAGAAGAGCAAACAGAGACACAATTACACATCTTTAATGAATTACCAGATCACTGAAGATAGTCAACATTATATTATATTAAGAAAGGGGAGCTAGAAAATGATCACAGGACTATGCAAACTATTCAGAATGACACCAGCATTGGAAAAAATAAAGGAATCTTTATTAAAGGAGAAAATAGAAAAACATCTAGAAACAAAAAAAAATCATAATGGATAATCGTGAATTTCAGAAGGGAAACTCATGCTTGACCAACTTCATTGAATTCTCTGAATGGATAAGAAAGAAAGTCAATAGAAGTAATGCAGTAGATGTAATATGTCTAGAGTACCACATATGCAGCCAAGGGACAAACAGCAGGATGAATCACTCACTGGCTGAATGTCAGAAATCACAGTGAAGCTGAGGTCGCTACATCAGTGGCAGAAGGTGAGAAATGGGGTCTGATAGGGATCTGTGCTGGAACACCATTATCCACAATTTACATCAATGATTTAGGTTTTGGAATCAAATTGGGATAGTCAACAATAAGGAGACCTGCAACAAATTACAAGATAGTAACAAACTTGCAGAATGGACATATAATTGAAAAAATGAGTTTCAACATAGATAAAGGCGGTTGGTGCATTTAATTCACAAGGTTGCATATTGCTTGAAATGGAAGGATATAAATAAGGTTAAGGAGAATGGCTCTTCGATATGTTGCAATCTAAGCCCACTGGCACCTAAAGGAATTGATCAAGTCTTGTCTGCCCTTTTTCCTCTTCATGTTCCTCTACTCCTTCATGCCCCGCTCTTATGCTAGTTACATAAAGGTTAAGGAACACACTAACCATGATAGCTACCAGTAGTATATGATTTTGGAAGTGTGATTGAAGAAGCATAGCTCAGTGACAACCTCCTTTGCTAAGCATTAGACATTGCTCCTTGGTGAAACTAAGATAGCAGGAATATTCCCTGAGTAGTTGCTCTACAAATGGCCTGCTGCACCGTGCCCTTCTCTTTCTGCCTCTTTTGCAAGGTACTGTTGCTCTCTGCTAGCGGCCTTGCTGCTGCCCTTCAACCTGCAGTCCTAAGACCATTCATGACTGCTGTCAAGCTCTTTGCAAAACTGCCAACAACTGTGCAACATTTTCAAAATTTTTGCCCAGAAATTTTCCGAGTTAGAAAATGCAGGAAAAGGCCTAAAAGTTAATGAGCAGCTTAAAATGACAAGCTAGCAAATATCAAGTAGCACATAATCCCTTAAATAGTGTGGGGAATGGTCCTTCCTGACAGTTGGTGTCGCAAATTGCTGGGCAGGTTTAGCAATTAACAGTTAAAATGATAGGATAGAGAAAATTCAAGAGTGTTCATAATTGCCAAAATCAACCTTGAATACTACATTCATTGTTTCAAATGGTTCCAGTGTGTACTCCCAATGCCAAAGGAGACTTTCCAAAGGTGGTTAAGGCACACTTATGACACCATCACATTTCTATAGTGTAGGATTCAGGTCACTGGTAGATTTTCTTCCAAGTGGCACTTGTGAACCAATTGATTTCATTGTATTTTCTGACTCAACCCAGAAATTACATATTATTGAATTCAACTTCAAGTGTGCCCTGATGGTGTTTAAAATCTGGGCAGGCATCACAATTACTCAACTGCCATACCATCATCATTACACCTGATTTTAACCCATTTATTCTTTCTAAAAGCCAAAATGCAAACAAAACATAATCATAAATGGGAATGAAAACAGTATTACCAACCAAATAAAATATCTGGGTTTTTACATATAGGGGGCAAAATAGTATAAGCAATAGGAAGAGGAGTAAATCACATAACCCCTTCAGACTGTTTCACCATGCAATAAGATCATGGCTGGTCAGACCTAGCTTTTGCTTAACTCCACTTTCCTGTTATTCATAACCCTTGACTCATCTGTGGTGCAAAAATATATCTCAGCCTTAAATACATTCAGTAACTGGGCTTCCACAACTGTCTTAGATAGAGAATTCAGAAGTATCATTGTCTTTTGAGAGAAGAATTCCCCGTCATCTTCATTATAAATGGATGATCCTTATTCTGAAAATATGCCTCATAATTCCAGATTCACCCAGGAGAGAAAACATCCTCTCAGTATCTGCCTCATCAGGCCCTTCAGAACCTTTCGTTTGAATAAGATCATCTTTCAATCTTCTCAACTCCAGTGTAGGTCCAAGATGTTCAACCTTTCCTCATAAGACAATCTAGGAATCAACCTTGCAAACCTTCTCTAAACTGCCTCCAATGCAAGTATATTGCTCCTTAAATATGCAGAACAAAATTATACACATTACTCTGCATGTGGCCTCACCAACTTCCTGTAAAGTTGGAGCATGACTTCTCTACTTTTGTATTCTATCCTCCTTGCATTAAGGGCCAACATCCCACTTATCTTCCTAATTGCTTGCTGTACCAGTATGCTAAGTTTTGTGATTCATGTACAAGGTTACACAGTACCCTCTGTACTACAACTTTTTGTAATCTCTATTTGAGTAATATTTTGCACTTGTATCCTTCCTACATACAAGCATAATCTTACATTTACTACATTATTTTCTATTTACCAAATCTTTATCCGCTCACTTCACCTACATCACTTTACAATTGTGTCCTTCTCACAACTCACTTTCCAGTTTATCTTTGTATTGTCTTTAAATTTGGCTACAATACTCTCAGTCCCTTCATCCAAATCATTCAAATAGATTGTGAATATCAAGGTTGAAGCATTGATCCTTGTGGCATCCCACCTGTTACTGTTTGCTGACTTGAAAATTAACACATTTATCTCTACTCTGATATTTTTGTTAGCTAGCCAGTCCTCTATCCATGCTAAAAAGTTACTTCTGAGGCCATGAACTAAGTAGTAAGCTTTTATGCAGAACCTCCTTGAATGCTTTTTAGAAATTACACAGTACATCTACTGGATTCCTTTTATCCACCACGCTCAATACATCCTGAAAGAACTCTAAGAATTTTGTCAAACATGATTTCCCTATCATAGAACAATGACGTTGATTGAATGTATTATGATTTTCTAGCTATCCTGATAATACATCTTAAAGACATGGTGGCAATGATGGGAGGATGGGAATGGGGTAGATGCACAAGAGACTAAAGTTTAAGGAACATACAATTTTCAGAAGTCTAGAGATAGGGAGAGGAATAGTCATGGAAGAATTCCAACACGTCAATTAAAATGTCAAAATTGAGGCAGGAGTTAAAAGTAAATCAGCGAGCATAAGGGTGGTGAATGTGCAGAACTTCATGCAAGGTTGGATGTGGACAGTAGAGTTCTGGTTTAGCTCTATTGAAGGCGAAAAGGGGGAGGCAATGAAATAGTCAAGCCTGGAGGCAACAAACTATGGATGATGGTTCTGATTGCGGCTGGGGTTGAGGCAGGCAGTGTTAGTGGTCAAAATAAATAGCCTTGGTGATGCAGATGAAATGGGATATGAATTAAATGGAGTCAGAGTTGTCCAGAACTAAATTAAAATAACTGCAACATGTATAAGTCTCTGTCAAACATTTGGGTTGTGCCTGGATTTATCACCAAAGATTAATAACCTTGATGTTTTTCCTCAGGCTCGGCTGCAGAAATTTCTGTAAACAATATATTGTATTTCATGGGGGACAATGGTAAGATGGCTTTTATTGTTTATATATTTTACATATATATTCATATATGCCAACTGTTCCATTTAGCTTTTCAAATATTTATAGAGCACTAAGTGGAGACCATTAATCTCTTGACTCTTGAGACAAACTCATAAGAATAGTTAAATATTTTCTTTAGACAAGGGATCTTCACACCAAAGAGGATTTTACTCACTTCTGATGCTTTTTGGAGAGGTACTGGTAAATGGTACCTGGGTTTGCCACACCTTTCATAGCTCGTTTAGGAAGTTCCATGAAGTAGGAAGAAGGCATCTTGGCATGATAGTGAGTCTCTTCATCACACGATACCAAGCCAGGATAGGTCATCATCAGTCGGGCTGCCAAGTTAACTTTCCGACCAATCACTTTTCAATTAAGAATAACATAAGAAAGAACTTAAACCAATTATTACTATAGCATCTTTTGGTAAATTTAATCACACATTTTATGGTATATTTAATGTTGTAAATCTTATAGTATAATTAATATAGTATAACTTATCTATTTAATGGATTGGCATGTTCTGATTACACAAGAACATAACATAAGAACTAGAAGCAGCAGTAGGCCACAAGGCTCTCCCAGCCTGTCCCTGTCATTCGATATGATCATGGCTCACTTACGACAGCCTCAACTCCTTTTCTGTGCCATTTCCCCATAGCCCTCTATTTCTCAATCTATCAAATATTTATCCATCCCCACTTTAAATTCTTCTAATGATCTGGCCTCCACTACCCTTTGGTGTAGAGAATTCCAGAAAATCACCACCCTCTGTGAGAAGAAATTTCTACGCACCTCAGTTTTAAATGATCGGCCCTTTATCTTGTAGCTATGCGCCCTTGTTCAAGACTCGCCCACTAATGAAAACAACTCGCCATCTACCCTGTCAAGCCCCCCCAGGATCTTACATCTTTGAATTAGGTCAACCCTCACTCTTCTGAACTCCAAGGAATACGGACCCGGAGTATTTAGTCTTTCTTGATAGGACAACTATTTATCATTTTGCTTTCATTGATGATTTCCATTGAAATGTGTACAACTCAAGACATAAAATAATTAGAATGGAAGTTTTCCTTCTGAAAATTATTATCTGGATCAAACATGTTTCTAAAATTCAGAAGAAAACCAATTCTTACAGTACATAGAAATCATAGAAACCCTACAGTACAGAAAGTGACCATTCGGCCCATTGAGCCTGCACGGACCACAATTCCACCCACACCTTATCCCCCATATCCCTACATATTTACCCACTAATCCCACTAACCTACTCATCTCAGGACACTAAGGGCAATTTTTAGCAAGGTCAATCAATCTAACCCACACTTCTTTGAACCCTTCATGTGCTAATTTTTCTGCTAATCATGTGTTATTCATGTGATTAGCAGAAGTAGAAACAAAATTTGCTGTCATATACAAGATATATTGTCCAAAGTTAGCAATTAATTCTTTATCAGATATATATCTCATTAAAGAATATAATATTCTCAACAAGTTCATCCATCAGTTCCAAAGGCAGAAATTAATGCATTGAAAACATTGATTTAAGCAAAAAAAAATTACTTGGTCAAACTTATTCACAACTGTAATAAAAGAAAAGTTAAAAATCACAGCAATAAAGGAAAAGTAAATAGCCAGATATACCTGTTGTTACTGAATAAAAATGTCTGAAATGACTGTATCTCTTTCTAACAGCTTATAAGTAAGTTACAGAGGGAATGTTGCAAAAAAAGCATAAATTCTAGGCCACAAGAAACTCCTTGAGCTTTATAAGCCTCAGTGCAGAAAACAGGCCCCATTAAGATCACTCTTGAGAAACATATATCACAGTAAACCATAATTTATTACTCTCACCTTTAACATTGAGCAGATTGTCAGATATCCTCAATTTCAGCAGTGATATAAAGCAGGGAGCATTGAATTGTCAGGAAAATTGGGTGAGCTGTGTAATAGGTGCCCATCTAATATTGCCCATTTTACAAGTTGCCAAAACCGAAGGGTGTTAAGTCCATCATATAGGGTTGATTTCAACTTTTAGTTGGCTGATTGGTAGTCTGCCTATTCCAGCAGGAGACTGCAACCTTTTTAGGGACCTGATTTCATCCAAATTTGCAGCAGCGAGCTTCCTGCCCTAACCAGGCATCCAGATGTGGCTCTCCAGATTCAAGCCTGCTTGGGCCACCAGAATAGCAGAAAAGTAAATTTAGTGCTATGAGGGAGGATGTAGCAAGTGGTAGCTGCCTAGATTATTTGTGTGAAGTATGGAAGGAGCAACCTGTTCCTCCAGCCTCACAATAATGAATTAAAACAATTATTTTGTTAGGGCACTATCACCAGTGAAACTGGTTATTTCCATTCATGAATGACAATCTGTACATCAGAAAATTCTGATTTGCAGACTGAAGGAGGCCTAATATGTGAAACTGTTAAATACCTCAGATCTAGGCCCCTGAAAGAGTGTCAATCTGCAGTGCATATTAGCGAAGTAGTGTGCCCCAATATACCTAGTACTCCATTAAGACTAAATTCAGGGAACTTAACATTTCCGTCCCATCGCCTAAGGAAATATGTAAGAAACAGTTTCAGTTGGAACAAAGCTAGCTAACTCACTGTAAGACAAACGATATTTAATTAGCACACAACTACTGAGCAGAGAAATTCCTCACTCAAAATAATGGCCGTTTTTAAAACTTGCCTATACAACGACTTCCCGAAATCATTGAAAGGAAGAAATCTCAAATCTGCTCCCTTTGTACTTGGGGAGGACCAGATTTCAGGCAGAGTATCCATCATGACCCCACTACCCACCTATGTAAAATATGGCACGGTGATGTCAGGCTAGTCATCACACTGGTTTCCGACCAGTCTCCAATGTTACAGAAGGTTGACCAGTTGCCAAAATTGGAAGCACAGCCGCCATTTTGACATTCCCAAGTAACAAGAGCTCGTTAAAAACCCAACTGTATGGAATTTTTCATTGCCCGCTCCATTTTCCTGATGTCAGATGGGAAAAACTTTGGGAGAGGTATGAGGAGGAGGCGTAAGAGCAGAAAAATAGCCTGCAAGTGGGATCATGGCTGCATCAGCAACAGAGTCTTGCTGGTGAAGGTGACAGTGTTTGTACCTTTTCTTGACTTAATTTATTCATAGTTTTGAGCCTGCCATGTGAAATAGAGAGGGACTGGGAGGGAAGTGGGTCTTTAACTTAGTGACCATGACTCTTTTATTGTTCACAGTATTACCCCTCTACTGCCTGACATCCTGGTAAATGCTGATTGGGTGCAGAACCCCAATCTCTACTGAGTGTCTTCCTGCTGGGTGGTCGCTAATTGGCTATCCAATACTTGATTTGCCATACTGAGATGTCAGGCTAAGAGCGAATGAGCCACTCGCTTTCGGTTCCATCTCCCACACCCCAACAGAAACCATAACGTCCAGCCCATTGAATGATTTGAAGTGAGATAATGAGATGAACTCAGCTTTCTGTTACAAACTATCTAAATTTCAATCAAGCACATTTTTATTAACAGGAATGTTTTAGTTTAAAATGGAATGAACAGGTGTGTTTCCCAACAATTTCTGTTTTAATTTCTGATTTCAAGCATTTGCCAATTTTCCTTTTATCTCCCAATCAAGAGACATTGTGCTGATGCGATGCATTACTCAGTTAACAATAAAACGGGTGAATTCTTCACATTAACTTGTTTTACATTTAAAAGTGGCATTGCATAACCTAAAAAGGAAAATTTAGTGCAAACTCAAATCCTGCTAATGTGGTTTGTAAATATAATTTCCAAATTACATTTCTGTTTACCTGTATATTCATGGCGTAGAGGATGCCCAACCACTCCACAGAATACAGGACCACTTGAAACACCAATTGATGCCACGCTGAAAGCATAGGAAAATATAAGTAATATTTTGCCAAGGACCTTAAAGGTTCCTGACTTACAATTTTCAGTGCAGTGGTAATTGAGTTAGATTGCCAATCCACTTCGAATTACTTATCTTGAAGTCCAGCTGCTCCTATCCGGCCTCACATTCCAACACAGGCCTGGCAAGATCTATGTAATACAGCAGGTTCCTGATACCTGCAGTCAAGGGCAGTTCAGTCGAATGTAAGTAACACATTAGCTCCATAAAACAGGTAAGTATTTTGTCCAGCCTTTGAAAAATTAGGGAGAAAGTAGGGCAAGTGGGCAGGATTGGGTTGGAATTAGGGTGAGAGTGAAGGTATCAAGGTGAACTGCAGGGGATGGGTCCGGGCAGTAGTCAGGATTGGGAGGGCTGGGGTCTCTGTAAGAGGCTGGGGGGCTGGGAAGATTTTCATAAGAAGTTGAGTTGTGTGTGTGGGAGGTCCCATGGGAAGTTGAGGGGATTTGGAGTTGTGGGAGGGGGGAAATCCCATGGAGGGTTGAAGGGGTTTAGAGACAGAAGGGGGAAGAGTGCAATGGGAGAGGTGAGGAGATGGTCCCATGTAACATCAGGGGAGATCAATAGTTTCAATTCTTTCAACTTTTCTGGATAAATACTGCTGTAGGAGAGTCAGAACTATCCAAAGTTTACAATTTAAATTGTATTTTTAGATGATGGTTTCCATTGCAGGACATCTGCCAATTGGATGTTTGAACTTTCCAGGCAATTTCTGTTCAATCCTTACCTGGGGATTTCTATGGGAGTGGTCTTTGGGAGTGGTCTGGGCTGGAGATTGCAAGTTACAGGCCAATTGATTTTCCATGACCTCTCTTGTACAGTACAATTTGACATTTACCTGACATATCTAAGTTTTTTACAGAATTCATGCACATTGTGTGCACATTGTAAAGCATTTGCACATTCATCTTCTCCTTTGTCACCAGGAAGACCAAAAGCACAAAGAAAAGTACATCCCTAGAATGAAAGAATAAAAAAAGTGACAAACGTTACCTTTAGAGTTAAACACACAATTTTAATTCACATTTGTCCATAATTGAACAGAGATGTATTTACAACTTTGTCATATCATAAGCACGTAAGTCCTTAAAATCACTATATTACTTCTATTGCAATCCCAGATGCAATCCAAAATTTTGTTACAATCTCATTAGGGAATAATAATGAAGTAGATGAAATTTGAAATTACTTACCAAGAGAATAAAGTCACAAAATTCCATGATTTCAAAGAAATTAAATAAATTTTACTGTACAAGAGTCAATCAAACAAATGGTTGAGGCAATCTATCTGAAACTCTAAAATCCAGGATTAACATGAGGCAAACATGAGCTCACAGGCAAACTGTGGTTGAACATATCAAAAACTTCATATTAAATGGTAGACATCACCAAAACAGATCCTGCTGAATTTCTCAGCAACCCATTCAGATGTCAGTTATCAATTTGAGTCACAAAACTCTTTGAAACTCTGTTGTCCTCACAAGGGATCCTACTTCCTCTCTTTTGAGGGTCTAACCTTTGTTTTTTCTCAACAGCAGTTCCCATTTAACCTGCATGCCTTCTTGCTTCTTCCTTGGCCTGAAAGCAGAGGTTAGAATGGCCCATTAGCTGCTCACCATTCAGCTACTGAAGCTCTTCCCCTCATGCTTTTTCCCACTGGATTCACAAGGCTGCTAGCCAGTATCCGATCACTGGCATGTTCCCCACTTCCTAGCTGCACTGAGCTGAACTTTGCTGCTCACAGGCTTTCCTTTGGCCCAATCGGCCCAGTCTGGAGCAGACAACTGGACTTCAACTTTTTTTGGGCAGACACTGCTTCCCATGGACTTTTCAAAGCTTCCACATACCATAAGATATTCAACTATAGCAGGTGCTTCACCAAGATACATTGCAAAACTGTCACTGAAGTCACCCTTCGGTCTTGTGGGGCATGATGGCCCAGGACTGCGGAAAACCTGAGTGAAATCAATGGGTGGGGGTGACCGATGGTGGGGAGATGGGAGGGATGGCTGTGAGGCAAATAGGCAGATTTGTGGAAGACGGTGCTTAGGATCATTGTTAGGGTTCTTACAGTGCCAGCGTATTAGTGTGGCAAAGACTGCATGGAACACAACCCTGCCAACCTCTCGTATTTCCAACACTGCCACTCCATCAGCGCCCTGTCAAGCATCCATGCTGAGGTGGTGAAGTCCAATGCCAGGCTTTCTAGGGGCAGAACTCCTTAAGGACATCTTCTGCAGTCTCCCTCACTGAAAATTAGCAGCCTTCCAGCAGTAGTGCTATTGTCATTGGTTAGCATTGCATTGAAGCTCCAGGATAGGCAAAGGCTAGCACTACCACACTAGAATGCACAATGATGACCTTTATAGGAAATATTGGATCAGTTATTTATGAAGCTGGTTTGGAATATTTGATTTTTCGTTGTTTTTATTTCAACATTGTGGCCAAGAGGATTCTGTGATAATAAGAAACTGAGGAAAGGTTGGAAAATTGGACTTGCATTCAGGAATTGCCTGTCCAGGAAGGGGATGCATTGGTTGCTCCGTCCCTCTGTCTCCTCTGCCAGCTCCTCTTCTCCCCTTTCTTCCTTCTCTTCCACCTCTTTTTCATTCTCCTCTTTCTCCTCCTTTATTGCCTTCTCTTTTTCCTTCTCCTCTATTGCCTCTTCTTCCTCATCCTCTTCTTCCTCCTCTTCTGCCTTCTTTTCCTCCTCCCCTATCCCCTCCTCTTCTTCTGGCTCCTCTTCCTCCTCCCCTATCCACTCCTGCCTCCTCCTCTTCCTCCCATCTTCCTGTTCTTCCTCCTTCTTTTTCTCCTCTTCTTTCTCAGCTGCTCACCACCTGTCTAGTGATAGGGGCTCTGCCTTCATGCTGACAAGGTTCTGCAGCAAACCACACTACACAACCAATCATGACTTGGTCACTCATTTGTATCTCACAGCTCCTTCAGAATGGTCTAAATAGTGGAAGAATTGGTAAGCACTCAAATGGTCTGCATGATGACAGTTTGTGCATTAGCACAACTCTTATTTTAGCCTGGATTTTCACCACTGAGATGGGAAGGGCGATTTGGGGGAATTCACAGCTTGGCCAGTCCACCATAGGTGCGAGTACTTGCAGAGGCAGGATCTTCATTACTATGGATGGGGCAGGGGATGGCACAGTATGGGGCTGTGAGCTGGAGTCAGGCCAACCAATTTGTGAAAGGAGACTGGTGGCTGCCACAGCCAGGTGCCAATAACTTAAGTGACAAGTCAAATTAAATGCCCACCTTGGTTCTGTGGGATTCCATGCTGGTTAAAATAAAAACACAAAGACCTTCATCTCGCTCACCTTCTCATGTATACTCCCCACGCCTCATCCTTGCTAACTCATGATTCACTCACTCCACAAGGCTCCTTATGCCCTCTAGGCCAAGCTTAAAGTGTGCTATGGGACTCCACTCACCACCTTGGTCCCTCATGCCACTTATGCCAAGCTTAAAGTTTATTTATTATTATCATAAGTAGGCTTATGTTAACACTACAATAAAGTTATGTGAAAATCCTCTTGTCGCCACACTCTGGCACCTGTTTGGGTACACTGAAGCAAAATTTAGCAATGCACCTAACCAGGATCTCTTCTGAACTGTGGAAGGAAACCAGAACACCTGGAGCAAACCCACAAAGACAAGGGGAGAACATGCAGACTGCACAGACAGTGATGCAAGCCAGGAATTGAACCCAGGTCCCCGGCATTGTGAGGTAGCAGTGCTAACCACTGTGCCACCATGCTACCCGGGCATGTCACACACTATTATCATCAAAATCATTAGTTTGGTGGTCAGAGAGTTGACTTTGTTGTCCATCCTCTGTTTTGGCGCAACAGCTCAAATGCAAGTCAATCAATGGACGTCTACAGAACAAAAGGATCATGACTACTGCTGTGATAGCAGGCACTGACTAGCAAATTTCACTGTATAGCTATGTACCCACTGGGTTTTGGGGAAGTCGAATATTTCTACCATGATACATCTCAGAAATTATATTTGGCATCCGCAAATTGAAATGTGTGCAGTCAATGGTATAGCACACAATGGGGAAACATGCAATCCTGGAAAAGCAGTATGCTCACTAACCTGTTTTAAACTAGTCAGAAAGAATAAGGTGTACTAATTGGAACCTCAATAAATTCCTTTAAACAACAGTGCAAATGCTTCAAATATCCTACCAGCTATCAGCACAAGTGTCCACTGATGAGATATGGGAGGATTGGTACCTGTGAAACTATAGCACTTCAGAAAGTCAGTATCATCAGAATTGGCAAATTGGGTGTTAAGATGGATTTTAAAAGAATATTTATTATAAATTGAAGACAGTTGGGATTGGGGGAAAACTCTGCGCTGCTTAGAGACATACCTAGCACAAAGGAAAATGGCTGTGCTTGTTGGAGACCAATCATCCAGCCCTTTGTATTCCTGCTAAATTGTTCCCATATACATGCAGAATGAGTTTTGTTATGTGCAGCAATGTCATGGTTATGTGTGGATGTGCACCACCAGTAAATTATAAAAACTATATATATTAGAATAAATAATTTTTTTAAAGTTTCCATAGGTAACTAGGTATAGCCACTGGCATGTTAACATGCTAATCCATTAATTACCAGATTTACCAAATTCAATTTTAATTATACTATGGTGTCATTTGAACTCAGAGGTTTATATATAGTTCAGTACTTTTAACCAGCACATAACCATACATGAGGAAGGCAATTGTTAGTTTCTTACATTGTGGCTTGTATTTCAGTCACTTGACTGAAAAATAAAGCTGAATTGGTAGCAATGGCTTAATGCAAGGATCATGTGTTTCAATTGGACAAGCTCAAAATAGGAAGAGCTAAAGAGACTTGCCTTTCAAATTAAAAAGGCAGCCTTTGTTTTTCCAGCTTATTGATTGATTTCTTTACTTAAAACTGCTATGAACGGTGAGGAAAATAGCTCAGTAATTTTGACACATCAACAAACATAGTCAGAGGTAAAGTTCTCTGTGAATATGGAGAGAGGTTGTTCTATGAACTGAAGGCTGAAGGCTAGAGAGGCAAGGTGTCTCTGCAAATTAAGTGAATATAGAAGGGGAAACTGGGGAAAACAAATGGAATCTCAAGAGGGAGAATGTTGAAATAGTTTCTGCAAAAGTAACAGTAATTATTCCACTCAATTTTTTGTAAGGTTAGGAATCTATGAATGTGAATGAAGTGAAAATTGTAAAATAATAAATCAGTTCAGTAGCTTTAAAGTAAACTGTCTCTCATAATGCACGCAAAAGTGAATTGGGGAGGGCTAGTATTTAGAAGTATGCACAGTTTGACATGTCCCTTGGGTTAACCTCACAAGTCCTTTGATAAAGGCAAAATACAGCAGATGCTGGAATCTGAAACAAAAGCAGTAAATGCTGGAAAATTTCAGCAGGTCTGGCAGCATCAGTGGAGAGTGAATAGAGCCAATGGTTCAAGTCAGGATGACCTTCATCATAGCTGATGGAGAATAGGACAAGGTTCATACTGCGAGGGTAGGGGATGCTGTAACTGAAAGGGATGACATAGACAAAAAGACAAAGGGAATGTAAATGGTGATGATAAAGGCTAGAATCCATTAAGAGATCAGAATGTGTAAATGGCACAATAAAGGTACAGAGCGTAGAAATGCAGCAGATAGCCTTAGTGGGATGGCGAGCAGGGAAAGAAGTGGCAAACAGGGGATCAGCAATGTTGAGGATTGGTGGGCAAGCAGGAGGAAAGATAAGTGGAACGCTGATGGACCACATTATTTGGAATCTACAAGATAGGGTAATACATTTGCCAATTGAAATGAGCAAGATCTGGTTCACATCAAGAAAACTGCAACTAATATCGCACAGAAGCAAAGAGTTGAGAGCAACTTGCAGCACTAATGTCCCTGGGAGATATGCAACAGTTCAATCACAAAAACCAAGAGATTTGCATTGAAACATCTTCTACCAGGAAAGAAACAAAAGTAAGTGCATTTGTTTATTTTTACATAATATACGGTTTACCAAGCCAACAAATTGAAATTCAGAGCAAAACATTGATAAAGATGGCTAATTCTCCATGCATAGTATTGTGTTATTTAACATCACTTAGCAGAAAGGAGTGAGTGCTGTTTTCATTGCTACTCGAGGTTCTGGAGCTGGGGAGAGAAAGAGAAGGAGAGAGAGAATGCTGAGATTAAGATTGGTGTAACTAACAGTCTGGACTATGAACTGTACACTTCAGGAGGGCATCTGCTTGCTATTGAATTTCAGGCAATCAGCTGGTGTGCATTAGTCTGGCTGAATGATAGCTTTAGGCTCCAGGAACTGAGTGAAGTTGTGCTGTTCATTCTACCTGATTAACCCTGTCAGTCTTGACTCTTGTCCATTCATTTCCAGTTGTGGGGAATCTACCAGTTTGTCAATTGTATGCTATTGTGGCAGTAAACTCCATTCAACCATCAGGATTTGAGTGGTTGTATTAATTAAGGGCACGGCACTTGATGGACTGTCATGCAGTTCCACAGGCCTGTCAGTTAGAAGGAACACTAGCCCCAGGATATTACTGCAGGCAATCTCCAGGGTAGTGTCCGAGACCCAGCTATCTTCAGTGGGTCATCAGTGATATTCCCTTCATCTTAAGGACAGAGGAAAGGAACTTGCTGATGAATGCATGATTTTCAGTAACATTTGCTACTACTGAGACAGTATTTAAGCATCGGCTATTAAGTAGTGAGTTTGAATATCATCATCTTGCCTCAACATTACAATTGCTGAATCTCAAACTATCAATATACTGGGAGTTACCATTGACCAGAAGCTTAAATGGACCGATCACATAAATATGGTGGCTACATGAGCAGGTCAGAGGCTGGAATTCTGCAGTGAGCAACTCATCTCCCCACTCCCCATTCCCCAAAGCCTGTCCACCATCTACAAGGTGTAAGTCAGGAGGCTGATGAAATACCCTTCACTTGCCTGGATGAATGCAGCACCAACAACACTCAAGAAGCTTATTACCATCCACAGCAAAGCAGACACTTGTTTGGCACCTGATCAATCATCTTAAATATTCACTTGTGAACGTAGCCCAATGCATCACGCAAACCAGCCTCCCATCCATTGACTCTGTCTACACTTCCCGCTGCCTTGGCAAACCAGCCAGCATAATTAAGGACCCCTGGACATACACTCTTCCACCTTCTTCTATTGGGAAAAGGATATAAAAGTCTGAGGTCATGTTCCAACCGACTCAAGAACAGCTTTTTCCCTGCTGCTGTCAAACTTTTGAATAGACTTACCTTGCATTAAGTTGATCTTTCTCTACACTCTAGCTATGACTGTAACACTAATTTCTGCACTCTCTTGTTTCCCTCTCTATGAATGGTATGCTTTGTATAGCGTGCAAGAAACAATACTTTTCACTGTACGTTAATACTTGTGACAATAATAAGTCAAATCAAATCAAATCAAATCAATGCACACAGTGGCAGCAGTGTGTACTCTATAAAGAACACACTGCAGCAACATGCCAAAGCTCCTCAACAGCATCTTCCAAACCCATGATGTTTGCAACCTAGAAGGACAAGGGCAGCAGATGTATTAACACTGTTACCAGCAAGTTCCCCTCCAACACACTGATTTGGAATTATATTGCTGTTCCTTCACTATTGCTGGGTCAAAATCCTGCAACTTTCTAACAGCGCAGTGGCTGTGCCTGCACCAGATGGACTACAGCAGTTGAAGAAAGTGGCTCATATTCACCTTCTCAGGGGCAAGTAGGAATGGGCAAAGAATGCTAACATTTCCAGGGACAGTTACATCCCATGAATATATCATTTTTAAAAAGTAATGCAGTTTTCTCAAAAATAGCCAGGAGCCTGTAAATCTATTAAAGTGTGTCTTCATTTGCTATTCAAAGAAAAGATGTTTGCATATAATTACAAACATTGCCAGCCGATTGTGAGAAGATGGTGGCTTTGTGACATCTGAGGTTTCAAGTATCATTGAATTAATTCACACAATATATAATCTCACAGTAAGATGTGTGGCAACTTCTTGCTCATATATCAAAGAGATTGACTCTCACCTCAGGGCAGGAACTTTGATTGACAGTTTGTTGATATAGTTAAAAGTTTATGATTTTAAGATGTCACGAAAAAATCTGCTTAGTGCATTTTAAGAATCGGTCATTGAAATAGAAGACATTTGGAAGCATTGTTCACTGCTGAAAAGAGTGATATAGTGATATAGTGCCGAAGCTTCTCACCTTGCACACATTAGGACAAACACAAGAATGCCAAATTTCAAACAATCCCAACAATTTGCACTGGATGAAGGAAAAGTGCTGATAGAGTAAGTCAACTCTGATTGGCTAAGGCACTGTCATGCAGAAAACAACAAAAAACTACAGAATCTCCAAGTTCCTGGGTATTCCAAAAAGAGGCACAAGCTTTAAATATGTTCCTTTTGTTTGCAAAGAACTGCTCTCTGCACATGAATGGATGTTACTTATAGCAAGTGTAAAAAAAACACTTTGAGTTTAACTGATTATCTTAAGTTGCTTGATAGTGTAGCAATTAGTGCATGAGAAAATGCTGCTCAATTATGGAATCACATTTCACAGCAAACATTTTGTTTTATGTTTTCAAGTGCGGGCTAGTTGAGTGCAGTCTATACTCTGTCTATCATGAACAATGAAGAGGTGTGCTGTTTGATTCAATTAGCCAATCATTGGGATGTATAGCCTGAGTCCTTGGCATCGTATCGCACTGAAATCCTTCAATGATGCAGTTCAATTGTGTCCATGTTGTGGAGATGCCGGCATTGAACTGGGTGGGCACAGTAAGAAGTCTCACAACACCAGGTTAAAGTCCAACAGGTTTATTTGGTAGCACAGACATTCAGAGCACTGCCCTTCATCAGGTGAGTGGAGTGCTTCCGTTTCATGAACATGCTGCAGTGCAGAAACTTGAAGCATTTGTACAGCATTCACTGCAATGGCTAGGGAAACAGGTGTGCAAGTGGGTACGCATTCATTGGAATCTTCAAGGACATTGACTGAAGAAGTATTGCATTTGTAATGGCATTATCTGTCAGTTCTGTCATGAACTTTGCAGCATTGAGCCCCTTCCATGTTGTCTCTGCCAGAATAACCATACCACCTTCTGCTAGTGAACGGAAAGTGCCTCGCCATTGTCTTGGTTTGCATTATCCTTTTCCTCTTCATTTTCATTGCCTTATGCAGCCGTAACCCATTTGGCCATAACGTGATGGAAGCAGTTTGTGATTGGGGCTTCTTTCACCATCTTCTATACATTTTTCAGGATCAACATAGCCTCAAGTAATGAGTCTGTACTCCTGCTTCTTATCAATTACCTCAATACTTGAGAGATCACTACTGCCATCAGTAGTGGGTTTTCCAGTTCCTAATCACCCCTGATCCATTGGTTGGAGCTTGGCTGTGGTGTTGGCTGCAAGAATATCAGTTTGGTGTTTCTCATGCCAGTAATGTTGGGATGCATGGGGCACTTGTCTACAGTGATGGCAATCTTCCTTTACCTTTGTTGATACAATTTGTTGACTCCTGACTCATGCCTCAAAAATGCTGGAGATTATCCAAGCAGTTTTATTTGTTTCGTACTGTGTGGTAGTGTTCCAACTTGTATAAAGTGGCAGATTTCTATTTTGGCGTAGACAGTGATATCGATGTTTGCTTGCTCTGCTTTCCACCATTACACATGTTCCCCTTAAATATCCAAAAGTGGTCTGGCAAAAGATGGTGAAACTTGTATTTTTGTACCTATTCATTCAAGAAGTGGATGAAGCCATTTTGGAGCCAACCATCTGTCACTGCTGCTGTAATGGCAGTGCTGTCACCACTTACCACCCGGAGAGTGATGATATGTCTGCTTTTGATCAGTCTAGCCATCCGTCACTACAGGTGAACTCTGTGTTCCAGATCTTCACCATGGCAACTTCCCTTTCCTGCAGAATTGGGCTGGAGATGGGCACGTTCTCTAGAGCTCTCTTGGCATCAGGAAACAGAGCCATTCTCATCCTCTTCCTTGCTGAAGAGAATGCCTGTTTAGAACATAGAACACTACAGCACAAACAGGCCCTTCGGCCCACAAGTTGCGCCGATCACATCAATACCTACCAATCCATAGACCTATCTATAACCCCCTTGAGATATTCGAGATCTTCTCCTTGGCTCTGCCAATGGTGGACATATTTGATGATGGACTCTCCCACTCTTTGTCAATGCCCACTTTCTGCTTCACACCACAAATTTCCAATTGTTCTATCAACTCAAAAAGGCTACTTGTGGATTCAGTAATGACTGACCGCAGAGATTCAGATCAGAGGACATGCCTCACTGCGAGTATAACAGTAGGTGGACTTTTCTTTCCATATATCCCAATGCATGATGCCTGGTCATTGGACCACACTTTGTCACTGACAGTGAGGTCTGAGGGCCCAATACTTCAAAAGTCCTGGACCACACCATTCAGAGTAATTGCACTTTGCTCCACAAATGACCAAGAATGGGCATGCCTGAATTTTAATGCTCATGGTCCCACGATAATTGTTGATCATGTTATAGTATTTATTTTGAATTGGAAACTGGTCACCAGGTGTATATACTATTTTCATTCATATGAACAGTTCTTAATAGCATTTCCTCAACTCCTTTCCCTCACAATTTGCAATAAACAAACACAATCGCAATTTTTCAGTCCTCACACTCCCTCCCCGACCCCTCACCATCCCTTGTATGCACATGTGCCATTGGTTACCACCACAGCTTCTTCTAATTCTGACAGTGGATTTTCAAATAAGTAACTTGAAACCAGGTCTTGCTCCCAACTAATGATTTCATGCTAAATTGGCATGAGTGTTTTGACATATGGAGAGAATTATTGTCTCATTTTTCCAATACAGAAACTTTATTTATTATTCCTTGGCTGGAGTTGGTGGGGGCCCTGCAGGATACGTAAGAAATGAACATGTAGAACACATATCACAGTACTGATACGAAATACTTTAAGGGAAGTTGGAAATATATACCATATTACTGCCATCTGCTGGTTACTTACTTTGTCAAACATGAAGACCTTATTTATTCTTCCCCGGTAAACAGTGAATTCATTGTTAATTCCAACGCAACAAGCCTGAATGGATTGACATTGATGATACATGGTTGCATTTTCCACAAACTGCAGATTCACAAACACTACTGTTGCTGGCCGCATTTCAGACAAATATTCCAAAGGCACTGCATCATCAATCTAGATAAGAAATGAATAATATTGCCATATAGTTATGTGATATATACAGCTCAGGTTAGGCAGCATTTTATATAAGATTCACTCCGATGGATATCATTTACTTGAATCTTAAAAAGATGCCTGATGATCTTTCTATATGTGGAGTCTTTATGAAAGACTAAGGCTCAAGGAATTAATAACAAATCAGACAATTGCTTGGTACATTGTTTACTTCACTAAAGAACATTATTCATATATGCAATTAACTCTGACTGAGAAGCAGAGACTAGTGAAGTTCCATGGGGTGTGTTCTGAATTAAACTACTGATAAATCCTGCAGTCCACACTGTTCTTCATAACAACTTGCAATTCTGACATAACTAATTAATTAATCTGCTAGCGAAGAAGACATTTTTAAAAAGAACATTTGGCCATCTATGTCTGTCTTGACATTGACATGCACTCATCAGGTATTCTTTAGATCATCTTTCTGGAGTTACAAGTTTGCTAATCTCCTAAGGAATATATTCTATTCAATTCTTTTGGTGCTGCAATTGTTCAACCTACATTCAATGATCTGCTTCAAACCTCCATTAACTTTCTTACCATTTTGTACCAGATTTCCTTGAATGCAGTTTTCATCAGCAAAGAAAGAAAGCTCAATTCTAAAGATAGTAAGTGCACATCTGTAGAACCTGCCTCTGTAAAAGATCCATTGCTCAAAATCTTATTCTTATTTTCCATTTCTGCATCCTCTTTAAATGTCTTGAAGATAGAATCTCTGGAATTTTGTCTGGCTACTATCTGTAACTTTGGCAGGACACAGTAGATAAAGTATGGAAATAAGGGAAATAGTTTCCACTGTGGGGTACCCCCAAATCCCTCATGGGAGTTATAACAGGTGGCTGGTAGTAACCCTGGAAAATCCAGGGTTAAGATGTCTAAAATGAATGCAATATTATAAGACATATTGCAAGATCTTCTGGCCGTGCTTGCCTCAAGACTGAAGAATCCCACCCGAGGTCAATGGACCTCTGCATGGTTTGTGGCTGCAGCACCCCCCGTCGTTCACTACAATTCCCATGGCAGGCAGGACGGGAGAATTCCGACCATAATCTTACTAATGATCTATAGAAAGTCAAAGTAGCTATTTTCAAATACTTAATTATTATTTAAGTATTAATTATGCATCATTTTTTGCAGTTTCTCTGGTGTTCCAATGTATTTTTTGTCATGTGGAGCTCAGAGCCATGCACAGGACTCCAAGTGTGGACTGACTAGGGTCATATCAAACTTAGAATTCCCTCAAAATAAATCCAAGTGTTTCATTAACATTCTTAATTACTC
Source organism: Carcharhinus amblyrhynchos (assembly GCF_965287045.1). NCBI lineage: Eukaryota > Metazoa > Chordata > Chondrichthyes > Carcharhiniformes > Carcharhinidae > Carcharhinus > Carcharhinus amblyrhynchos. The sequence continues at coordinate 56,958,996 of NC_137334.1, forward strand.
TGCTGAATGGTGGTGCTGCTTCTAATGATTTGCTCACTGATGTCTCTAGATCCCTTCGCACTTCCATTTTGTTCAGTTCCTTAATTTATATGGTTATTGGTGACCTATCTGCTTTTCCTACAACATGTATCACCTGCTATTTAATTATGATAACATTCATTTATCATTTCACTGTCCAGTTTGCAAGTTTTCTCATTTGTTTTGCATTATGATGCATTCTTTCTCAATATTAGCCAAACTTCCCAGATTGCAATCAATTACAAATGTTGATATTGAGTGACTTATTCTTAATCCACCTTATTTTTGTAAATTATTAATGGTCCCAAAGCTAATCCTTATGGAACAGCAGTTTCTATCTTCCTTAAATCTGCATAACTACCTTTACTTCGACTCCCTCTTTCTTATTTTTTAGAAAAATCTGATCCATTTAACTATTTCTTCCTGACCCTCTGTATCTTAACCTTTGTTATGAACGACCATGTGGCACCTAATCAAAGGTCTTGTAAACATCCAAATATATGAAATCTACTACATTTCTCCTGTTTACTCTTTCCATTACGTCTCTAAAGAATTCAGTCAGGTTAGTTAAGTATGGTGGGACTTTCTACACCCAACGATTGTAATGGCAAGTGGCAGGGGCAGGGGTTGAGGCCGTGGGAGAGAGGGAACAATGCATCGGATCTGCAAAATTATTTTCTGGAGAAAATGTGTGTCCCCACCCACCATGACAGGTCACCAATCCCGCCAGAGGGAGGCATGAAGCCATTTTGCACCACAGTCATAGGATCCAGATGAAGGCTTCAATGATATTGTCCTGACCTGTCCAATTACCTGTGCCACTAGCAGAACACTATGCTGGTCTGAAATATGACTCGACCAACATGGCATGGGCATTCACATGATGGATGCTCCCCCAGCTACGGCTGTGCAAGGTGCTCCACTCTCTGTAGTCACTGGTGAGATCTCTGCAAGCATCCCCTGGGCTTCTTCCAGGTGAGTATGTGCATTGTGTATCTGTGAATGGGTATGGGGGAGTGTGTGTGTGTGTGAATGGGTATGGGTTGTGTGTGTGTGTAAATGGGTGTGGGGAAGTGTGTGTGTGTGTGTGTGTGTGTGAGAATGGGCATGGGGGAGTGTGCGTGTGTGAATGGGTGTGGGGGGAATATGTGTGTGTGTGAATGGGTATGGGGGAGTGTGTGTGTGTGTGGGTGAATGTGTGTGGGGGAGTGTGTGTGTGTGAATGTGTGTGGGGGAGTGTGAGTGTGTGTGTGTGAGAATGGGCATGGGGGAATGTGCGTGTGTGAATGGGTGTGGGGGGAGTATGTGTGTGTGTGAATGTATGTGGGTGAGTGTGTGGGTGTGAATGGGTGTGGGGGGAATATGTGTGTGTGTGAATGGGTGTGGGGGGAGTATGTGTGTGTGTGAATGTGTGTGGGGGAGTGTGCGTGTGTGAATGGGTGTGGGGGAGTGTGTGTGGGGATGAGGGAGTGTGTGTGGGGGAGTGTGTGTGGGGGTGAGGGAGTGTGTGTGGGGGAGTGTGTGTGGGGGTGAGGGAGTGTGTGTGGGGGAGTGTGTGTGGGAGTGAGGGAGTGTGTGTGGGGGAGTGTGTGTGGGGGTGAGGGAGTGTGTGTGGGGGAGTGTGTGTGGGGGTGAGGGAGTGTGTGTGGGGGAGCGTGTGTGGGGGTGAGGGAGTGTGTGTGGGGGAGTGTGTGTGGGGGTGAGTGTGTGTGGGGGTGAGGGAGTGTGTGTGGGGGGAGTGTGTGTGGGGATGAGGGAGTGTGTGTGGGGGAGTGTGTGTTGGGGTGAGGGAGTGTGTGTGGGGGAGTGTGTGTGGGGGTGAGGGAGTGTGTGTGGGGGAGTGTGTGTGGGGGAGTGTGTGTGGGGATGAGGGAGTGTGTGTGGGGGGAGTGTGTGTGGGGGTGAGGGAGTGTGTGTGGGGGAGTGTGTGTGGGGGTGAGGGAGTGTGTGTGGGGGAGCGTGTGTGGGGGTGAGGGAGTGTGTGTGGGGGAGTGTGTGTGGGGGTGAGGGAGTGTGTGTGGGGATGAGGGAGTGTGTGTGGGGGAGTGTGTGTGGGGGTGAGGGAGTGTGTGTGGGGGAGTGTGTGTGGGGGTGAGGGAGTGTGTGTGGGGGTGAGGGAGTGTGTGTTGGGGAGTGTGTGTGGGGGTGGGGGAGTCTGTGTGGGGGAGTGTGTGTGGGGGAGTGTGTGTGGGGGAGTGTGTGTGGGGGTGAGGGAGTGTGTGTGGGGGAGTGTGTGTGGGGGTGAGGGAGTGTGTGTGGGGGTGGGGGAGTGTGTGTGGGGGTGGGGAGTGTGTGTGGGGGTGGGGAGTGTGTGTGGGGGTGGGGAGTGTGTGTGGGGGTGGGGGAGTGTGTGTGGGGGTGGGGAGTGTGTGTGGGGGTGGGGAGTGTGTCTGGGGGGAGTGTGTGTGGGGGTGAGGGAGTGTGTGCGGGGGAGTGTGTGGGGGTGAGGGAGTGTGTGTGGGGGAGTGTGTGTGGGGGTGAGGGAGTGTGTCTGGGGGGAGTGTGTGTGGTGGTGAGGGAGTGTGTGCGGGGGAGTGTGTGGGGGTGAGGGAGTGTGTGTGGGGGAGTGTGTGTGGGGGTGAGGGAGTGTGTGTGGGGGAGTGTGTGTGGGGGTGAGGGAGTGTGTGTGGGGAATGTGTGTGGGGGTGAGGGAGTGTGTGTGGGGGAGTGTGTGTGGGGGTGAGGGAGTGTGTGTGGGGGTGAGGGAGTGTGTGTGGGGGAGTGTGTGTGGGGGTGAGGGAGTGTGTGTGGGGGTGAGGGAGTGTGTGTGGGGGAGTGTGTGTGGGGGGAGTGTGTGTGGGGGTGGGGGAGTGCGTGTGGGGGAGTGCGTGTGGGGGAGTGCGTGTGGGGGAGTGCGTGTGGGGGAGAGTGTGTGGGGGAGAGTGTGTGGGGGAGTGTGTGTGGGGGTGGGGGAGTGTGTGTGGGGTTGGCGGAGTGGGTGAGGGAGTGTGTGTGTGTGTGTGGGGGAGTGTGTGTGGGGGTGAGGGAATCTGTGTGGGGGTGGGGGAGTGTGTGTGGGGGTGGGGTGTGTGTGTGGGGGTGAGGGAGTGTGTGTGGGGGTGAGGGAGTGTGTGTGGGGGTGAGGGAGTGTGTGTGGGGGTGGGGGAGTGTGTGTGGGGGTGGGGTGTGTGTGTGGGGGTGAGGGATTGTGTGCGGGGGGAGTGTGTGTGGGGGTGAGGGAGTGTGTGTGGGGGGAGTGTGTGTGGGGGTGAGGGAGTGTGTGTGGGGGAGTGTGTGTGGGGGTGAGGGAGTGTGTGTGGGGGAGTGTGTGTGGGGGAGTGTGTATGGGGGACTGTGTGTGGGGGTGAGGGAGTGTGTGTGGGGGGAGTGTGTGTGGGGGTGAGGGAGTGTGTGTGGGGGGAGTGTGTGTGGGGGTGAGGGAGTGTGTGTGGGGGAGTGTGTGTGGGGGTGAGGGAGTGTGTGTGGGGGAGTGTGTGTGGGGGAGTGTGTGTGGGGGTGAGGGAGTGTGTGTGGGGGAGTGTGTGTGGGGGTGAGGGTGTGTGTGTGGGGGGAGTGTGTGTGGGGGTGAGGGAGTGTGTGTGGGGGAGTGTGTGTGGGGGTGAGGGAGTGTGTGTGGGGGAGTGTGTGTGGGGGTGAGGGAGTGTGTGTGGGGGGAGTGTGTGTGGGGGTGAGGGAGTGTGTGTGGGGGAGTGTGTGTGGGGGTGAGGGAGTGTGTGTGGGGGAGTGTGTGTGGGGGTGAGGGAGTGTGTGTGGGGGAGTGTGTGTGGGGGTGAGGGAGTGTGTGTGGGGGAGTGTGTGTGGGGATGAGGGAGTGTGTGTGGGGGAGTGCGTGTGGGGGTGAGGGAGTGTGTGTGGGGGAGTGTGTGTGGGGGTGAGGGAGTGTGGGGGTGAGGGAGTGTGTGTGGGGGGAGTGTGTGTGGGGGTGAGGGAGTGTGTGTGGGGGAGTGTGTGTGGGGGTGAGGGAGTGTGTGTGGGGGAGTGTGTGTGGGGGTGAGGGAGTGTGTATGGGGGTGAGGGAGTGTGTGTGGGGGAGTGTGTGTGGGGGTGAGGGTGTGTGTGTGGGGGGAGTGTGTGTGGGGGTGAGGGAGTGTGTGTGGGGGAGTGTGTGTGGGGGTGAGGGAGTGTGTGTGGGGGAGTGTGTGTGGGGGTGAGGGAGTGTGTGTGGGGGGAGTGTGTGTGGGGGTGAGGGAGTGTGTGTGGGGGAGTGTGTGTGGGGGTGAGGGAGTGTGTGTGGGGGAGTGTGTGTGGGGGTGAGGGAGTGTGTGTGGGGGAGTGTGTGTGGGGATGAGGGAGTGTGTGTGGGGGAGTGCGTGTGGGGGTGAGGGAGTGTGTGTGGGGGAGTGTGTGTGGGGGTGAGGGAGTGTGGGGGTGAGGGAGTGTGTGTGGGGGGAGTGTGTGTGGGGGTGAGGGAGTGTGTGTGGGGGAGTGTGTGTGGGGGTGAGGGAGTGTGTGTGGGGGAGTGTGTGTGGGGGTGAGGGAGTGTGTGTGGGGGAGTGTGTGGGGGTTAGGGAGTGTGTCTGGGGGGAGTGTGTGTGGGGGTGAGGGAGTGTGTGTGGGGGGTGTGTGTGGGGGTGAGGGAGTGTGCGTGGGGGGAGTGTGTGTGGGGGTGAGGGAGTGTGTGTGGGGGAGTGTGTGTGGGGGTGAGGGAGTGTGTGTGGGGGGAGTGTGTGTGGGGGTGAGGGAGTGTGTGTGGGGAGTGTGTGTGGGGGTGAGGGAGTGTGTGTGGGGGAGTGTGTGTGGGGATGAGGGAGTGTGTGTGGGGGAGTGCGTGTGGGGGTGAGGGAGTGTGTGTGGGGGAGTGTGTGTGGGGGTGAGGGAGTGTGTGTGGGGGAGTGTGTGTGGGGGTGAGGGAGTGTGTGTGGGGGAGTGTGTGTTGGGGAGTGTGTGTGGGGGTGGGGGGAGTGTGTGTGGGGGTGTGTGTGTGTGGGTGGGGGAGTGTGTGTGGGGGTGGGGGAGTGTGTGTGGGGATGAGGGAGTGTGTCTGGGGGGAGTGTGTGCGGGGGTGAGGGAGTGTGTGTGGGGATGAGGGAGTGTGTGTGGGGGAGTGTGTGTGGGGGGAGTGTGTGTGGGGGTGGGGGAGTGTGTGTGGGGATGAGGGAGTGCGTGTGGGGGAGCGCGTGTGGGGGAGTGCGTGTGGGGGAGTGCGTGTGGGGAGAGTGTGTGGGGGAGAGTGTGTGGGGGTGGGGGAGTGTGTGAGGGGTTGGCGGAGTGGGTGAGGGAGTGTGTGTGTGTGTGTGGGGGAGTGTGTGTGGGGGTGAGGGAATGTGTGTGGGGGTGGGGGAGTGTGTGTGGGGGTGAGGGAGTGTGTGTGGGGGTGAGGGAGTGTGTGTTGGGGAGTGTGTGTGGGGGTGGGGGAGTCTGTGTGGGGGTGGGGGAGTGTGTGTGGGGATGAGGGAGTGTGTGTGGGGGAGTGTGTGTAGGGGAGTGTGTGTGGGGGTGAGGGAGTGTGTGTGGGGGAGTGTGTGTGGGGGTGAGTGAGTGCGTGTGGGGGAGTGTGTGTGGGGGTGAGGGAGTGTGTGTGGGGGAGTGTGTGTCGGGGTGAGTGAGTGCGTGTGGGGGAGTGTGTGTGGGGGTGAGGGAGTGTGTGTGGGGGAGTGTGTGTGGGGTGGGGGAGTGGGTGAGGGAGTGTGTGTGTGTGTGTGGGGGAGTGTGTGTGGGGGTGAGGGAGTGTGTGTGGGGGTGGGGGAGTGTGTGTGGGGGGTGGGGAGTGTGTGTGGGGGTGGGAGTGTGTGTGGGGGTGGGGGAGTGTGTGTGGGGGTGGGGAGTGTGTGTGGGGGTGGGGAGTGTGTCTGGGGGGAGTGTGTGTGGGGGTGAGGGAGTGTGTGCGGGGGAGTGTGTGGGGGTGAGGGAGTGTGTGTGGGGGAGTGTGTGTGGGGGTGAGGGAGTGTGTCTGGGGGGAGTGTGTGTGGTGGTGAGGGAGTGAGTGCGGGGGAGTGTGAGGGGGTGAGGGAGTGTGTGTGGGGGAGTGTGTGTGGGGGTGAGGGAGTGTGTGTGGGGGAGTGTGTGTGGGGGTGAGGGAGTGTGTGTGGGGAATGTGTGTGGGGGTGAGGGAGTGTGTGTGGGGGAGTGTGTGTGGGGGTGAGGGAGTGTGTGTGGGGGTGAGGGAGTGTGTGTGGGGGAGTGTGTGTGGGGGTGAGGGAGTGTGTGTGGGGGTGAGGGAGTGTGTGTGGGGGAGTGTGTGTGGGGGGAGTGTGTGTGGGGGTGGGGAGTGCGTGTGGGGGAGTGCGTGTGGGGGAGTGCGTGTGGGGGAGTGCGTGTGGGGGAGTGCGTGTGGGGGAGTGTGTGTGGGGGAGAGTATGTGGGGAGTGTGTGTGGGGGAGTGTGTGTGGGGGTGGGGAGTGTGTGTGGGGTTGGCGGAGTGGGTGAGGGAGTGTGTGTGTGTGTGTGGGGGAGTGTGTGTGGGGGTGAGGGAATCTGTGTGGGGTGGGGGAGTGTGTGTGGGGGTGGGGTGTGTGTCTGGGGGTGAGGGAGTGTGTGTGGGGGTGAGGGAGTGTGTGTGGGGGTGGGGAGTGTGTGTGGGGGTGAGGGAGTGTGTGTGGGGGTGAGGGAGTGTGTGTGGGGGTGGGGGAGTGTGTGTGGGGGTGGGGTGTGTGTGTGGGGGTGAGGGATTGTGTGTGGGGGGAGTGTGTGTGGGGGTGAGGGAGTGTGTGTGGGGGAGTGTGTGTGGGGGTGAGGGAGTGTGTGTGGGGGAGTGTGTGTGGGGGAGTGTGTATGGGGGACTGTGTGTGGGGGTGAGGGAGTGTGTGTGGGGGGAGTGTGTGTGGGGGTGAGGGAGTGTGTGTGGGGGGAGTGTGTGTGGGGGTGAGGGAGTGTGTGTGGGGGAGTGTGTGTGGGGGTGAGGGAGTGTGTGTGGGGGAGTGTGTGTGGGGGAGTGTGTGTGGGGGAGTGTGTGTGGGGGTGAGGGAGTGTGTGTGGGGCAGTGTGTGTGGGGGTGGGGGAGTGTGTGTGGGGGAGTGTGTGTGGGGGTGAGGGAGTGTGTCTGGGGGGAGTGTGTGTGGGGATGAGGGAGTGTGTGTGGGGCAGTGTGTGTGGGGGTGGGGGAGTGTGTGTGGGGGAGTGTGTGTGGGGGTGAGGGAGTGTGTGTGGGGGAGTGTCTGTGGGGGAGTGTGTGTGGGGGTGAGGGCGTGTGTGTGGGGGAGTGTGTGTGGGGGTGAGGGAGTGTGTGTGGGGGAGTGTGTGTGGGGGTGAGGGAGTGTGTGTGGGGGAGTGTGTGTGGGGGTGAGGGAGTGTGTGTGGGGGAGTGTGTGTGGGGGTGAGGGAGTGTGTGTGGGGGTGAGGGAGTGTGTGTGGGGGAGTGTGTGGGGGTGAGGGAGTGTGTCTGGGGGGAGTGTGTGTGGGGGTGAGGGAGTGTGTGTGGGGGGAGTGTGTGTGGGGATGAGGGAGTGTGTGTGGGGGAGTGTGTGTGGGGGTGAGGGAGTTTGTGTGGGGGAGTGTGTGTGGGGGTGAGGGAGTGTGTGTGGGGGAGTGTGTGTGGTGGTGAGGGAGTGTGTGTGGGGGAGTGTGTGTGGGGGGAGTGTGTGTGGGGTGGGGGAGTGCGTGTGGGGGGAGTGCGTGTGGGGGAGTGCGTGTGGGGGAGTGCGTGTGGGGGAGTGCGTGTGGGGGAGTGCGTGTGGGGGAGAGTGTGTGGGGGAGAGTGTGTGGGGGAGAGTGTGTGGGGGAGTGTGTGTGGGGGAGTGTGTGTGGGGGTGGGGGAGTGTGTGTGGGGTTGGCGGAGTGGGTGAGGGAGTGTGTGTGTGTGTGTGGGGGAGTGTGTGTGGGGGTGAGGGAATCTGTGTGGGGGTGGGGGAGTGTGTGTGGGGGTGGGGTGTGTGTGTGGGGGTGAGGGAGTGTGTGTGGGGGTGAGGGAGTGTGTGTGGGGGTGGGGGAGTGTGTGTGGGGGTGAGGGAGTGTGTGTGGGGGTGAGGGAGTGTGTGTGGGGGTGGGGGAGTGTGTGTGGGGGTGGGGTGTGTGTGTGGGGGTGAGGGATTGTGTGTGGGGGGAGTGTGTGTGGGGGTGAGGGAGTGTGTGTGGGGGAGTGTGTGTGGGGGTGAGGGAGTGTGTGTGGGGGAGTGTGTGTGGGGGAGTGTGTATGGGGGACTGTGTGTGGGGGTGAGGGAGTGTGTGTGGGGGAGTGTGTGTGGGGGTGAGGGAGTGTGTGTGGGGGGAGTGTGTGTGGGGGTGAGGGAGTGTGTGTGGGGGAGTGTGTGTGGGGGTGAGGGAGTGTGTGTGGGGGAGTGTGTGTGGGGGAGTGTGTGTGGGGGAGTGTGTGTGGGGGTGAGGGAGTGTTTGTGGGGGAGTGTGTGTGGGGGTGAGGGAGTGTGTGTGGGGGAGTGTGTGTGGGGGTGAGGGAGTGTGTGTGGGGGAGTGTGTGTGGGGGTGAGGGAGTGTGTGTGGGGGAGTGTGTGTGGGGGTGAGGGAGTGTGTGTGGGGGAGTGTGTGGGGGTGAGGGAGTGTGTCTGGGGGAGTGTGTGGGTGGGGTGTGAGGGATTGTGTCTGGGGGGAGTGTGTGTGGGGGTGAGTGTGTGTGGGGGTGAGGGAGTGTGTGTGGGGGGAGTGTGTGTGGGGGTGAGGGAGTGTGTGTGGGGGAGTGTGTGTGGGGGTGAGGGAGTGTGTGTGGGGGAGTGTGTGTGGGGGTGAGGGAGTGTGTATGGGGGTGAGGGAGTGTGTGTGGGGGAGTGTGTGTGGGTGTGAGGGAGTGTGTGTGGGGGAGTGTGTGGGGGTTAGGGAGTGTGTCTGGGGGGAGTGTGTGTGGGGGTGAGGGAGTGTGTGTGGTGGGAGTGTGTGTGGGGGTGAGGGAGTGTGTGTGGGGGGAGTGTGTGTGGGGTGAGGGAGTGTGTGTGGGGGAGTGTGTGTGGGGGTGAGGGAGTGTGTGTGGGGGGAGTGTGTGTGGGGGTGAGGGAGTGTGTCTGTGGGGGAGTGTGTGTGGGGGTGAGGGAGTGTGTGTGGGGGGAGTGTGTGTGGGGGTGAGGGAGTGTGTGTGGGGGAGTGTGTGTGGGGGTGAGGAGTGTGTGTGGGGGAGTGTGTGTGGGGATGAGGGAGTGT